>NW_027504850.1:600000-1098686 GCF_021521415.1 Bidens hawaiensis
GTGAACAAGAGAAGGAAGAGTTAAATGCAGTAGTTGTAAAAAGTGGAGCAACAGTAAGTTCAACAAACAATACTAAAAAGATGATGGAAGTGGTGGTTGATGAGGAAAAGGATGGACCAAACAAAAAGAAACCACCAAAGAAGGAGAAGGTAAAGAAACCACCCGGATTCGAGAATGAACAAAGGAGGTTGGCATGTTTTGGGCCTAGGTGGGAGATATTAGAGCTTCCATTGTGTTGGAGAAGTAAGAATAATGAGGTGGACGAAGGTAAGCACTCAATTAGGCCACCATAACCGCCAAATCAGGTAACGGTCTGGCTGAAGACCATAACAAAAATTTAGCGCTGATCGGGAAGCAACCCGGATTTTATTTTCAGTTTCTATTTTATTTTTGTAATTATTTAACTGTTTTATTTCAAGTGTACCACTGTAGCAAAAGTCAAGTATGGGGATGCCAGACGGAAAAGTAGGGGTTTTATAGTGTTTTGGTGAAAGAATTTTAAGTTACGAGGTTTCGGAAATCCGGCGTGCTTTCATGTTCTTTTTGCTACGGTTGATTTAGGTACGTGTATATTTTTGTTGTATCTGAATTTTTTGGGTGTAGCTAGCTATAAACCCTCACGAGACCTCACTCGTCCACCCCGGCTGCCGGGGGGTTTAAAGGGCTTGTTGCATATGCTAAATGCAATCATGATTCCTACGAAAGTGAGTTAGGTCTTTTAACAATTTTACTAGTTTAACAAATTTTATTATGAAATTTATTTAACTTGGATTGGCAATTAATAATAATGGTTTTGTAAACGGTTTAAAAGACCTATCCTAACAGTTGTGAGAAGCATGCTTCTACACGTGTGAGAGTTTGCAGATATTGTTGAGTGAGTTGAGGAGACAGGTTCATCTGGAGCAAGCACGAGTGCACACGAGTTACCTATATCAGGTGATTTCGTTTTCATAATTTTCTTTGTTTTATTATTTTTATTGTTAAAAGTGTAATTGTACAATTTGATATTCCCATCACATTAAGCCCGGTATTAAAATTAAAAAGAATTAAATTTTAACCCCGTCCTCGTTTTTGTTCTTATAAAAATTATATTTTTATACATTGAGTACAATGTCAACCTCACATGTGGGGATGGGGGGGGGAATTGAAATTTTTGGCCTTAGAGTAGCTTGATTGTGCGCAAAATCAAGAATTGTAACTTGTTAATTATTAGTATTAATGCCAAGTAGAAGTCTTTGGTCATGGTCAGTTTTTAAGCTTCTCGAAAGTCTTCCCACGCAAATTTTTTTAAAATAGAAAATTAAGATGGACCGTTTAGATGGGGATAACGAGTCATGTGGACGGGTACACATGCTTCATATCGGCAGCCTAATTCCTCCGGTACATGTGTGAGATTTGCTTTATATATAATACACATATAATATAGTATATACACATGTCATATTAGTGCCATTATCAAGAGTAACCAGTATATCTAGAACTTGGTTGTCCCATGCATTTCGAGATCTTAATACCACCACCTATATGGAGAAATAAGACTGTAGAAACCCCACATTATAATGGCCTTAACATAAATAAAAAAATAAAAAATTCCCTACCCTACATTATCACTTAGGAGCCAAGTTTGTGCCTTTTGCCTTTCGTTTGTTTTAACCTGCATTACAAGTCGTGTTAGCCTTAGCCTTTTATTATTTTAACCTCGTAGATGAAAAACTGGTATGTTAGAGTTGTATATAAGTTGTTTGTCGAGCATAGTACACAATGCACGTATGTCTCAGGTCAGTTGTTTGTATATATTGATGTTAGTATTTGTAAAAAAAGTAAAAAAAAAAAAGAGAGAGAAAGAAAAAAGTTGGAAAATCAAAGAAAAGCTCAAAAAGAGTCAATGTTTGAGTCAGTATCGTTTTTAAATAATAGTCAGTGAGTTGGTTGTTTGTTTGAATAAATTGGGTTTCATTCACCATAAGCTACTAAATAAATCCGCTTTCACACCCTAACCTAAGCCACAACAAAACCCTTAGTTCTATTCTCTATGCAACCGGTGGGTAATGAGTGGAGATATGACTTGCTTCCAAGCTTATTACATTGTATTCATACTTGGTATAGAGAGCAGAGAGATACTAGCACATTTTTTGCTAGTCCACATAGTAAACCGAGAGGAGAGATGTTATATTATGAAGGGTATGAACATGTGTGCCATAACCGGAAACAAAGTACACTCGCATGGGCGGTTTCATATTTTTAAACGTATAATTAAATTGTTTGGTGGGTTATCAACCTTGACAGTGTCAGTTCTTGGGAATTGGGTATGACCATATACCTCAGTAGTATTAATACTGATAATTGATGAACCATCGATCGAGGTGTATGTGTTTCATGATAGTTTGCTTGAGGTCAAGAAAATGGTAAGTGTGGGGATGTGATGTAAGGATGAAAGAACGTGCTTTAAGTGTTTTTTATTGTGTGTTTTACTTGTTTATATGTATCAAACACAAGTACTTTGATTGGTTTATTGTTTACAGGTGATCGGAGCTTAAAGGAGCGAATTTGGAGCATTCATGATGGAGTTGAAATGAAATTAATGATGTATGATATGATAGAGAATTGAAATACGAAGACGTGGCCGCAAACGGGGAGGAAAGCGGAGTTGAAATGAAGATTTTATGAAGAAAACGGTATTTTGGTGTTGTAGCCGCCGTAAGGTAGTGACCAGAGCCGGTAGGCTATGGTGGCCAGGCCGTAGGCTACGGCCGGGTCTGATGAGAAATCGTTTTTTCTTGTTTTTCTTCCATATTCATGCCCAATTAAACCCTAAGTCGAAGATCCTTCATATCCTAACACCCAAGGACGATTTTAGGGCCATTCTCCACCATCATAGCACCTTCCAATCATCATAATCATCCATGTTATCATCCTTGCAATAATCAATAAAGCTATTCAATATCTAGATGCAAGGCTAAACTGTTCGTGACCATCTCTGGGAGTAGGGTTGTATTTGTAAGCAAGACTTTTTTGGTATTTGAATCTTTACATTGGAAGTAAAGTTGATCAATCATTCGGTTGATTAACCTTTTATGTTTGTTTATGCATTTAACAGTTTTTTGTAATTGAATGTTTTGTAATTTTATCAGTTTATTGATTTGTGGCATCAACTTTTAGGATTAAGTTCTTTGATTCGTTGACCCGTTTACCTTTAGCCATTAAATCACTTATATTTATCAAACCCTAAAACGGGTAATCAATTAGGTTATTATTCATCCAAACCAATTGTTCGGATTAAGTTATGTCAATCAGTAAGGTCAAATATCTAGTCTTTTGATTATAGGTGTAATCGAACGAGTTTTCCAAACAAATTTAATCAGTTGGTCTAGTTTGCTTCACAACCTGAAACCTGGAGTTGGTTATCTTTCTCACAATTGTTTTACAACCAAACAATATTTAAACCGCTTGACATCGTCTGTCCGCCTTAGTTAATTAATTACCGAATAATAAACATAACTTGCACTTTCCACTGATTGTCTGTGGATTCGACACCTTACTTGCCCTTGTTAGTAAAGGTATTTTATAAATGTTTTTGATTGGCCTTTCGACATAGATCACCCAATTTTAAAATCAATAGGCTATACCATCCTACTATAAGCCACACTTGAGGCATACTGCGAAATTTCAAGTGTTTGGAGCTACAACACCGTACTTGATTTCTAGCCTATCCTTTCAAGGTGAAAGGGTTTCGTTGACACATCCGGATCTTCCACATGTGACTCTACTAGGGCGACTATTACTTTACTCTCTGTTACGTGCTACAGCTGTCTAAAGACTAAAGTGGCATAGATGAGGCTAAACGTATCAACTTAGGCAATTGTTGTCTAAATAGGCCTCATAACCTAAAGTTGTACTTTATTCACAATTGGCGATCGTTATCAGCCTGCCTAACCACTTACTAATGTTGTGTGTACAGTTGTCATTACTAACTAGAAGCCACATTCTCAAGTTTCTATTTTTATTAATGTTAATTGGGTCATAGATAATAGGATTAAAACATCTAAAATACTACTTAAAAACTACCTTTGCTTATTTAAAAGATATCAACTGATAATAACTCCTCATTCACCCTCAAGGCTATTCTTGTGAAAGAAAACGTTAATGGCACCAACTTTCTTGAATGGCACCGCAATTTGAGACATGTTCTTAAAATGGCAAAGAAGCTATATGTTCTCGATGGACCGGTTCCATTAGAGCCTGAAAACAATACAGCCGCTTCCAGAAAGGTTCTTGAGAAGCATATTGACGACTCTGCTTAAGTCGCTTGCATTATTCTAGCCACCATGTCTTAGGATCTTGCTAAAGGCTTGGAAGATTTTGGTGCCTATGAGATGCTTGAGCAACTCAAGGGCATGTTCCAGAAACAAGCCCGTCAAGAACGCTATGACACCATGAAACAGCTTATCAGCTGCAGAATGGAACAGGGATCCTCTGTTAGTGCGCATGTCATCAAAATGAAAGGGTACATCGAACAACTAAAGAAACTTGATTATCCCTTGTCGGATGAAATGGCAGCGGACTTCATCTTGAACTTTCTCCCCAGCTCCTACGACTAGTTCGTAATGAATTTCAATATGAACGCCTGGGTGAATACAGTGTCGGAGCTTCATGGTAGGCTCAAAATGGCTTAGATGAGCATTCCAACTAAAACTAATCAAGTTCTGATGGTTCGATTTACTGGTGTCAAGAATCCTAATCCCAAGAACCGGGGTTATAATGGTAAGGGTAGAAGAAGGTTATGATTGTTGCCAAGCATGCCACCAACACTAACAATGGTGTTGCAAAGGTACCATTGCCCCCCCCCCCTTAGGAGAGCCAGTGCTACAAGTGCAACAAAATGGGACACCGGAAACGTACATGGCCCAAATATCTTGTTGAGCTGAAGAAACAGAGGACCAATGGTGAAAGCTCCTCTAAAGTTATTTCCATATACGTTATTAAACTTTTCACTGTTTCTAGCAACACTTGGGTATTTGATACCAGATATGGTTACAACATTGTTAATGTCTTGCAGGAGCTTGAAAACTAGAAAAAACTAAAACAAGGCAGCATGGAACTCATCGTTGGAGATGGGAAGAGAGTCCTAGTTCTTGAAACTGGCACATACCGTTTTGCTTGTCCGTCTGGCCTTGTTGTTACTTTGAATAACTGTTTGTTTGTACCTGGTTTGACCAGAAAAATTATTTCAGTTTCTTTACTTTTTGAACATGGATTTAAGTAAGCTTTTAATGATATTACTTGTTCTGCCTACTTGAATGATGTCTTTTATTTTGAGGCTAAACCTCAATGGTATTTATGAGATTGATGTTCTAATTAACCATAATGTATTTAATCTTTCTAAATGTATCAAATTTGGCATCAATTATATGTTTCTATAGCATTGCCAACTTGGTCACATAAGCAACGAACGAGTTAAAGGAATCTAATCCGAAAGGATTCTTGAATCCACAGGACCAGACTCTTTTGACGACTATGAGTCTTGTTTAGCTGGCAAACTCGCCAAGGACTCCTTCACTCATAAAAGTGAACGAGCAAAGTTCTGTTAGGACTTATACATACTGATGTATGCGGCCCTTTCAGAACTACGTCTAGAAATCATGAAAGAGACTTCTTTTCTTTTAATGACGATTATAGTCGATATGCTTATGTGTATCTTATGAAACACAAACATGAAACTTTTGAAAAGTTCAAAGAGTTTCAAACGAAGTGGAAAACCAACTCGGAAAAACTATGAAAATGCTTCGATCAGATCGAGGTGGAGAGTCTCTCAGCTCAGAGTTCATCAATCATCTAAAAGAGCGTGGAATTGTTTCATAGCTCACTCCTCCCTGCACACCCCAACATAATGGCATGAGTGAGAGGAGAAATCAAACCTTGCTAATCATGGTCAGATCGATAATGTGTAGAACTAACTTGCCTCACTCCTTTTGGAGCTTTGCCCTTATGACCGCCGCTCGCATTGTTAGTTTGGCTCCAACTAAAAAGGTAAAAAAAACCCCATATGATATGGCATGGGCGTAAACCCAATTTGTATTTCCTAGGTATTGGGATGAGATGCATATGTCACCAATGATTATGATGACAAACTCGATCCCCACGGCGTAAAAGTTGTTTTCATCGGATACTCTAACCAAAGCGGATATTATTTCTTCCACCCTCATACAAATCTGATTTCTATCAAAAGGAAGGGCCACTTCCTCGAGAAAGAAGTTCTCGATCGAGGAACTTAAAATAATATTGTCGATATTGAAGAAATTCAAGAAACACAAACAACCGCTAAGGAAGTTGGAGCGTCTGATCAACAAGATGTTGTTGCTGATACATCAGACACAAACACAAGTGTTCGCATTAGTACTAGGGCTCCCGTACCAAATCCATGATACTTGTGGCATCTGGATGGTCCCGAGGTCCTATTAGTAGCCGATCGAATGACGAACCTACTGACTACAAATCTGCAATCTTGGATCCGGATTCTAAGAAATGGCATGATTCCATGAACGCCGAGATGAAATTGATGCATGATAATCAAGTCTGAGACTTGGTTGAGCTACCCCCCGAAGGTCTGGCAGTAGGGAGAAAATGGATCTTCAAAAGAAAGACCACATGCATGGAAATGTACAGACCTATAAAGCACCGCTAGTACCGAAAGGTTTTACACAAACTTAAGGGATTGACTATGATGAAACCTTCTCGCCTGTTGCTATGACTAAGTCAATAAGGATATTACTTGCCATAGCCGCGTATTATGACTATGAGACATGGAAAATAGATGTCAAAACTGCTTTTCTAAATGGACAACTTTTATGGTTCAGCCTGAAGGTTTTGTCGATCCTAAATATCCTATGCAATCTGAATAAGTCCATTTATGGACTCAAACAAGCATCTCGCAGCTGAAATCTACATTTTGATGAGAAAATCAAAGAGTTTGGTTTTATCAAAAATGAAGATGAGCCTTGTGTTTACAGAAAGGCTAGTGGGAGCACTATATTATTCCTCATCCTGTATGTGGATGATATACTGATCATTGGAAACAACATTCCTATGCTTAAGGAAGTTAAGCACTGGTTGAGATTTTGTTTTGCAACGAAAGATCTTGGTGAAACTGCTAATATTATGGGAATCAAGATCTACCGAGATAGGTCTAAGCGGCTTCTAGGGCTAAGTCAAAGTACATACATACACAAGGTCATGGAACGCTTCTCAATGGACACCTCCAAGAAAGGAGCTGTTCCCATTGATAAAGGAACCGTGTTAAGAAAATCGCAATCTCCGGCAACGGACATTGAGACAAAGCACATGCAAGCAATTCCATATGCTTCAGCGGTTGGCTCTATCAGGTACGCTATGTTATGCACTAGACCTTATGTCTCGTATTCTTTGAGCATAACTAGTCGTTTTCAGCAGAGTACTAGCGTTGCCCATTGGACTGCAGTGAAGAACATCTTGAGGTACCTGAAAATGACCAAAGATATGTTATTGGTGTTTGGAGGAGTGGGGGAAGAGCTCACTGTAAGGTGTTACGCTGAAGCTAGCTTCCAGACTGACCGAGATGATTCTCACTCATAATCAGGATTAGTATTCACTCTCAATGGTGGATCTATTTACTGGAAAAGCTCCAAGCAGAGTGTGGTGCCAGATTCCACCATTGAGTTCGAATACATAGTTGCATCAGATGCTGCTAAGAAATCTGCTTGGATGGAGAAGTTCATAGCTGATTTTGATGTGGTTTCGAGTATTTGCAAACCAATCAAGGTGTTCTGAGATAACACGGGTGCTATAGCTTAGGCCAAAGAGCCCAGATCTCATCACATAGCCAGACACATTTTAAGGAAGTTCCACCTTATTCGAGAAATAACGGAACGAGATTACATCATAATAAGCAAGGTAGACACATATCAAAACCTAGTAGACCCGTTCACTAAGCCGATGACTCAGGAAAAGCATGACCAACACAGGGATGTTATCGGTCTTAGATTAGCTAGTCAATTGTTTTGATTTAGTATTTGGATGTATGAACATTTAAACAGTTATACTTGTAAGTTCACTTTTGATTTAATGGTTGAATGCAAACGTTGAATGTTATAATTGTGTTCATTTTAATACGTTTAATCCATTAATATTGTATTCTAAATTATTCGTAGTCGGTCAGACTCGTAGGAACAATTCTGAATTCAGACTATTCTGACTTTGGACTTAAGGAGTTGACTTCCAAACTCACAGACCTCATTATGAATGACGCTGGATGTAACTCGCATCAAATCATCTTCATGGATCTTAATCATAAGATGTTTTGATATAGGTATACTCATTTAGCGTCCTTAGACCTGAGATACATATTAGAACTTTCGTTTACTAAAGGTTATTCTTTGATCATTGTCAACCACTGTCACGTAACTGCCGGCTACAAAGACATTGATTGTGAATACTCTGAAGTTCAGTGGGAGTTGTATGTTATCAAGATGAGATTATGTACTCTTACTTGATATGTAACAGTTACACATATTGGCGCCCTCATTAATTCAAACTGGTGAAGTGTGAGGCCTCACCCAAACTTACTGTGTGTTTGATTGGACCACTTTGATTCTAGATCGAGAACAATAATGATTGAACGCTATATGAGATTAAATATGATCCATGTCTCATTGTTCAATTGATGTCTTATACAGAAAGGATAGATGATAACGATTACCATAAGTTCATTATCTTGCAATAGTTTATTCCAAGATGTTATTGATTAATGAATTTAAAATGTCATAACCTGTTGGGGGCAGCCATGTGTAGCTAGAGCACCGCTGGCTGTCAGCGTTAATCAACTTAACCAGAGACCGTCCAACTGGGAGACTGTTGGAAATATGGACAGGCTCGATATAGTCAACGTGGCCGACCGGGTTATGACCCGTGAGAGTTACACCTTGGGTAACAAACGTGAAACCCGCCTAAGCTTATTTACCGGGTTCGACATATTAACGAGATGATAATAGTGGATTGGGCTTGATAGTAAGAGATGGGCTTGGTGGCCCATATTAGCTTAACTAGTTATTATAACTAGTTAACCTATATCATTAGAGAGAGACAAGAGATAATACCCTAGCTACCACAATTTCTCTCCGTCATATCTTTCCCACTACCGCCGTCGGCCACCCTTTGCTCACCGGAGAAACGCCGTCGCCGCTGCTGTCCCGTGCCGCCGCCGCCGCTGCTGCTCTTCCACCGTTGCCGCTACGGAACTACCACTGCCGCCGCTGCTGTCCAGGCGCTGTCCAGCCACCACCGCCGCTGTCGAAGGCCGTCGTGCACCGCCATCGTCTGTCGTTGTTTCGTGTTGTCACCTAGCATAGTTCGTTAGCCCTCGGTGTCTCAACCAGTTATTTATTGAACCAATGGAAACTTAAATATATTGTCGGTTTACAATTATATTTATTTTGTTTGGCTCGTGCTCGTATTTTTTGTAACCGAATCCTGTACGGTTCCTAAAAGCGATGTTTACTCGTTCTGTATTCCGCTGCGTGTTTGTATTATTAGTTGATTAATAACTATGAAACAATTTTTAATAAACTGGGTTTAAATGTTAAACCGTTGACTGGTCACCATTGGAATCCAACAAAATATTGATTTTTGTTCAAAAATTAGAACCTTACCATGACTCGCCATTACATTTTGTGTTCTAACAATTAAATGAAACAAAATGATTAAATAAATTTAATTTTGATAAGTTGGGCCTCCCATGAGCCTTCCATGACAATTTAAATAGCCCAACTAATTAATGAATTATCGAGATAAGTGAGTTGAACCACCGATAAGCGTTCCATGGCATTTTAAATAGTTCAACTAATTAACGAACAATCAAAATCGTAACGGGTAGTTGGATTATCCCGTGTATCACCACGGTTAGTGATGCTCCAACATAATAAAGTGATTAACGGGTTGAAAATGAATAGTTGGAGTATCCATGGATCCCTAAATAAAATAACAATAATAATAATAATAATAATAATAATAATAATAATAATAAATAATTAGGAGTTCGAATGTCACAACGAAATCACTGTGAATTCGGTTTTTAATTTATGAATGTAACCGTTACATCGGTTACGTTGACCACTTAAAGTTTTGAATCACGTAACATGTGTTTTCGCTTTGGCCTATAAGTTCAAACATTATGGTCGGGAATCCTCCAGAAAAGGAATATTTTCTTTGATTCTCAGAATCATTTTGCCAAGACCCGACTCATAATGTTCTCTCTCTTCCCGTTACTACGAAAACCCGTCATACATTCAAGCCTTAAAGAGGGAGAAGTAAAAATAAAATTTTTGAGAATTCTTAAAGAATTTGTCAAAATAACATAATAAATCTAAGGTTTCAAACTTAAGAAATAAAATATTAAACATCATGTCTATGTTATTAAACCAAAAGACCAACCGTAAACCTACCTTAACCATTTATTATTATCTATTTTTACAAAAACCCAATGGTCAATAAGTTATACTAATTTGATTAGTAAACAAGTGTGTATCATTGAAATGGACATTGGTAATTAAATAATAGTAGTAGTTAATCAAAATAATTAAGGTAAATTATAATTTTATTTAAATTTGGACCACCAACAAGCTGGAATAAGTCAAGTGAAGATTCCATTTGCCTGCTGAGAAAAGTTAACTTGCAGACCCCACTAGAGATTAGAAAACATAATATAATATCATTCTATTGGATAGTGGCATTTAGCTAACTAGATTAATGCTGAAATTTTCTTTGTTCATTGTATTTTAAGTTTACGCCACAATTGATAAGTTACTTTATAAACCACCATCATGTTGTAAATTATTATACTTCGTCATCTCTAAAACTAGAGGGGATTCGATGACGTAAGCAGAAATAGTGAAGAAAATACACTTAGAACCAATGTTGTAAAAGTAGGATTACAAGGCCGAGTACTCTCCGAGTACTCGCTACAAGGTATGTCACCGAGGCGAGTTTCTGTAAATCCGTCTAGTTACTAAGAATCGGTCAAATGTGGTCAACCTCAGCCAGAATCACATCTTATCGGTGAACTTGGACCGATTATGACTAAAAAAATAAAACATAATTGTTATTTCAATAATATTAAATAACAAATATCATTTTTTTTTTATTTAATGATTAGTATTCCCTCCGTCCCATTATAAGTGTCATAGTTTGACTTTTCAAGTCTTTCTTTTGCAACTTTGATCGTAAATATTTTTGTATGTGCCATATAATACTTGATGAAAATTATATCAATGTAAAATACATTTAAAATCCAATCCATTCATATATTTTACATCAAGTATTATACAACACAAACAAAAATATTGTCGGTCAAAGTTAAACACAAAAGACTTGAAAAATTAAACTATGACACTTATAATGGGACGAAGTGAGTAATTTTTAGAATATTTTATATTTAAAAATGTATTTCTTTTATTTATATTGATATTCACCTATTTTGTTATAAATATTAGTAAACTTATTATATTTGGCATATATATAATAACCAAATATTAATTTTCTTTTTATTTACCATGTCCGAGTACTCGCCGATTACTCCCCGAGTACTCCGAGTACTCCCTCCAAGGGGGTCGGCCGCCTAGCGACTTTTGCAACAGTTAGAACAACCGGTGTGGGTGTCGAATTGTCGCTATCCGTTTCAGCTGGCCATCGGCACGCCGGCAAACACCCCCCCCCCCCCCCACCCACCCCCATGGAATTGGGGCCGATATAGGTGAAGAAATCGTGGGATTTCGACTGATGAAACAACGCTCAAATTACCTATTTAGTTTGCCACATATGTTAATTACTTATAAGTAGGTTAATTAGTTTTTGGTTAATAACATGTTTTTGTTAATTTATAAAAAAATCTAAATACGTGAATTTGAATAATTTTCTTATGTGAATATCCCGGTATAAATTTTAACGAAACAAATTTGTTTTGGAAAAAATTATTTTTTGGTCTTGTAAATGACTTTAGCACGTGTTTGGAGCAGTAAGCTTGGCGAAATATATATACGAATTCGACTACCCGACGACACCGATTACTCTAAATATAATATTTTTTTTTATTTACACTTGTACTTTTTTAAATTATTTATGAAATTTTTTAATTAATTTTAGCCGGTAATTTTTTGCTGTATTAATTTTACTTTTATATGTTAACGAGTGTTTTACCCGGCGCGTTGCGCCGAGACAGGTTGGTAAAACCCGGACAATGGTAAAATCAAAGCAAGTGGTAAGTCAACGCGAACTTGTCAGTTTTGGTTACGTTCGTTATAGTATCGGAACTGAAACCAAAAACAAAATAAAACAATATAAAACGTAGGTAGACCGATGGGGTGGCTTCGATTAGTAAAACTCGGGCGTTGAGGTGATGAGACTACGCAAGTTTGGTCAGTCCCCATCACAGTACCGGAACAAAAACAAAAACAAAAACAAAAACAAAATTGGCATTATGCCGGTTTTGTTAAGTTCGTTACGGTACCGAAACTAAAACAAAATGCGATGAATCTACACGAATTCGGTCGGTTTCACTTAACAACACACCATCCAGCCTACACCAAAGTTAATGTTGAAAAACAACCATTTTCACATATACATGAACATAAATAATGCACTTAAAAAACAAAACCATAAACAACTTGAAAAAAGTTACCATAAAATAACACCAACTTCAAAAAAGTTTCCATAAAATAACACATTTGATTAAGAAACTAAAGTTGCTTCACAGTAGGGATTGAACTCTGGTTGCAAGCCGGCATAGACTTCACACAAACTACACAACCATCCAACCAACTCAAATATACATGCCCAAATACAAAACCAATATTATATATACAAAAATAAAAGGAACTCATTTTATGACACCAAACTTCTTAATTATATTATAGTAATAATTGGTGAATGGCTTGGCATAGTAAGGAAATGAGCGAATTGAGGAATATTTCTTTAATAGACTAGAGTGGAGTATGATCTGACGCTTAAATGATATGGTGAGGAAGTCGGTGAATTAGGAGGTCCGGTGTACCCATAGTCTTTTAACATACTTGTATAATATCAAACGCTTCGACTATTACCTCTTTTATAGGGTAATGCTAAATTGATAGTTTTTAATAGGGGTGCACAAAATCGAAAAAACCGAACCGAAACATATAAACCAAAAAAAAAACGATTGGAAAAAACCAAACCGAATTAGAAACCGATGGTTCGTTTTTGAACTTTAGGAGTAACCGAAATATTGGTTTTGGTTCTGAAAAAACCGAAATAACCAAAAAAATTGAAATAACCATAATATCTTATCCGTAACCATTAAAAAAAATCTAACGACGACCATTTATTTAGTTTCAACATATTTTGTTGCTGCATATGGTTAATAACTAATTATATTAGTACTTTTAGTTTTGATTTTTTATTTTATATATATATATATTTTATTAGTTTTTAATAGTTGAAGCCCAAATATTCATTAATCTATTAATCATTAGTTTACAGAAAAAAAATATATCATGTCAAATTTCAATATCTTAAGTCAACTTTTTTTTTCCCAAAAATGTTTTGACACGATTAACAAAACCAAAAAACCGCATCCATAACCGAACCGAACCCGAAAACCGAAACCGAACGCTTTAAAAAATCATAAAACCGAAAGTTTGACTTTTGGTTCGGTTTTAGTCAAAAACCGTACCGAACCACACCACGCACTTCCATAGTTTTTAAAAACTAAAACTGATTGTATAGTAACCAAAATTAACCTTACATATGCACATAAATTACACAAAATAGCGTATCTTTGCATTTTCTCAATAAAATATATCAATAAGGCTAAAACTGTTAAAATGCGTTGAATTCGAAATCCTTAGATGATGGGATCCGAAACCGATAGTTGGGGTAACTCGCGTATCGCATTTGTGTTTGAAGTAATTTCGAATTTCAATTTACAAGTCGGTGAACTTGGGGACCAAAAAGGACAAGTCAGTTATAGTTGGTTATGTTTTCTAATTGTATTGTAATTATAATTGGTAATGTCTTGTCTAGCAATTTATGTTAGTCTATACAAACCGAATCATGGTTAAACATTATCGAAAGTTAGAGATGCAATCGATTTATGGTTCATCTAGAGTCATGTGAGATGTAACCGAGTTATGGGTTATCTAGATGCAACCAAGTTATGGTTCATCAAAAGTCAAACTAAGTTAAGGTTTAAGATATTGTAATCAGTTTTTTGAGTGAAATTTTCTGATTAATATAAAGGAGAGTTAGTCATTAACTTCAGGTTTGATTATCGATCTGAGACTTGAATAGGTTTCAGAGCCAAATTCAAGAAATCGATAAGGTGACCCAAGACTCAAGACATCAATTAAAGTCGTGATTGATATGGAGGGTTTGGTCAGGCCATGATCGAACAATCGAGGCGAGGGCCGGCGATCGAGACAGGGTTAGTTACGGGCTGAGATTTGGTGACCGAAGATAACGGTGTTTTTTTATTTTGTTCCGATGCAGCAATCATAAAAAAACAAGAGGTTTCGTTGAGCAATTTCGTAAGTGTGTTTGTGGGTTTTCTTTTCATGCTTAGTGGAGAAAAAGGAGTTCTCTGTATGAATTGTTTGACCAAGTTAGAGTTTATCAAAAATCAAACCGAGTTAAAGTTTGAGATATATATTCGTCCACTTAGTTCAACCATGAGTCTAGTTGTTGGATATACGCCGTATCATCCTAGGAAAGTCTTTTTTTTTTTTCTATTTTTAATGTGGATGTTCAACATCTTTGATTTTCTTGTATGACTTTCAAAATTATAGTTAAGAGTTGCTGAAACTAATATAAATTTTGTTACTTTGTAAGCAACTGCAAAAGCCAAAAACTGAAAACACACGTGCAGAAACCTAAAGAGCCACCAACTGACCAAAGAGTGACTGAAACCTTGAAGGTACATTGTATTTGAATAAATTATGAAGTGGTGGCTTTACAAACACTTTTTGTGGATTTGAAATAATAATAAAACAAGGACTAACTTGTGGCTTATATATTAGATGCAATGTATGTGGTACATAATTATATACCAACTTGCTTATCATGAAACGTGTGTCATTCTTAAATACTAGAACGTTAAACCATTGTTATGGAAACCAGATTACCAGACCTCTCTATTATAGAAAAACTTGTTTCATGGTTGGATGATTATTATACTTGTTTTGTTTTTAGAATATTAAATGTCTAGAGTTAAAACTAATTAGTGTAAATTACGGATTTCATTCGTGTAATTTGTTAAACATTCATATTTCAATTTATTATTCAATAGTAAAAAAATTGGCTATTTCAGTCCGTGATGTTTCATTTTTATTGTAATAAAGTCCGGTCAACCGACACATATTGAGATCTCCAGTTAAATGAAAGAGAATTTTGGTCCTTTACAGTAGGTACACGATGTTAAAGCATTACGTACAACCGAAAACCACCACCACCATCAACCTAATTCCAGCGACCCTATCTCTGATGACACACTTGTTTCCAGGGACGGCCCAACCTTTTTAGAGACCTAAAGCGAAACAAAAATTTGAGGCTCTTTATCGAATTTCATTGTTACGACCCCTCATTCTATATCAGCATTTAGGACCTGTAACAAAATCTAATACAAGAATAGCAAGGAGTGGTTTGCTTGCTAACAAAAAACAAATCTTAAAATGATAAGCAATCACCACACTCTTTCATGGATTGTCACTTACCATGTAACGCCCTTGACGCCTTGTGCGTTTTGATAGAGTTTTAAAATTAAGAAAACCAAGACGTTTTGATAGAGTTTTAAAATTAAGAAAACCAAGACGGTAGACTAGGTAAATATAAAAGCTAGACGATTTAGAAAACCTAAATTATAAACAAATCAGAGAAAGTAGAGTTAATTTCACAACATTCTAAAAGACTATTAAAATCAAAACTAGAAACCAAAACTAATTTTAATAAAAAAAAAAAAAAAGAAGCTGAAAGTATCACTATATCAAATGAGCTTATTTATGTCATCCGTAACATTGTACGTATATTCTATTGGATGTGTCATTTGGAATTGGTATTCAATGTAATTATGTCATGAAACTACATATGATTCACTATCCTCCAATTTAGGAACCCTATAAAATTTAGTCAAAAATGAGGGCTCTTGATATGTGGTGGCCTTCAGCCTTTGCTTCTTTACCCTTACCAACATATCTCATGATTTGAAAGTTTTTTCCACTTGCGATATTTTGGATTAGAAAAAGTCTCATTACAACAAGAGGAGGCTAAACACTAAAAAAGTAAAACCCTTAACTATCGTTCTTAAATTATTATTCATTGAGATCTAGTGACACGTGACGAATAAAATGTATATACTCCTCTCCAGGAACATGCTAAATTAGTTCAGATAACGCCTATTTTGATCCTTTTCAAACAAAAATATTCTCCATCGCCCATCCTATCTAGCTCATCATCACATCTGCGATGTCACCCTTCTTCTCTGATGTTGAGGGATTTCTGCAAATCGTATATCTTTGAAAAATTTGAGAGTCGTGAACCACTTTTAGATCAAAAAAATTTGTAGGTTTCTATATATTTTGACCGGATAAAACTCAAATTGAATGCAATAACCAGTATGCAGATTGAGAGTGTTTTTATGAACCAGTGAAAACTATCATATGATCAAGCGGTAGTTTTATTTAGGGTTGGGGAGCAGTTACCTCATTTTGAATTTCAAAATCTCAAAATACGCTCTTGGATTTTGTGACAATAAAACATATAAAATTTAAAGAAGCTAAACCCTGTTAAGGACTACCGCCCCTCAGACCCCGTCACTAAGGGTGCTGCCCCATACCTCCGCCAAGGGGGCGTTGCCCCCTTGGAATCCCATTTATATTATAATTAACTTGACCAACAACTTAATGTCAATACCCTAAAATAGACGATATCAGGCCCACCTCCGCACCAGCGCAATATATCATACTGATTAAATTCTTTGAAAGGGAACGTGTTCATATTCTAGCTGTGTACCAGCAATAGAATATTCATTTTCTTAATTGAAACTAAACTTTATCACGGTTATTATTAAATTATATGTAAACTGAATTCGTTGTCGGACTTCTTGTTTTGCTAATTAAACTATGACAATTTGTTGGGATGATTGAATTAATAATTGGATACGTGAGTAAAATTTGGAAGTTATGACAAGAGCATCGTTTTCATATGTTGACGTGTGAAACATGATATCATAAACTGTTTCGTCATTTGCCAATGTCAGTATGTCACGTAACTATTTTAAGGGAGGAGTTGGTTTTGAATACATATTTGTACCATAGCCGTCTCCGATATTATTAAAATTTGTTGGGCCGAAAGCAAATTAAAAAAATTGAGCTTTAAATAAAATTGGGTTTTTTTGTTAAATTTAAACAATTTAATTTTTAATTGGCTTATATGGATATGATTTATGTTGTGTAACTTTATGTATAAAAATAGGCTTAAACATGCCTAACGTGAGAATACAACGCACAACCTTTTGTTTGGGAGTCATTTGTCTTTCCCAGTAGACCAAGTTAGTGGTTTTATGATTAACTTTAAATATTAAATATATACATATGGTATTTTCATAAAAATATATATATAATTTTTTTTCATCGACCGCATTGCTCTCCTTGAGATGCGGCCCTGATTTGTACATTATAAAAAGTAATAAGGACTATTTGTATGGTAAAAGTTAAAAGATATAACTTTCCTGGCCAGCTAAATCATATTTAAACAAACATTATGAAATATATACTCCTAAGTTTTGTTTTTATGTAACTCATATTAGGGCCGATTGGTTAAGAGCATCCTCTATAGTATGGTCCACGAACATTTATTAACGTGTTATTTGAGCTAACAAATCAAATTTTCACTTATGGTTCACAATCATTCTTACACTTTTACAATAACACTTCTATTCAACATTTATATTCATAACCAAACTACTATTTGCAATACACCGGTATGAAACCGGCATGTGTTGCTGCAAAAGATACGAAAAAATTAACATCGTTCTAAGTGTATAAATTAAAATCAAAATCTTCACGTGAATATTTGCAGCGTTGAGGCTAAGTATGCATACAACTTTAATGATGTGTACAAACACTCATATTATTAGAGTTTTTTACCAAAATAGGGTGGTGGGGAAAATTATTTATCAAAATGAGGGATTTTAAAACTATTTACCAAAATAGGTTCTTTGTTTTTCTTTTTAATTTTTTTAACATCTTTTTACCTTTTCTTTTCTTCTCATTACTCAACACATAGTCACACTCACACCCCACCCAACCCCCTTCACAATCACGAAAACGGTTAATTTTTTAAGTTTTCCGATCATCGAAGATTAATCCGGAAGCCGGCCTATCAAACAAGTCTAACCCATCAATATTATTATTGTTGTGAGAAGGGTTTTGTCCAATTTGGGGATGAGCAGCAAACGCTTCAAGCCAACGTTGAACATCAACCTGTGGATTCAAAACATTAAACCCATCAATATTGTTATTATTCAATTTTAATAGTTTATGAACATATACAGACCTTATTGAACCAGATGTTGTTGGCTGCAACCACAGCGTTGTCGTAAGCAGCAAAAGGTCCAGTGGCCACCATTTGTTCAGCGAATTGAGTGCTTCCGCAGCATGATATGAAATCGGTTTTGCTGAATTCGATTGCCATTGAAGATTGTGTAAGGCCCCGTTACCGGTAGCCCTACTTTCATGTTGGATTTACTCATAAACGCAGTTCTAAATATCAGAGTTAATTAAAACATTCGCGGAATATAAAAGCTTTCATAAAACATTTCATAACAAAACACGTCTTTTCTTAAAACATCATTTTGTCTTTCAAAATAAACGAAACATTAAACTTAAACGTCTTGAGTCTTCCGATGCCAGCCTCTTATTCAGTGCCACGTGTCTCCTCAAGCGAGCTGCCTCATCCTACTCACCTGCGTGCATACTAAAAGTCAGCTACGCTGAGTGAGTTCTAGTTAATCATACATTATACAATACACATAAACTTATATTCTTTCATTCATACTTTCATACTTTCATACTTTCTTTTGTATTAACTTACTTTCATATCTTACGTTATAAAGAACATTACGCCCTACATTCCTCGAGTATTATTAGGGCTCGGTACCCTCCTTCCTCGAGTATTATTAGGGCTCGGTACCCTCCTTCCTCGAGTATTATTAGGGCTCGGTACCCTCTTTCCTCGAATATTAATGGGGTTCGGTTCCCTAGTTCTCGAATATTAGTAGGGTTCGATTCCCTCTTCATTACCATACAACCATACATCATACCTCGAGTATTATTAGGGCTCGGTACCCTCTTTCCTTGAATATTAGTAGGGTTCGGTTCCCTAGTTCTCGAATATTAGTAGGGTTCGATTCCCTCTTCGTTACCATACAACCATACATCATACCTCGAGTATTATTAGAGCCCGATACTCTCTTCGTAACCATACAACCATCCTTTCCTCTTTTATTAACTTTATCACATTCTTACACATAAACATACATATCATACTTACCTTATACTTAGCGTTACAACCTGACAGTACGTGCAATATCCAAAGATCGTTCACGTACCGTCAAGCCATCATTCATACATATCACATTATTCACATAAGGCATACACTTATCTCTTAGGATAAGCGTATTAACAAACATATCGAGTATGCACACAGCCCCGAAAACATAACACATAAATGGGGCTAGAAACTCACCTGAATCCTGTTACGCTCTCCGTTAATAAGTATTCCCTTCTTGAGCTGTGCACGGCTAACTGTATAATATTTACACGTATCAATTAACTACTACTACTCATGTTGTATTTCTATTTTTATATGACCCAAAACGAACGGGGGTCCGGGGGCAGCGCCCCTGGCAGCGGGGTCTAGGGGCGGCAGCCCCTAGCAGGGTCCAAGGGGCAGAGCCCCTGGCTGGGGTCCAGGTCAGCTTGGAAAAATTTTATTTCCATTAACTGTCTTAACACATTTTTCATTAGGTTTTTAATTTATTTTCTAATCGAACTTAACTTTAGGCGAAGTTAAACCTTAAGCGAACTTAGCTTTAGGCGAAGTTATCAGTTAGGCGAACTTGGCCTTAGGCGAAGTTATCAATTAGGCGAACTTGGCCTTAGGCGAAGTTACCAGTTAGGCGAACTTGGCCGTAGGCGAAGTTATCAATTAGGCGAACTTGGCCTTAGGCGAAGTTACCAGTTAGGCGAACTTGGCCGTAGGAGAAGTTAAGCTTTGAAGGCGAAGTTAAGTTTTTGCAGGCGAAGTTATCAGTTTGCAGGCGAAGTTGCCCAGTTCGCAGGCGAAGTTGCCCATTTCAGCTACGGGTTTGGTTTTTATCAAGCATTTTGGCGATTTTAATACCCTTGTTATGGTTCGACATCACCCACTAACGTTCCCTAACCATTTTCGGTCGTATATATATCCCGTATATACTTTAAAGCTTGGATCTTTAAGCTTAAGGACATTCAAAAGGCTAAACGTTCAATAAAACGTAAACTTTAAAGGTCAAGAACATACCTTTAGCGCTCGTTCGATCTTGGTTAGCTTGTTTATGCACTCTAGATCTCGTGTAATAAGATCTAATACCAACTAACGTTTACTCTCTCTCGGGTCTTGCTCGTTTATGGTGTGTGTGTGTGTGTTTGGAGTGTGTTAGAGAATAAGATGAAAATGAAATGAGGGTTTAGGGTTTTAGCTTGGTTTAGGGGATATTTATGTCCCTTAAAGCCCATGGACCTAAGGCCCATTCTCATTTAACCCATCTCAAATAATCTAAGTCCATGATCCGTTCTTTACTCGATATTAATTAATTAATAACGCGAAATCGCTAAACGTAACTTTCTTTATTCAACATTATAATTTTTAGGATGTTACAGATTGATGTGATGAAGATGATGATGTTTGTGGATCGAGTAGATCAGTTTTTCCGGCCACTTAATCTCCGGCAACCAACACAATCCTTTGAACTAACCCCCCCCCCCCCCCAACACCACCTTGCAACCTTTCCTTCCTGGCTGGTTATCACCATTGCCCCCAAGGTGTCCGAATCACTCCCTCCCCATGCCGGAAAACGACTTCATCGCCGGACAAACCTGCAACTTTAGGCCAAAATAATATTCCCCTATCTGTCTCTCTCTCCCTCTCCACTCAAAACCGAAGTCGACAAGAAATTTGTGTTTAATGTAGCCGTGGTTGTGCAGACTTTGTGCTACTGGTGCAAAATGAAATCGACGTCAAATTGTGTTGGGCTGTCAAGATCTGTCTGAAATCACGAAATTATGTGATTTACTGTTGCCGGATTAATCGTCGATGATCGGAAAACTTAAAAAATTAACTGTTTTCGTGATTGTGAAGGGGGTTGGGTGGGGTGTGAGTGTGACTATGTGTTGAGTAATAGAAGAAAAGAACCTATTTTGGTAAATAGTTTTAAAATCCCCCATTTTGGTAAATAATTTTCCCCATCACCCTATTTTGGTAAAAAACTCCATATTATTATGCTCAACTCTGTTTTGAACAAAATCTTTTTTAATGCATGTCTAATTCATGAATTTCCTACAAGGAGTTATTCACCATGATTCTAAAATACCAAGTCTGCATTTGGATGACGATGCATCATAGAAGGGTCGTTGGAGATGGTTACTAGGTTTTTAGTTTATTTATTATGTTAAAACATTCTTATCTCTTTTCCTATCTTTAATCCAAAAATTATATTAAAAAACACTAAATTTTAACTTTCAGTATTAACTAAATAATATTTTTTCATACGTTTATTATTATATTTTCCCTCTACTTCATTCACATCCATTTTTAACAAATATTAAAAAATTATTAAGAGTAAGCAGTAACTTTTTAAATTTCAAAAAATACAACTGTATTTCTTTTCCTTTCACTCAAAACACCTTAAACACTCTTTACATTATAAAAACACTACATCGTGAATATAATGGAAGGTTGTGAATGTTCTTATGTATTACATATTTTATTTATTTATTATCATATCATATTCATATATAATAATTCAGAAAAAATTATATTTGAATGGTTAAGAAACGTACGAAAGATGATGCTAAAGACATCACTGTAACTGACGTCATAGTCACGCTGACAACATATGATGTTCGGTTGATGACGTATGCAGAAGATAATTTGTATTCTTATTATTTAAACAACTAACAAATAATATTACGCTTATAACTACGAAATATATATATATATAATTATATATTACGTATTATTGTAAATGTCTCTACATCTGTGAAATTTACAGTTTACAAAAGTTTTACATAGAATGGTAAAAAAATTACGTTGCAAAACTAAAGTCCTGATCGATAAATAAATACGAACTAAACGGATAACTCTCGTGCATATTAATCAGGAAATATAAATAAAAAAGTTGATTATTGTAAGGCCCCGTTACCGGTCCTTACATTGGACGTTGGATTTACTCATAAACACAGTTCTAGATATCAGAGTTAAATAAAACTTTCGCGAAATATAAAACTTTCATAACATTACATAATGATTCATAACTTGTTTTTAAACAAACATCTTGTCTTTTAGAATAAACGTCATTAAAACAACTTGAGTCTTCAGATACCAGTCTCTTGTTCATCTGCCATGTGTCACGCTCAAGCTGGCTGCCTCATTCTACTCACCTGCGTGCATACTAAAAGTCAGCGGCTGCCTCATTCTACTCACCTGCGTGCATACTAAAAGTCAAGCTGGCTGCCTCATTCTACGCTGAGTGAGTTCTAGTTAATCAGGCGACATACAATATGTACATATATCATACATACATACATACATACATACATACATACTATCACTTACCTCAGTCCACCGAGAGTATGTTCATAGTCCGTCGTCCATACCTATACTCAAGGTCATGAACACGAAAAAGGTCCGCAGTCTTTACCTATGCTCACCATTTATGGTACGTGCAAGGTCCACGGTCCTTCCCTATACCATCTCACCTTAACAACACGTACAAGGTCCACAATCCTTCCCTATGTTGCAACCTATTTCGTAGCACGTACGAGGTCCGCGGTCCTCCCCTATGCCACCACGTTACAATTACAGCACGTATAAGGTCTGCAGTCCTTTCCTATGCCGCATCCTATCTAAAGTACGTATAAGGCCCATAGTCCTTAACTACATTCTCATCTATCATCTGTAACACGTATAAGGCCCACAGTCCTTATCTACGTCATCGCATGCCAAGCCTATGTCCAACAGAAGTTAAAGGGATTTGCCCTCCTAACTTACTAATTCAAACGTAGAACTCACAAACCATTCATGTACCTACATACACGTACTTCACATACACAATAATTATATCGTAGCACAAGAACACTCTAGGTATTCTTCTCATCATTCTTTTAACATTCATACTCCTAGTCGTTACGTGCAATATCCAGAGATCGTTCACGTGCCGACAGGTATTCGTTCATTACATTCATACATTCTATCACATATATCATATATAGCATACACTTACCACTTAAGTTAAGTGTATTTACATTCACATTGAATATGAACACAGCCCCGAAAACATAAAAAGGAAATGAGGCTAGAAACTCACCTGAACTCGGTTACGTTCACCATTAATGGTTATTCATTTCTGTAGTTGTGCGCGACAATTGTATAACAATTACACGTATCAATAAACTACCACTACCCATATCGTACTTCTTAGCTCATTTATAGCCCTCAACGAACGGGAGTCCGGTGGCAGCGGGGTTCTAGAGGCGGCAGCCCCTAGCAGGGTCCAAGGGGCAGAGCCCTTGGTTGGGGTCGAGCTACCAGGTCAGTTTGGAAAAAATTTATTTACATTAACTGTCTTAACACAATTTCATTAGAATTTTAAATTATTATATAATTCGCCATCTCATTGGCTATAACGAATTAAGCCTAATTCATTATCTGCACCTGATCTGATTTGTTATCCGAACACAGCCTAATTCCTTATCTGCACATGATCTGATTCGTTATCCTGCTTCGTTGTCCAGATTCGTTATTTGTTATCCTGATTCGTTAGCTTAATTTGTTATCTTTCACCGCTTGATTCGTTATCTTATCATAACGAATTTGTGAGTAACGAATCACTTGATTCGTTATGTTGACGAACTGGGTGCGTAACGAATTACCCGATTCATCATCTTGATCCGTTCATAATAACGAATTAGCATCTGTTCTTATCCAAACTTTGACTAAGGGGTCAAAGCCAAAATTGATAAGAACAGACGTAGTCAACCCTATTAGATCTACAACTAATCCCTCAAATCATGACGAAACAACATGATTTTGGTATCATTGGATTCGTCTAACCAGCGCCTACAAACCCTGACCGTCCAAATACTTAAACATCTCGTTTTAAAAGGTGCGATTTATGTATATAGGTGCGGCTAGTTTACCAACCGATTAACCCATCAAATATAAACCAATTTCAGTAAGTTTTGTTTAACTGGATTCGTTTTTTACCAATACACTCAGATCTAGGATTATTACACGGCTCAGAACCTAACTGAACGATTTCTAACTATAAACGTACCTTAAACGAGTCGGTTTACGAACACGGTCTAGTCTCGATGTTGTTTTGGTTTGTTACAATGTTCAAGCACCAACGGGTTCGGGTTTCCACCTTTGGATCTTGGCTGGGGATATAGGAGAGTGTTAGTGTGTGTTTTTCAAGGTGTAGGCTATGGTGTAGAGATAAAAATGGAAGGGATTAGGGTTTAAGGGATATTTATACTCCCTTAAGCCCATGGACCTAAGGCTCATCTTTCCTTTTTTGGTCCATACTTATTCTCATTTAGTTAGCCTACTTAACCTTTTATCTTTACTATTTTATCAATTGTGACACTCGTCAATTTCAGGTTAACTTCGTTAACTCAAACTCCGTCAATTCAAACTTAAGATCACTGGATCTATAACGCACATCTCATTACATTTAAACTAAGGTTTTAAATGACGCTTGACAACTACTACATGTGTAGTCTTTCGGGATTTGCACCGAAACGCAAACGAGTTGACGCAAACCATTGGTGAATAAACGAAAAATATCAAAACAATAATTATGTGATAATTATGTGTTAGACTTATGTGTTATGTGATAACATTGTATGGAACGTTAACTCAATATGCAAACTAGTTAAAATAAGCTAGAAAAGTACAAATTAGAAGTTGAGGGACCTAGATGTAACATGTTATTATTAATAATAATATTAATCTAAACCCTAACACTCCCTCTCTCTCTCTACCCGATCGCCCCCCCCCCCCCTCCCCTTGCTCTTGGCTGCCGTCAATCACACACACACATACACACAAGATCTTTCAAGTTTGATTGAAGATTAAGGTGCTAGGAAGGTATAAACAACTATCCTATGTATTTTACATGTTTAATTTTGATCTTGAATGGGTTAATCTAAAACCCTAGGTCACAAAAATTATGAATAAGTGTTCTTATGCTTGATTGTTGCTAGAGGATGATTGATTATGTGTTAGTTATTGATATTGATAATCAAATGTGATTTTGAACGGTGAAAGATCATTGAATCATTGATTGTTTGTAAACCCTAGAGGGTTACTACTGATTTTTGTGATTAATTATGCTCGTTACATGTTTTGAGATATGTCGTATGCTTAGGATGCATGTTAGATGATTGTTTATGCTTGCTGAGTTTTGACAGCAGTGATTGTTAAACTTGAATGATGTGTAACTTGTTGAATATAAAAGCAAACTGAGCTAATTATGAGTCTACAAGGTAGTACTCTGAGTCTAGTTTTCAGAAAGTCCAACCATGACTAATTTGGAGGTGTTTTGGTTAGTCAAATGATTTAAATGTGATTAAAGGTCAAAACTGGTACTGGACAGATTGTAAGTTATGTTTAGACAAATGTAACAAATTGTTAATGTGGAAATTGGTTGAGGTTGTTAACACTACAGGGTGCTATGTTGAGTCTAGTTTCTATAAAGTCCAAGTTTGTAATTTTTGGACGAGTAAAAGTTAATCTTTATGATTTTACAAAACTGAAGTGCAAATCTGAGTTGTGAGACCTGCTGTTAAGTTGTTTTGTAATTAGCATATCTCATGAACTACAAGACCAAATGGGCTGGTTCCACTTCTGGAAGTTAACTTGTTGAGTTAAGAACCTAACCCAATTGGTCTTGCATTAATTGGATTTTTCATTTAACGGGGATAACAAATAACATTCTGTTGCGCATGAAATTGACTGCTGTGAATTTGTTGTAATGTTTTGATCATTATGAGTAAACTATGTAGAATAAAAATACAATAAAATATGTTATGGAAACCTAACTCATGTATGTTTTTGTGACGATTTTTGGTGAATTAATTGAGATGCTATGACCTGTTGAATAGAATAATCTTTCAAGTAGAATTCTGTCTTGATGAAACTAGCTGCTGAACTTGGTGAAAATACATGAAATGTACTAATTGCTAGATAATTGTTATGTTTTGACCAATTTGCCCTTGCGGAATAATTGCTAGTAATGTACATTATTAATACTTGACACGCAAATAATTGTTCACACATGTAATGTATCACTAATGTGCTTGTTGAGACACACACGATTCACAAACGAAACACGAAACGTATCTTGTGCATAGGTATTATGTGCCGAGTCTAGAGACTCGATAATAGTTCCGACACTTAGAAAATCTCCTTGTTGTTTTAGAATGCTAGTGAGAGTTTTCTGTGACGCGCATCACTTGGGTGACTTGTTTTTGGGAATTCTTCGCAAACAGTGAGTTTCACTTACCCCTTTTAAACTCTTTAAACGCTTTCCACTTGGGGGAGATAACATACTCCGAAAACGCTTTTAGATTTTGTTAGTAAATTATATATCACTTGTAAAGGCTAAGTGGCAAACGAAACAATTGAAGTCCTTCACACATCGAACCGTTTAGTATTGGAAAATAGCGAGTCACTGTTGAGTAGTACTACTGGTTTGACAACGCTAATCTCGACTGGAGGTCGAGCGGGTGTAATTTTGGCTAACACATTACCATGGTTGGGATAGACCTGGTGGCAAGGCACATGATAAACAGTCAGCTTCGGTGTCGAACACTTAGTAATACTTGTTGTATAGGCTAGCTACCTATCGATATATAATTGATTTAACACTATCTGGTAACGCAAAACGCTAAACGCAAAACGCACACTGAACGCAAAACGCTAAACGCAAAACGCTGAACGCAAAACGCTAAACGCTTTATTTTATATAAACTTGTGAACTCACCAACCTCGTGTTGACACTTTTAGTATGTTATTCTCAGGTAGCCGAGGCGGGCGCGCGATATAGGATCATGCATTGCTTTGAACACTACTGTTCATACAAACTCGTTTTAACTATTATCAATTGGGTTTTTAAGTCGTCATGCGTGAACATTTGTCTTATGGTTTTAACGCTTCCGCACTTATTTACACTTAAACGTTTTCGTGGTTTGAAAACTTTATTTATGGTTTGATTATAACTAATGATTCCGATCCTGTTAATTCACACCCTCTGACGGTAAAACTTCGTTAGTGGATTTTGAGGGTGTGACATCAATTCTCTACTGATTCAGGTAAACTTTTCCTTTATAAATAAATAATATATAAAATATTATTCTTGGAAATTTCAGGATGTTACAATTATAACTTTTAAAACCTAACTCGGGTTGACTATTGGTGATCTCTAACTTGATTGCATTCTATAATGTCTAACCATTACTTGGCTAATATAAACAAACATAACTTTCTAGATAAGACATCTACTATACTATTAAAACATTAACTCTTTTTGTAAGTAACATAAATTCTCATAGTTTCTTGCTAATATAATAATTCAAAATTAAATTACATTCAACATATTTTAAATTACCGTAATATTAATACATGTGTTTGTTAATGACTTTAAGTTTTTCTTTTCAATGTTTCATGGTAGTTATTTTTTATTTTGCTTTCATTTCGATTTTTGGTTTTTGTTCGATTTTTGTTTTTATAAATTTATTTTCGATTCGTTTTTTTTAGTTTTGTTTTAGATGATTTTAACTTTATTCAGTTTATTGTTTCAATTTTTACACCTTTTGTTTTTTGTTCGGTTTCGGATTTATTCGTTTTAGTTTTACAGTTTCATTTCGGTTTTTATTTTTGTTTTAGTTTTATTGGTATTTGTTTTTTAGGTTTTTCGGTTTTGGTTTTGGTTTTGTTTTAGTTTTTTTTTTAATTTAGTTTCGTTTCAACTTGTATTTAGTTTGATTAGTGTTTGGTTTTTGTTTCTATTAAAATATGAAAGAATATGGAGTGATCACATGAGTTTCAACTTTTATGTGGTTTGAATTCATTGAAGCTTTATATATATATATATGAAATTGATATTTACAACCCGTAATAATAAATTCGCATTTGGTAGAAAAGATTTCAAATTCTTAGAACGTTGTATGTGTTACCTTTCATTTTTCTTCTTAATCTTCAAGTGTGTTTTTCAATTTTCATTTATGAAAACGGGTCAATTTAGAGATGTTTTTATTTGCTTTGGCTCGGGTCAAACATGTCATTTTAAAAGGGTATCAGTTTAGTTCTGGTAAACGAGTCAATAGAAAAAGGTATCGATTTCGTTCGGGTTCCAACCGGTCTTTTTAAAATCGTATCGATTTGGTTTGGGTCATACCGGGTCAATTATAGAAGAAATCAATTTGGTACGGGTTTAAATGGGTCATTTTTCAAAACGTATCAATTTAATTATGGTCAAAACATGTCATTTTAAAAAGGTTTCGATTTGGTTCTGGTTCTTAAATGCGCTTTGGGCGTGCTTCAGTTTATTAGAGTGCAATACTTCTAACATGAAATGTAAAAACAATTTTTGTAGTTAATTAGTCACTATGTTTTTTAGATTGGTATATGAATGTTTATGTCATGAACTGTATCCCTCTTGGAAGAAAAGAAGTCCGAAACATTTTTGGATGCTTATCTAGAACATTTCCTAGATGCTAATTTTCTGATTTGATTGCTTTCTCGACTAATGTTAGTATTGTTTGTTTTTTTATATTAATATTTTTTTTTATAGTTTATGAAGTTTATGTTTTAAAGGTTCAAATTTTCTTCGTAAACAATCTACCATGTAAAGTCATTTTTTATAAGTTTATGTATTTCAATGCTTTGTTTGTATATGAATATAAACTGCACTTAAAAATCATGTTGCTATATCAAAAAATATATATTAAAAATGACGTGACGTTTGAAATTATATATGTGTTCACATGAAGATTTCTATATTTCCGCAAGTGCTGGGCATGGGTCAATAACATATTATATGATATACTTTGTCTTTTCAAATGTTATATGTTTATTCGACGATTTATATATTTTTACCTGTGACACACACATGTCAATTACCTTGTTACCTATTATAATAGCATAATAATTAGTAAACATAACCGACTATGACCGACTTGTCATTATTGGCCCCTCAAGGCTACCGACTTGTGACTTTGATTCCGAAATTACGTCCAACAATCACCCCTAATTTCCAACTCGAAATAGGTGGATATTTGTCTCCGAACATGTCTCCTTTATCCCGTCTGATTTGAACCACGATCTTGACCTTTTTGGCTTTCACACCCATCTTGGTCTTCATCTTCTCGGTTTTGATATATTGGAAATGATCTTCTTGATCCATAATTGTCTTCTTTCGGCTCTCCCAAACTCGACTACCTTCATGACCTTGTCCCCGATCATTCTATCATTCGTATGAACTCACACATTCACTCATCTGGCAGCGATTCGTATCATCTAATCTAGCAAACATCAGTCTTCCTTGATCATATCTTGTTCCCGAATAAAAACACGAGCACATCCTTCAAATCAGAACCTTGGTCAAAACATAACTTGTTTAACTCGTATAAAAGCAAACCCTGAATTGAACCCACTTGCCCACCCCTTGCTTTAGTCCATCAAAACAACATGAACAAATCAATCAATCCTGAACAACTTTTCAGAATCGAACCTGTTTGTTCACAAAATAAAATAATCTATATTGATATTCTCTAATTTTGTTATAAATATTTGTAAACTTTTGATATTTGACATGTATATATTATCTAAAACTTAACTTTCTTTAAATTTATCTTTTTCGAGTACTCTCCGAGTACTCCGAGTACACCCAACTCCCCAGTCGGCCGCATACAGAAAATGGTTAAAAGCATCCGATTGCCACCTATTTTTCTCACAAAGATACAAACAAGCACCAAATTATTACCAAAACTCAGCTTAGAGTATTCAATAAATTTCAAGAATCTCATTACGTTTTCACTTTTATAATTTAAATACAAGGTATAACACGTTTATTTTATAATCGTAACATATAATAATTAAAATTTTGACCTTAAGTTAACTAGCTTGATGAATAATTACACATTTGTACGCTATTCTTTAAAATAAAATAAATCTCATATCTGTGGCATTATTAATTGTAACCTTAACTACACCCATATACTTATTTGAGTCGAATCCCCTTAGTTGCGACAGCTCCCTCATAATCATCTGACTACTCTTCTTATTCATGACACGAGAATCCCATATTTTATTCTTTTTCAACTATAGTTAAACATGGTTGCTTGATAGGGAAAAAATCATCAACCAAGAACAAAGATCACCACCGGAATTAAGACAAGGGTTTAAAAGATAGTCCGATTATCAGTAATAAAAATTATAAAAGGAAGAACAAGAGCTTTGATGACATGTCTTTTACGCCGTCAGTTAGAGGCTCAAATTATACATATGAGTTTTCGGGTTTTGATTCGGATCCTATAAGGCTTCCGTTGTCGGAGCCGGCCACGTCTCTAGTGAGTTTGTTTAAGGTGATTGGTCGATCTTCACGGGCCTATTCCCAGATCTGGTTCGGTTTCTTCCAGTAGAGACTCTTCGTTCGTATTCGGTAGTCGGAAGGTGATGAGGGAGACATAATTCTGATGAGGAAGACAATGACGGAGTTGCTGGAGGAGCGGCTGAGCTGGCAGAAGCCGGCGGTGGAGTGGTGGTTCTTGATCTATTGTGGGGTGGAGGCAAATTTTGGTGTTAAACAAAATAATTTTTTTTTTCACTCCCTAAACAAATTTGAATGACATCTGTTGTCAAAAACACTAACGACTACTCTTCTTATTCATGTCACGAGAATCCCAGTTTTCATTTCTTTTTCAACTGTGGTTAAACATGGTTGCTTGATAGGGAAAAGAAATCATCAACCAAGAACAAAGATCACCACCGGAATCAAGACAAGGGTTTAAAAGACAGTTCGATTATCAGTAATAAAAATTATAAAAGGCAGAACAAGAGCTTTGATGACATGTCTTTTACGCCGTCAGTCAAAGGCTCAAATTCTACATATGAGTTTTCGGGTTTTGATTCGGATCCTATAAGGCTTCCGTTGTCGGAGCCGGCCACGTCTCTGGTGAGTTTGTTTAAGGTGATTGATCGATCTTCACGGGTCTGTTCCCAGATCTGGTTCAGTTTCTCCAGTAGAGACTCTTCAGTTTCGTATTCGGTAGTCGTAGGGTGATGAGGGAGACATAATTCTGATGAGGAAGACAATGAAGGAGTTGCTGGAGGAGCGGCTGAGCTAGCAGAAGCCGGCGGTGGAGTGGTGGTGTTTGATCTAGTGTGGGGTGGAGGCAAATTTTGGTGTTAAACAAAATAAATTTCTTTTTCACTCCATAAACTAATTTGAATGACATTTGTTGTCAAAAACACTAACGAGGTTAGTGTTTCGTTACACATGGAGTGACACAAGAAAATATGGTGAAAGTTGGGAGTGGTGGGTAACATATCAAAATTTGGGAGTGTTATCGTCTAACAGGTGAAAGTTGGAATTATTAAAAACCAATATCTATATAATATTTCATTGGTAATAAGTTTGCATTATAATTGATTGTGTTTAATAAAATTAATAATGACATGTTTTCGGGTTTAATATCTTCATAATATCAGTTTCTCTTTGCTCTTAATCTACTCCTATTATTAATTCTGCATCTATTTTATATAATTTACTATAAAACGATTACAATAAAGTGGCAGGCAAACGGGCAACAAGCTGCGCCGCAACCCCCTTTTGAATAGCAAAGCCAATCCTGCTAAAAACGAAGCTTTGGTACTTAGAAGCTGAAGAGGTTTCGTGTACGACACGCTGAACCCTACTAAAAAATTTCACAGCCTCTGGAGCCAGAAAATCAAATGTATCAAAGGCAAATGATAGAAAGACATGTTGATTTTGGATTTTGGATTTTGGATACCTTTCTAGATTTTGGATTTTGGATTTTGGATTTTGGATTATTAAACCACATGTACGTATACCTTTCTAGATTTTGGATTTTCCACTTTTAATTGAAAAGGTTGGTTGTGGGGATTGGTTTCCTGGTTAGTTAAAGTGTCCCATCACTATCACGTAAGCAGTGAGAATTCAACTAACCTATTCATTAACTTGCGCATTGTGGTTGACATAAAATAAAAGGAAAAAAAATGTGTGATTGGTTATTTGTGGCCTCGCCATTTCCTCGTTAGCAAACTCGGTAGCCTGTTAATTGATGTCCCTTACTGCCATGGGCTTAATGACCAAGCGTGGTATCTAATCCATTGATTCATTAAATGCACGATTTTAGTCAAAGAAAATGTGCTGGTCTAAGTTAATTTTATTGTTTAGTTTCAACTAAACTTGCATGAATTTGCAGTGATGGCTTTTGTAGTATTTGGTTCCGGTTAACTTTTTCTTATATAAATTACATATTCGCATATACATATATATAGTTTATTCATACATGCGACTATATGAATTAGGACTAATGTGTACAGGTTTAGACCAGTTGCAATGGATCCTGGGGATAGTAATTATATTGCGCAAGTTGATGATGATGACACGTGATTGGCCTTATTCTTATTTATTTATTTATCTATTTATTTATTATAGGTTAAATACACAATTCTTGCATCATATCATTTATATTAGTTTAATATATTTCATACAGCTAATCAAATAGAAGAATATATTACAATTTAATTTATAAGGTGGATTAAAAGAATCGCATAAAGGACGTTTAATCTATTATGGGTTATGGGGACCAAACTACGACCACATCTACACTTGTTTGTTAAACTCATGATAATTGTATAGTTAAGTTTTGAGTTAATTAAACAAACGTACATTTTATTTATTTACAAGTTTAAAAAAAGTTTTAGGTAATGGTTTTCAATTGTAACATTTTAGGTTTTAAACTTATTTTGTTAAGAGTTACGTTGAATTGAAATAATTGATAAGATGAGAAGACAAGAGAAGAGGAGGTGGCGGTGGTGACGTAACAACCATTTGTTAATTTACTAATGTAACGTTAATCTTGTTTCTGATTTGCATAAAATCTCATATTTTATAGAGGCTTTGCAATACAAGACGTTGTAACTGAGATAATCCTTGATATCTTATTTCTTTCTGGTTGTTGCTTAGTGATGACATGGGTACCCTTACCCACCTATAAGCTTAAATAATAAAGAAGCAACTCATAAGCTAGGGAAACTTAGGAATAAAAGAGCAGCAAATATAAGCTACAAGATGGGAAACATGACACTTGCCCAACAAGATTCCTAAATTGACCAAGAAGCTCATGCAAAAGTAATGCAAGAAAAAGTAACAATTGACCAAAAGCTGTCGCTTGCCGTAAAGTAAAAACAACTACAAGACAAAATAAAAGCTGAGCGCAGGTCTGCATGAGCGTCCAGTCTGCTTGAGCTGAAAGGAGAGCTGATCTTTTCAACTTAAGAAGCTACAGCTTCCCCATAGAAGCTTCTGATTGCCTATAAATAGGACACTCCACTATAGGTATTCTTATTCTTATTCAATCTATTCTCTCTAAACTCTCTCTTCATACTTATGAACCAAAAGACCGAATCACTTATTTTCGCGCCGGAGTTGATCGCATGAGACCCCCTCCTGTGGTGAGACTAAACGGTCGTGCTTTTCTTTAATTCTTTGCAGGAACAAGAAGCTTCGATAGGATCACACTCTTGAACCGCCATACTATCATTGTTCGTTATATTCGTTGTAGCAACAAGTGGCGCCCACCGTGGGGCTAACGCTCCTTAGAACAACAATTTCGGTAGTTTTAGCTCCATTGTTCTCAAGTATTATCCTTTTATGGCCGGAAATCGTAATCCTAATCAAAGTATTCCTATGAATGATGATCAACCGGATAACGACTCCTCATCGGAGGAAAACGTTGGGTGTAGTACACCGGGAATGAGCAGGCTTTTGATCATGTCATCACAATTCTTTGAGTTCTAGACATCACCCTCGTCTAGAAGTGGAACATTCCCCCTAAGGAGTGATTTTATCTTTCCGGTGGAAAGAATATATATGACACCGGAGGGTGCCAAACGGAACACCTTCAGCTCAGGGAGCAGATGAACAACTATGTTCAGGAAGAGCGAGCTAAGGGGGTGAGGATAAGGTTAGATTACAATTAGGAGCCTGAGGTCACACTCTCCCCCCATGCCTACCTTCTCCGTCGAGAAGAATCACTCAAGGACCTAGTAGCTTGCAGATAGGAGAGTATGAGAACACAAGCTCTCCTTAGAAATACCACGAGCATAGAAGGTCATATGTAAGAAGCCCATCTTCTTGAAATCAAAAACCACAAGAGAAATTCAAGCTGATCTTCTCCGTTTGAACTAAAACTCCACAAGAGATCCTGTCCATTGAGGAGGTCAAGCACAACTTTCGTTCTCCCCGTCCGTTTTCTAAACCAACAAACAAGCGGGATGCGGGAAAGTTTGTGCCTTTCACAATGACATTGGGCACCATACTAATGATTGTCTCCAATTAAAGAAGCGTACTGATGATGGTGTTCAAAGCGGTGAGTTTGCTCACCTACTCAAAGATCCTAAAGAAGGTAAAGGGAGCGGAAAGAAGGTGTTTGGAGTAAACATGATTCAGATTTCTAACAAAAGGTAACAAACGCTCGCATGGAACAAGCAGAGCATATGCTTCCCTCCGACCAACCCTCTCAACTAGGTCACAACTTTGGTCATTGTAGAAGTCGAGCTTGATGGCTTCCCCATAGACGTAGCTTACATGGATTGTGGGGTAGCGACGAAGATTATGTATGAAAGATGCTTCCTATATCTCCCTCAAGAAATCAAGAATCAACTCCAACAAACCAACAACTCTCTTAGGAGTTTCACTGGAGATAAGGTAGCTCCCCTTGGGAAGCTCACTTTAGATGTTCGGTTAAGAGATGGAGACCTCTCTCGAGTTGAGAAGCTTGCCTTCACAATGGTCAGGTACCAATCTAACTATAATATACTCATTGGAAGAACCGGAATCGCAACTTTCGATGCAACAGTGTCCACAGCCCATGGCATAATGAAATTCCCCACCACGGGAGGAACAACTACGATGGTACCAACACAAGAAGCTTTACTCATAGTTTCCGCAAGAGAATCATGGGAGCTCAATGAAGACATGGAAGATGACCTTGTGCAGGAAATAAGCATCAATCCAGCTTACCCTGAACAAACCATCAAAGTCAATAGTAAGCTTCCCCTTCAAACTTTGAGTAATCGTATAACTTTGTTACAAAAAAGTAAAGATGTTTTTGCATGGTGTCCAAGTGACATGACAGGGGTTCCGAGGGAATATGCTGAACATTCCTTGAACATCTCACCCACACATAAACCATTCACTCAAAAAAAGAGAAGACTGGTTGCTGAAAGAAGCTTAGTTGCCTGCAACGAGGTAGACAAGCTTGTCAAAGCCAACATACTCCGAGAGGTAAGATACCATTCTTGGATTGCTAACCCCGTTATGGTCAAAATATCTGATGGATCTTGGCGAATGTGTGTGCATTTCAAGGATCTTAACAAAGCTTGTCCCAAGGATAGATACCCCTACCAGAGATCGACTAGATGGTAGATTCCCTTACAGGCTTCCAATAGCCTCAATCGATCAATTTTGAATTTTTAGTGATGAGTTTTAACCTTGTATATATCAGGATTTAAACCTGAACGTTTTAGGTTAACCCTGAATGTATTCAGATTTAAGTCTGAAATTCTTAGAATTTTGTTATGAACTTCTTAGCGTTTTCTTCTGAACATTTTTTGTTCTGAATTTCTTAGATTTTTGTTCTAAACCACTTAGCTTATCTTTAAAATTTTTTTTTTTACTAAACTTCTTAAATTTTTGTATTGAACTTCTTATCCCTAAGTTTTGAACTGAACATTTCAGTTTTGTTCAGTACGTTTTAAATATAATATGTTGAATCCTAATCTGAGATCAATTGAGTGTATTATCTGCAATTTCAAAACCGATTGATGATTCTAAAGCCCCCTACACATCAATTCTATTGATTAAATCACAATTTTTTGATCAATTTGAAGATTTTTGATGTTCAACAACGTTCTATTTTTGTTTTTGACTTTTGAGATTTCATACTTTATGCTCTGATTAGGATTTAGAAATTGGATAAGTTAAAGAGAGGAATTAGAATTTGGATCCGAATCGATTTGTAATCGTTGAATTTCATCACGAACTAGTTTTGGCTATTTACGAAACTGGCACCACGTGTTTTGTAATCTGACGCTCTGAAAGGTCGCATATGTAATGCACAATAACCCACCCCTATACATCTTAAATATATATAAATGAAACCTCCCTACTTTCTCTCAAACCACCAGATTATTTTATTTGTAAATGGAGACTTCTCATGCATTTTACCTAAATTCAGGGGTATGGGGCACACCAAACCCGGATAGCCCTTAAATGGGTTATAACATCTAATTAAATTAAAAATTAATCTCAACAGATATTTGACATGAATATCCTATAAAATAGGAATATACTAAAAATTAGTATTCGATTATTTTTTAAAAAGATACTATTTACAATTAAGAAACAATTTTATAGTAAAAAAAAATAAGCGGGTCATGTGTCTCACCATACCCAAATCGCTTTTAAATCGGGTTATAATATCTCATTTATTTGTGAAGCCCTTCCACCATCAAACCCTACGTATATTATTAACTTCCTTACAATAAATAAAATTAGACTCCAAAAAAAATATATAAATACTAGAAACGAATAATTTAAACAACCTACGTAATATGGGGGATAAAAACAAGTATATATATAGGATTGGGATCATGTGAGAGTTATTTTGAAATTAAAAACTTTGAGAATCATTTTGGACCACAAAAAACCCAAAAATAAAAAAAATCATAAAACAAAAAAATGGAAAAATAAAAAAAAAAGTAAAAAAAACCAAAATTCTTATTTATCATCCCGGTTTTATAAAATAAATGTTTCGGTTTAGCTAAATTATACATATATGTATAATATGTACATATATGTATATACATGTTTTTATACACATATGTAAAATTTAAAGTAAATGATAATGTACATATGTGTACATTACGTAACTAGAGATTAAATGAAGTTATACACGTGTATAATACGAAGTTTTTTTTATGACTGGAATGAAATATAAAATTTTGGTTTTTTACCTTTTTAAAATTTTTATTTTTTTAGTTTCATATATAAGATTGGGATCATGTGAGAACCATTTAAAAATTGAGAACTTTGAGAACCATTTTGGACCACAAAACATTCCTTCAAGAAAAATAATAAAAGAATTTATAAAACCAAAGCAAATGCCAAAGTAAAAAAAGTAAAAACACCAAAACGTTTATCTTACATACTGGTTTAAAAAAAAGCTCTAATTTGCTAGATTATACATATAAGTATGATACTTATAAACAAGTATATATATATATGTATATAGAGTTGAGTTATTATACAAATGGAAATAAAAGTAAGAAGGACGAGAAACCATAATTTGTTGTCATGTATCAAGTGGGGACCAAAGGAAGAAAGGTACAAAAGAAAAAAACACATATTTTCTCTAGTTACATGCAATACACATGTCAATTCCCACATTATTTTAAAATGTTTACAACTTTTTCGTTTGATATTTTAAAAAATGCTCGTCATAATAACAAGCGTTTTTTATCTTTAATATTAGTATGACAAAGTTATGTCATTGTATCTTTCTGTTTGTCATTGTCTCTTATGTTAATCATTGTTTCTCTCTATTTATCATTTGTCTTTATGCTTATCATTGTGTTTCGTTTTTTTCAAAAGTGAAGAAATGTGAAGATTGTAATAGTAAAATAACACTGTTTTGCAATTCTAATATGTAAATATAAAGACAAAATAACAACCATATCTGATACATAAAAGTATAAAACACAATGATTAATGCATATTATACAATATCATAAAACATAAAACAAAATGGTGAATACATATTACACAATGATCTGAAACGTAAAACACAATGGTAATTACATAATACAAAATGTGCTGAACATACAACACAATGACTAAAACAAAATGATGAGTAGAAAGACAGAATAATGAACAAGAGATAAAATGATGATCATAAAGACACAATGATGTACATTTTGTTTTATATTTTATCTTTAATATGTATAACGATTGAAAAACACAATTACCATAACATATACCACAGTGTAGAAAACTCAATTAAAAAAACACATTGACAAACCAATAACGCATAAAATGTATAAAAACCCACTATATTTATACACACTAATATGGTACTTATATTAAAGATAAAAATCGCTTGTTATTATGGTGATTAAAAAAAACAATTGTCGTATGAAAAAGCTATGAACGCTTTAAAATGAGAGGAGAATTGACATGTGCATTGCATGTTGAGATAAAAAGTCAACAATATGAACTATTCCATATATGCCTTTTTCTATCATTTTATATTCTCAAATTAATCACAACCATTCAAATATAAAATTAATGACTAAATTATTTCTCACACTTCTCATTTTTCGTTTACTTTGTATGTTAACCTAACCCTATGTGTATATACATATTATTTTTATACTCATATGTACAATTAAAATACATTATAATGTATTATCTAACTCGAAATTAAATAATAATTTACATATATGTATAATTTAGCAAGATCGAGAAAATAAATTTATGAAAACGGAATACTAGATAACCGTTTTTGTTTTTTTACTTTTTATAAAGTTTTTTTTTCTTTTATAACTTTTTTAATATTTCTTTTGAAGACGTTTTTTTTGTGGTCCAAAATAGTTCTCAAATTTCTAAATTTCAAAAATTTCTCTTAAGATCCTCACCGTGTATATATATATATATATATAAGGGTTCAAATAAAAATAAAGTATTTCCTATGAAATATATATATAAGGGTTCAAATAAAAATAAAGTATTTCCTATGAATGGTAAGAACCAACAGACTTTTGACATGTGACATTACAAATTATGGTGAAAGAACAATTCTAGGAAACAATGTCGGTTATAATGGTGAAAGAGTAATTCTAGGAAACTATGTCGGTTTTTGGTAATTTTAAATCTAAACCATTGATTAACATGATTCAATGGCTGATTACTATATACGTTTGACGTATACGCCGTATAACATTTTCATATACGCTAATTACTATATACGTTTGATAATTGTCTTATATGCTAACTGCTTATATCCGTGTTAAATGATCATATACGTTTAAATGTCTTATCCGGGTGAAAAAACTTATGCGTTCAATGACTTATACTAATCAGGGGATTATATTCATGAAATAAATATGCATTTATGTATATATCCATTGATGTATACCCGCTTATGTACATATCCGTTGATGTATATCCATTTAAGTACATATCCATTGATATATTTTTTTAAAATTGTTCGAAGTATAATCTGATATGGATATTAACTGTTTATTATTGTTTTGATATTACAGATGTCCAGATCAGTTAAAGATATGGAACTGATGCATAATATATGTTCTTTCCTGGATGATTCTGATGATAAGGTCAAGCACTTCAAGCCGATAATTCCTTTTCAACTTTGTTCTAGGATTTTCAGGGAGATAACGATGAGATGTGATCCGTATAGAGGTGTTGTTGCTGAGTTTTGGAAGAATTCTAAGGATTGTGATGTTGAGATCAAGTCTACTGTACAACACAAGGAGATAGTCTTGTCTGAGAAAATCATTCGAACTATTCTGGAGTTTAGAGATGATGAATCCGATTGGATTATGCTTGACGAGATGTTGGTTAAAGGTTGTTTGGTAAGGATGGGTTATCAGAAGGATATCAACCGAGGACCATGTTTTTAGACCGGGTTGTCATGGCCTTAGAAGTCAAGGCCTTACATGTGTGGAGGCATGAACGATTTAAATCGGGAGAACGAGAATAAGAAGATGAAAGATTTTAAGCCGATGGGTGGAAGTAGATGGTTTATATATACCGATGAGGAGATTGAAGAAAATTCATAGAAACCTAAGCGTAAAAGGCGAAAGGTTATCAAAGAGGAGGTTGTTGCTCCGATTGTTGAACATGTTGAACAACTTGTATAAATAGCCACATCGATGTGGATCATGATGATGAAAATATTAAGTCTGATTCGAAGAGTAAGAGGAAGTTGTTGGCTCATCCTCATGCTATGGAAGAATTGAGGAATCAGAAAAAACGAGAGAAAACGGATGATGAGATTGATAAGTCTTTTGATCATGAACCAGTAAAACAAAAGAAGACTAAGGGTTCACGGGGAAAAAAACCACATGTCCAAACGTGCTAGTTCTTTATTTCAGTTGGTGGACGAACCTGAAGTTGAGGGGGAGAATGCTACAGAACCCGAAGTGGTTGCTAGGAAGTTTGACGTTGTTTGTTTTTTCAGAGGTAAAATGTCTGCAGTCTGCGAACCACATCTGCAAACATTGTAGCAGAAGAGGTGGACCGAACCTCTGCAGTCTGCAACAAGAAGACTGTTTGTTTTTTAACGTCTGTAGACTGCTATAATAAACTAAAATTCAAATAAAAAACTAATAACAATCTAACAAAATTAACAAAAAACTTTAACAAGTAACAAAAAACTACAAACTTTATTGAACAACAAACTAATAACAGTATTCATTAAAACTTAAACTTTCTACAAACATTTTTCAACTACAAACTAATAACAATAATTCATCAAACCTAAACTTTCTACAAACTAATAACAATCTAACCAAATTAACAAAAAACTTTAACAATTAAAAAAAACTACAAACTTTATTTAACAACAAACAAGTAATAACAAAACAATTACAATAATGGTGAAGAAATAAACATGGTTAAGTTGTGTTTTCCTCAGAACTAAAACGGTCGATGCTCGCTCCAAATTGCGATAATCCAAACTATAAAAAGCTAACTAAACCAAACAAGTTTAAATGTTTGAAATAACAATCTGACAAAAAGGTTGAATCATGTTTAAAATTACGTAATAAGTATCAATTCCTAACTAATAAATAATATAAGAAAATGTAAATATTACTATCATATTGTCCTACTTCACGAGTCAGTAAAAAGAAAACAATAAAATAATAAATAGAACTATAATAATTTATACAATTAAAAATCCATTTATTTTTACCGGGCTAAATACCTTAAATGCCCTTTTCCACTTTCATATTTCTTCTTCATAAACTCACAATCACAGATGTCGCCGCCATTCGTGTTACTGAAACTTTTTTCAGTTCATCTTATTTTCGTTCTTTTTTTCCACTTTAACCACACAGCTTGTAATAATTTGAAGGGTCAAAACCATAAGAAAAGTATAAAATACTAGACCTCAATAGTGGCATTTTTGGTCGTCCAGAGAGTCGCTGGAGGGTCAACGACCCTCCTGGCCATTCTGTAGATCCGTCCCATGGTGGCGGCGGTTGGTATGGTGGTGGAGGTGGCTGGGTTTGAGAGAGGAAAGTAGAGGAGATTAGGGTTTGAGAGAGAAACAGATGAGAATGTGTTAGAAGAGGTTTTAGAAGAGGCTAGAAGTGTTTGGACCATGTCTGCACCAGAAAGTGGGCGCACAGACGTTTTTTCATGAAATGTGTTCGGAAAAACAAACACTATGCAGAGGGCAATGTCTGCGCGACGCAGACAAAAGAGGCTAGGAAGCTCTGTTGGAAAAAAAACAAACACCACTTTTGTGTCTAAGATGGAGGTTGATCAACATGTTGTTGACTTGGGTCATGATATTAACATTTTGAAGACACCTGAAGTTAAAGTTAGTCAGACATCACAGAGAAAGAAGACTCCTAAGGTTACACTAAAGCTTACCCCGAAAGTAACTCAAAGATTTACTCCATATGGACAATCATTTGGTAGTATTCCTAATTTCGATCCGACCGCGTTCTTGGATGGTCCGAAGAAAGGGTAACTTGACTTGTTGAAAAATAAAGTTGAGGATCAAGACATTCGGATTGAAAGTCTTACTGAAGAGATACTCGATTAAAGAAAAAGAATGTAGAGATGAAGAAAACGCTGGAAGAGAGTGAAAGTAAAAGATCTGTACAAGCTGACCTTCTAAGCCAACACATGAAGTATTTCGTTATTATTAAAGAAAAGGTGGGGATTAGACTTGTTTTAGAAGTTGAATATGTTGATGACAAAGTCTTTAGCGTGTGTATGGTGGAGGTGTTGGCGTAGAGGAATGTACATTTCAAATGATGTATGATCTTGGGAAAGCTGACTTGGAGGGTAAAGCTAAGGTAGCCGAAGAACCGGTTGATCTATCCGAAGATTCCTTTGTGCATGCTGAACAGAATGTTGGATCGCCTTCTGAAACTATGATTGCAACACAGGAACAGTTGTGACTGAACCTATATTGGACTTGGTGGTGTATGAACCAAAGGTCGATTAACCTTTGATTATGGTGTCGATAGTTGTTGCACCATTGGTTGCTGACCCTTGAATTGAGGAAGAAGATTAGGAGTACGAGGATGAAGAAGGTAAGATTAATTTCTCTGTTGGAGATTATTATGTTGATTTAGATGACGGTGGCAAACACGATGATAATGTTGGTGGAGGAACTGGTATATTGATTAGTTCCAAAATTGGTAAACCTCATGTTGATGCTACTCGTGAAAGTCGTACTTATGATGATCAAACACAACATCAGAGTGTTGGTGAGAAGAATGTGGAGGATTTGGAAGTATACAACGTTGATCCTATATGAACTACCTTATATCAGACTAAAGGTGCAGTTTATGTGGCTGAGGAAGGGAAAATTGTTATGGATCGTGCTGAGTTGGAGAGATTGTTGAATGTTACTGAAGAAGAATTCAAATTTGATTTCTAATAGGAGATAAGTAGTGTTGTGACGATAAACAAGAATTTATGCCTATTGATGATTATGTTTTAGAAGAAGGGTTAGGGAAAGAACCAGTACGGTATGCTACTCATGATAATCTGGAGTTTGCTAAGTTCGATGAGGATTTTGATGAGGAGATCGAGATGATAAATCATGAATTGGATGACTCGGTTAATCTAGTGGGTGATGATAAAGTGACAAGTAAGAAAAAGAAAGAATGGTTTAAGGATTATAATGTTCAACCTGAGAGACCTCATACCATTCAAGTATTATAAAAAGACGAAGAAAGATGTTGGTTTGGGAAAGTGTATTAGTATTCCGTATCTAAAGAAGATTCGAAAGATTGAAGTTAGAAGACAGTTTGGGCCTGAAATACTTTGAGATCTTATTGGAGTTAAAATCGTTGTCGTGGTTTGATGAATACGATATTTGTCAAAAGAAGTTGCCTTATGCTCCATCTAAAGGTCACATACCGTAGGTATGGGATTTTATTGTTAGACAATCGAAGTGTGGGTTTAAAAGTTGGACGGCGTAAAAGCCGAAGCTTCATGTTTCTCATGTCAAGATAGAACCAAAAACTGGGAAGTTTGTCAAGACATTGAGATATTCAAGGCATGATACGTTGAAGGTGATACCGTTATACCCAATGGTGTTGGGTCATAAATTGGTGAGACTGATGTATTTCAAAACACCACGACATGATCAAGACAAAAGAGAAATAATCTAGAAGAGTCGAAGTCATGTTATACCGAAATCGGTAGAGATTTCGGTTGGCATGGGTTAGCAATACAGAAATCATGTTGATTTCTGTTTGGCTTGGTCATTGGACCTCTTGTAAATGCTAACTATATAAAGCATGTTAGGAGAGAGAATGTAACATCCTACTTTTGGTTATATTAATAAAATAAAGTTCGTTTATTTTATAGCGGGTCGTTACCGGTTTAATTGAATAGAATACGAGATGGACTTGTGTTGGGTAAATGGATATGGGTTATGGACTTGGGTTATGGAGGAATGAAGGAAAGACCATGGGCTTAAGCCCATGATCAAAAATATATATACCCTTAATCCTCCATTTAATTCATTTACACATATCCCTTACACCATCCAAAACACACACTTAAGATCCTCTCTCTAGTTCTCTCTCTCTCTAAACCGATATCAAGAAGGAAACCGAGAACCGACCCGAGGTAATGATAGTATTTTATTGTTTGAGCTTAAATCCGTTAGATATAATCATGAAACGACGAGCTGACACCGTTAAACCGTTTAAGTCATGAGATCCGGGTGGAATCGGGTATAAACCGAACCTAATATGAGCTTAGGGGTCACCCTAGCTCAGATCTGGATCGAACGGGTCGAAAAACGATGAAAAACGGTGTAAAACGGTGAAGATACGTTTTTCCGGTGAGTTTTCCGGAAAGGCGGCGCCGGAAAAACGTGTACGAGGTTGTCAGGGAATGTTCTGACAAATCTGACCTAACCCTAGTTCGCTAAGGAATAACTAACGAATTAGAGGTAATTCGCCAGCTGATTCGCTAAGGAAGATTAACGAACTAGCTGTAGTTCGTATCCAATTCGTTAAGGGAAAAGGGTAACGAATTACCCTTGATTCGTTATGACCAGTTCGTTAAAGGAGATAACGAATTAGAAGGTCCAATTCGCTACTTGGACTGGTTCACTACACGGACTGATTCGTTAAGAGTCCAGTTCGTTAAAAGTCCAATTCATGTAAGTAACCAGTTCGTTAAAGGTTCCAATTCGTTACAAGAACCAGCTTAACCCCAGCCAGGGGCTCTGCCCCTTGGACCCCGCTAGGGGCTGCCGGCCCTAGAACCCCGCTGCCAGGGGCGCTTCTCCCGGACCCCCATTTGTTGAGGGTAATAATTAAACTAGAAAGGCGATATGTGTAGTGATAGTTTACTGAAACGTATAATTATTATACAGTTAGTCGTGCACAGCTCAAGAAGGGAATAACCGTAAACGGTGAACGCAACTGCATTGAGGTGAGTTTCTAGCCCCACTTCCTTGTTATGTTTTCGGGGCTGTGTGCATACTCGATGTGATAGTTAATACACTTACCTTAAGTGGTAAGTGTATGCCTTGTATGATGTATGTATGATGATTGCTTGACGGTGCGTGAACGAGCTTCGGATATTGCATGTACTGTCAGGTGGTAGCTAAAGATGTGATTGCTATGTATGATGTAAGATAAGATGCATATATGAATATTTATGATGTATGCATAATGTACGTATGATAAGTTAATGGTACGTGAACGCTCTTCGGAGATTGCACGTATTGTCAGGAAAAATTTTTTTAAGGACAGGTATAGTGTGAAGCTATGGAAGAAAGGGTACTGGACCCTAATAATATCCGAGGATGAAGGGTATCGGACCCTAATAATATCCGAGGATGAAGGGTACCGGACCCTAATAATATCCGAGGATGAAGGGTGACCGGACCCTAATAATATCTAAGGATGAAGGGTGACCGGGCCCTAATAATATCCGAGGATGGAGGGTACCAGACGCTAAAAATATCCGAGGTATGTAGGGTGAAACTCCCTTTATAATGTATGGTTAGATATGAATGTGTATGGACGAATGCTGATCTTGATATGTTGTAATGCGTACCTTCGGGCACGTATATGCGTATGAAAAGTAAGTTATGTGATTAACTAGAACTCACTCAGCATAGCTGACTTTTAGTATGCACGCAGGCAAATAGGTTGAGGCAGCTCGCGTGACTGAAGACACATGGCATGGAAATCGAAGATACTGGCATCTCGAAGAAATGTTGTGATGTTTTAAAGGCTATGTTTTGTTTTAATTGACTACGAATGTTTTATAAGACATGAATTGATGGTTATGTAAAATGTTATGGTTGAAGTTTTATTATTCCGCGAAAGTTTTTGTTAACTCTGATATTTAGAACTGCGTTTATGAGTAAATCCAACGTTAAAGTAGGGCTACCGGTAACGGGGCCTTACAGAGAAACACATGATCTCTCTCACACTTTCATAGTCACCATCAATATAGCAAATACCGATTTTGATAATATCATGTACGAGACGACTTATTAATATAATCGTGTGCGTTTGGAGTATTATTGTGTTTATCATATTTATATTATTCCTCTACATAGTTCATGAATCATCATGGTGTTAGGATTCCGCACTAACATAATGTTTGGGTTGATATCATATTGTAGTTATTCGGATTCGGGACTTACAAATGGAGCAGAACTTTCATGAGTACTTTCTATGGTGGTATCATGATGAATCAGTAGTGGGTAAAGGAGTGATCAATTTGGATAGATGGGTGAAAAAATATGATGTGATTACTGTGCTTGATCTGATGTGGTTGATTAACTATTCGGAGAAAGATATCGAGGTTCTTCATTCCAACAAAATTCAAGTTTATTCTGACAATGGTGAAGAACAGGCTCAAGAGTTCCTGCAGGTTGTAAATGCTTGTTATGTTAACAAAGTACAATTTGGTAGAGTACGGGAGACAAAGTGGATTAGTTTTGGAAATGAGGAAGACAAGAAATAGGCAGCGCTCGATGAACATAAAGACAGGTTGACAAGAGCTTCTTGGAACAGGTTTAGTTATATGCATGTTGGTGTTTCAAGATCTATGCCTCGTGGAGGTTCAACCAGACTCTCATTTGAAGAAGCACGTAAAGAGTACATAGCAAGGGTGTTTGGGATGAAAGAGTGAATATCAAGATCTAGCAATATCCAAAGGAGAATTTGTTAGAACATAATGTCTAGGGCTAGGATCTTGTATTTTGTATGTATTTCAGTTTGGGAATTAGGGTTAAAATGTAAAATAAAGGATATGAACATAACATAGACGACGTATATGTTATATGCCGTATGTGTCATATACGGGCGTATATGTCACAAACACTATATAAATGCTTCATATTCGTTCATTCCTTACTTTTCAGAATTCCCATTGTACTGCAGTTTCATATTTTCTGTAATGTTTGACTTTTGATGACATAAAGAGCGTAAATGTGAAAGTATTACTTGTGTTTCTCATCCCGTATTGTATTCCGCACATTACTTTAAATAGTAGATATAGTTCATGTCGATCCTAATCATTTCAGTGTCTTTTCATACCCCCTTTGCTTGCTCCTCTTGAGCATAGTTGTTCATTAATTCTCTAAGATAAAGAAATTTTGTTTAACACCTTCTGATTTATTTCTAATCATTCAATGGGGAACAATAAATCGTCCCTTGGAGAGGATATAGTACCCATTGAGGAATATGGTTGTAGAGGTTTGCTTTTATAAGCAGACTGAAGCTTCGCCGAGGAAGCTGAAGCTTTTATAAAGGGAAAGTGTGAACTCCTCGTCTTAGCTTGTTCAGACAACACATGCAGTTTACTTTTAGTCTGCAAGCCTACATGCTTACTTTATCACAGACTTCATCTTTATGTCACATTAGAGGTGACTTCCTCGGATTTCTTGTAGCTTGGAGCTTTCTCAATCAACCAAGAAGTTGTGTTGGTGAATCTCTAAGATATCCCGCTTAGGAGCTTGAGCTTGTGGCTTCTTAGCTATTGGGATTCTTTAGCATGTGAGTGGATAGGGTACCCATGTCATAAATATTTATTTTTTTTGTTTTCGTGTTGGCACCGTACCGAACATAACCGACACCGACCCACCGCCGCAACATAGTGGTGTTATTAGCTAGTTAATTTTAAAAGTAATATGGCCGCAACATAGTGGTTTTATTAGCTATCCCCTTTTCTATATATATTAACATATTTATAGCACATTTACTAATTAGTGAGCTGCCATTTCCGTCCTTCTGGTTTGGTCACTTTTGTGATTTCCATCCAAAAGTATATTTTTAGTCATTTCTGTCCTTGTGGTTTCAATTTCTTGTCATTTATCTGAATCACTAACTCCGTTAGACTTATGTTTTTAAGCGAGTATGAATTTACCAAAATATCCTTATTAAAACACTTTTTAATAAATAAATTTATTAATAATATTAATATATTACTTCTTTATAATACATATAGACGACAACCATCATAATTCTCAAGCCAAGGCCATTCACGCATCCCAGCCCAATGACTCGCTGGCCACCGAAAAAACCACCGCTAGATGATCAGAAACAACGACAAAGAACCACCATCGTCCTCCTTTAAGCATGATCTTCTTAAGAAGATCTTACAAGTAATCATGAACACCTATATCTGGCTTGAGAGCACGACTTTCTGGCGTGGGGGTAGAGGAAAGGGGCTGCCACTGATTTTCCAATGTGGGGAAGAGGAAGCTGGTACAAAGGTGAGGTTTTGCATGTAGCGGTGGTGAATGGTAGGCGAGAGTGGTGCTAAGCTCAAACCTTGAACTCAAATCACCATCAATGGCAACGTATGAACCAGATTCGACGAGTAGGAAATCAATTCCATTTTTTTGGCACGTCACTCCACTTGTTTTTCTAACACATCCTCGCAAGAGATGAAGCTTTATCAACATGATTTAAAGGTAAATTAGGAATTGGGTTGAGTTTAGGTTTGGCCGGAATATGTGTGTGAGGTTGAATCTGGGTCTTGCTCGAAAAAATTGAAGCGTTATGATGAAGAAGATGGCGGTGGCGGTGCTAGTGATGGTGATTATAACAATCTAACATGTAAACAAAAGGAAAATGGGTTTATCCCATATTGGGGAAATAGGAAAATGGCCTCTCCCATATCGCTAGAAATAAAAATTTGTAAGCTCCTAATAAGGAAGAGGGCTTAGAAGATTTTATTCTTGTATGACAAGACACATTCTGTAGATTTAGTGAGGGTGCGAAGCACCTAATGTGCACGGACACGATCTCGGGCGAAGTGCGATGGGCGTGATGTAGCGCTCTGATGACACATTTTTCACTTCACACTCTCGCATCACCACAAGCCGATCTAGATCCGCCTTAGCATTTTTGGAGGTTGTGTTACATTATGGATAAACAAAAATCTCCTCGCGATACGAGAGGCCTTATAGTTATCTGCAAACTTTTGAGCTCATGCGCTAAGTAACGGGTACCTAATTGAGCCATCACGAATAGCGATGTATTGGATACGCAGTTGTGACATGGTGTATGCCATGTGTCAGGCCATGTGCGATAGCTAGGGCTGACTCGGAAAGCCTATACGGCTATCGCGCGACGCGGTGACCCTTCTTTGAGGTCGTCGGGATATGCGAACGACTTTGAAATTAGGTCTAAAATGGGTTGATTAAGGCCTTCATTCTTTGATAGATTCTCTCGCAATATGTCTCACTTTCTCTTATAGTATACGTGTTGGTATAATGCCCCGAGCAGCCGCAACAATACCTTGTCCGATTGATTGAGAATTTAGTACAATGATCCAAATCTCGTTCTAAACAAGGTGACACTTTGTGCCATCGTGTAAAGTTGTTAGTGCACGGTTTTGGTGTCCGTAGCGATCGAATAAGTTATAGATAGTCTAGGTTGAATATTTATTGTAAAGTGGCCCATTTTCTATGGATTGTATAGCGAATGAGGTCCATTCGTTAGTTAACTAGATAAATCGTTAAGCTATACCCATTCGTTATGTAGGCATAACGAATGGTGTCTCATTCATTACTACAGTATAAATAGTGAGACTAACTTAACGAATGGGAGCTTTGGTATATAAATAGGCAGCTCATGCTCATAATTAATGGAGTGAGAGAGATCCTAGCCTAAGTTATTCTCTCCATAAGTTATTATATTCACCATAATGTATTCATCCTTAATCTATCAATAAAGTATTATTTAAAGTATCGATCTCGTGTTGATGTATTGGGTTAGCGGCTAGATCTTGGCTCGTAGACGTTCTTTCAAGTGGTATCAGAGTAGACGGCCGCTCTCAATGCATCAATTTAAGTTATAGATCTGGACATAAATGGTGTTCTTCATGTTCATCTAGTTTTGGTCAGATCTGGATTAAATTAGTGTGTTATTGGTGGAATTGATGGTAGATTCATGTTAATTAAGGTAATACGAAGCTCCTGGTATAATTTGGTGTTAATTTATGGTGTATTGAAGAATCCACCATGGAAGAGCATGTTACTGTTTGATCAGATTTGGATCAAATCAGTGGTTGTTAAGTTAATTGGATGATAGATTCGTGATTAGAATGAAAATCCGAGTGTTCGTGTTGATTTTCATGGTTAATTATGGTGTTTTGATGATTTCACCATGGATGAAGCTTGAATTTGCAGAATCCGGTGATGTAACAATAGTTTCTGAACGGAAAATTTTTCTGGGATATTTCTAATGTATTGGGTACTCTTCTCTCAAATTTTGGTAATATATTTTCCGAGCGACTTTTTACGCGTTTCGACTGGCCGAGGGGGAGACCAAGAGTAATTTAAGGAGGAGTTTGTTTGTGAACTTTGATGATTATTCAACACCTTGTTGAATTTGTCAAGAAAAGGGGGAGATAAAAATAAAAAAAAATTAAAAATTATTTAGCTTGTATCTTCTTACGCTTGCAAGGGTTTCTTGAAAAACTACTGCAATTCGGGTGGTAATTCATGATTTCGAAGCTATGTTTGATTGAGTTCAAGACTACAATTGTTCGTCGATTGATTATTGAGTTGTTCAAGATTGAAACCTGACTATGTAGGATACGAGTGTCTGTTCGTTTACTTCTTTCTGAGGGACTTTGATCCTGACTATGTTGGCTACGAGTAAATGGCGGATTACCTGTTGAAGGTGACGATTCTCGAACGGGTTGATCTTATTGAGGAACATACGAGTCTTGTCATTAGATTGAAGAATTTGATCGTTATGAATTGATTAATAGAGGTTGAAACTCTTAATCATATGCCCAAATATTGGTGCATCTTTGCGAATGGGATGTAGAAGAGCTTCAAAGAGTTATTTGGGATAAACTTTATCAAGAGAGGGAAAACCGAAGTGAAAGATGTTGATTGATCGGGTTGTTCATAAAGATGTGTGACGAGGTTAAACGTAAAGATTTGTTTTTCTTTATCGGTGCTAATGGATAACTGATGACTTGTTGCTGATTATTGAATGATTGAACCATATCATACGCCAGTGGATGATCGGGATGATCTCCAAGAGTTGCTCACTTTGAGGGGGTGATCTGATATGAGAGACTACACGTTATTGGTTTGCTGAGAAGAATTAAAGATTTGTACGTCTGCACAAGCCCGAAAATCATCAGTCAAGGGGGAGTCGGTTTGTGCATGATTTATGACTGGTGATTTTCAATTAAAGTATTCAAGGTTAAAGTATTCGATAGCTATGGAAAAGGGGGTGTTTTTTAGTGCACGGTTTTGGTGTCCGTGGCGATCGAATAAGTTATAGATAGTCTAGGTTGAATATTTATTGTAAAATGACCCATTCGCTATGGATTGTATAGCGAATGAGGTCCATTAGTTAGTTAACTAGATAAATCGTTAAGCTATACCCATTCGTTATGTAGGCATAACGAATGGTGTCTCATTCATTACTACAGTATAAATAATGAGACTAACTTAACGAATGGGAGCTTTGGCATATAAATAGGCAGCTCATGCTCATAATTAATGGAGTGAGAGAGATCCTAGCCTAAGTTATTCTCTCCATAAGTTATTATATTCACCATAATGTATTCATCCTTAATCTATCAATAAAGTATAATTTAAAGTATCGATCTCGTGTTGATGTATTGGGTTAGCGGCTAGATCTTGGCTCGTAGACATTCTTTCAAAAGTTTTCGATCTCGTGATTATCGTTTAAGCTTAAGTTTATACTAATACTTACTACATTATGTTAATCTACGTGCTTAATTACCAGGAAACTCATAAAAAATAAACCTAAAAGGTGACACATTCGAGATTTTGTACAACTCATATTTGTGTGAGACAACCAATTTTCCAAACCTATTGAGACTTTTAAAATTATTAAAATCATGACAGGTACTCCAAATGCTTTCAAAATGATTTCAGTTATTTTCAGTTACGTTAACTGATTAAGTCTCTGTAGACTTACGGGAATGTTACTACTAGTATGTGGGGTTTGTATAGAAGGCTTACCTTATTTGGTTATTACACGTTACTTTTTTGACAAGTGTTAGCTAATAATTAATATGACCATAGTCACATATACGGTCGAGTGAGAAATACCTTTAGGTAATTTGTAAGATAAAAAATGTAAAAGCACCTTAATGTTTTAATTGTAAAAATGTGTCATCTACAAATAAATGTACTCACCAGCATTTCCCGCTGATCAAAGACTGTTAGGCAGGTTTCATGTGACTTGTTAAAGACATAAATGATGTATGCGGACCTTTCATCTTAATTAAGTCGCTTGTCACCAACATAAAAAAATATGATCTTTTTATAAATTGGGGTTTATCCCTATAAAACTTATTTATATATAATTATTGGTTTTATCCCCATTTTATGAAATAAGAATCATAGTGTTTATACACTCTGATAATTTTTCTAACTACGGTGTTGATGACTTTCTCCACTGTCAAATATTTTAATAAACACTTATATCACTACTTGTGTTCACGACTCCCCTCCCAAGGTAGGGTCCGGTGCTGTGACAAGAACAAGTATCAGAGCCACTAGTTTAACCAAAATAGGTATTTTGATAATACATATTGTTAAAGATAAGAGTTAGAAAATATATGTATTAAACTATGTGTTAATTATACTAATAAGATTCTAACCACGTGTAAATATAAATATATGATTATTTTTGTGGAGTTTGCTATTATTATTGTTTTTGATTAACAGTATCAGTGAGCTAGTAGAAGTATTCAAAAACATATATGTTACCAATAGTGATATGGAAATAGTAAACATTACGGTGAAGATGGAGGAACGCTGATGAACTAATGGTGTTATGAGCTCAAGCCTCAACAAAACCAAACCTAAGGAAAAGAAGATACTTGTATTGGCAAAGAGGAAAGAAAGTTGTTATCACATAAGCAACACCAGAATCAAAACGACAACCAGATTCACAACCCCCTAGCCACAATAAACTGCACAAATAGCATTATGGGAGAGGCTAGATGGATGCCTAGATGAATGTGAAATATCCCAACCCATAATTGATGACATCAATGCAGGGACTTCTATCAATCCTCTAACCCACATACTAGAGGTCAAAAACCATGGAGTCGAAAGTTTCCTAGGCGTACAGTTGAACCGAGCACATGTAGAAAAAATGGTGGACAAATTACTGACAATTCCACACTATGATGAACAACCCCTACGTACCATTTCAAGTTGAAACCTCAACTACCCCAACATGTGTAACATCCTACTTTTGATAAAAATAAATAAAAGAAATTCCGTTTACTTAATAGCGTGTCGTTATTCAATTTAGATAAATGAAATATTTGAGTGTGGGCTTGGACATTAAAAGGTGGAATAAGGGATGGTGATGGGCCTTAGGTCTATGGGCTTAAGGGTATATAAACCCCTTAAATCTCCCTAAAACCCTAAACTCTCATTCTTATCATCTAGCCACCATAACACACTAAAAAAAGCACACACCCTCCTATATCCCGAACCAAGATGTGACACTCGTCAATTTCAGGTTAACTCCGTTAATCCGAACTCTGTTAATTCAAACTTAAGATCACACGAACTGTAACGCATATCTCATTACATTTAAACTAAGGTTTAGATGACGCATGACAATCACTACACAAGTAGTATTTCGGAATTTCACCGAAACACACACGAGTCGACTCAAACCATTGGTGAACAAACGATGAATATTATAAACAAGTACTTGATTTAATTATGTGTTACGTTTATATGTATAAATGTGTGCTTGTATGTATGCCATTATATTATGGAGGTGATTGATGTTTTATGCTAGAATTATACAAAATAAAAGTTCAGGGTGCTAGTTAACTTGTCTTTTATTTAATTAATATATAAACAACCTTAACTAAAACCCTAACTCTTTCCCTCTCTCCCTCTCCCTCTTTGCGACGGCAGCCCTCTTCCCCTCTCCTCTCTTGCTCGGCCGATCACCACACACACACATACATATACAAATTATTATTCAAGCTTGGATTGAGGGGTTAAAGTGCTAGCTAGGTAAATTACATCCTCTCTAGTCTATTTCATTGAGTTAATTGCATGATTAAGCAAAATAAACATAAACCTTAGATGTTAAAACTATTGATTGTTGATAGATTATGAGTCCAGAGGGTTGATTGCATGGTTAATTGCTCATAGATTGATAGTTTGTTGAGTTTTGATGAAAACTGATGCTGGACAGATTATTGAATTCGTGTTTAGATGACTGTAACTCGATGTTAATTAGATGTTTTGAAGTAATTGTTGATTCTATAATATACTAGGTCGAGTCTAGTTTCTGAAAAGTCCTAGTTTGTAATTTTTGGACATATAAAAGTTAATTTTTATTATTTTACAAAACTGTTGTGCAATGCTGATTTAGGAGACCTGCTGGTAAGCTGTTTTGCGACAAAGATATCTCATAAACGACAAGACCAAATGGGTTGGTTCCATTTCTAGAAGTTAATATTTTGAGTTAAGAATCTAACCCAATTGGTCTTGCATTAATTGGATTTGTCATTTAACGGGAATAACAAATAACATTCTGTTGCGCATGATAATGATTGCTGTGATGTTTTGATCATTGTGATAAAACCGTATATGATAAAAATATAATAAAACTATTTTTAGAAACCTAACTCATGTTTTCTTCTGTGATGATTTTTAGTGATTTATTTGACATGTTAGGATTTATTAAATAGAGTAATCTTGTCGAGTGAAAATCTGCCTGGACAATTTAGCTGCTGAATTACTTGAATTATCATGAAAAGTGCATAACTGATCGATGTTTGCTATGTTTTGACCAAATTGCCCTTGTGGGGGATAATTTCTAGTAATGAATGATGTTAATACTTGACACTTAAGTACTTGTTCACATGTGTAACTTGTCACCAATGTGTTTGTCGAGTCGCACTTATTTCACAAACGAAACACGAAACGCATCTCATGCATAAGTTGTATGTGTCGAATCTAGGGACTCACTCATAGTTCAATACTTAGAAAATCTCGTTTTTGTTTTTAGAACACTAGTGAGGATTTTCTGTGACGCACACCTTTCTCGGATCTTTTTGGTTATCTTCGCAAACAGTGAGTTTCACGTCCCCTTTTTACTCTTTTTAAACGCTTTTATTTGAGGGAGATAACATACTCCAACGCTGTAGATTTTGTTAGTTTTTATATATCACTTGTAAGGCTAAGTGGCAAACAAACCAACCAAAGTCCTTCATAACATCTAACCGGTTAATATTTGTATAATAACGAGTTACTGTTGAGTAGTACTACTGGGTTTGACAAACCCCACCCAACTCTAAACTCGACTGTAGGTCGAGTGGGTGTAATCTTGGCTAACACATTACCATGGTCGTGGTTGACATGGTGGCGAGGCAATTGATAAACAGTCAGCTTCGGTGTCGAACACTTAGTAATACATGCTTGATAGGTTGGCTACCTATTGATATATAATTGACTTAACACTATCTGGTAACGCAAACGCAAACACAACCGTAAACGCAAACGCAAACACTTTATTTATATAAACATGTGAACTCACCAACCCTGTGTTGACACTTTTAGTATGTTATTCTCAGGTAGCCGAGGCGGGCGCGCGGTATAGGAACATGCATTCACTACACACCATCGTTTGAAAACTTCCTTTAATTTTTATTTTAATAACTTGGGTTTTTAAGTCGTTCTGTATTGCGCAAACTTTTTGGTTTACAATTTACGCTTCCGCATTTTATTTAAGACTTAATGTCTTGTTGGTTTGAAAACTTTAAACATTGTGTTTGATTATAACTAATGATTCCGATCCTGTTAGTTCATACCCTCTGACGGTAAAACTCAATTAGTGGATTTTGAGGGTGTGACACAAGATCTGAAGGAAAAGACCCGAGCTCGTTGGTGTTAGAGCATCGTGACGAGGAATACATAAATCAAGACTAGATGGTGTTATCGTGTTTGTGAAACCGATTCGTTTAAGGTACGTTTTATAATGAAAATTTGTTTGTTTATGCTCGGCTTGTTTAGTATCCCAAGATCTACACATAAATGGTAAACAACAAATCAAACACAACAATCCTCATTGAAATTCGTTAGCATTGAACTGGTTAATCAATCAATATTGAGCCGTATATATATATATCAAACTCACCATTTAAATATGATGTTTGGATGATTGGGGTTTGTAGGCGATGTGATTACGAGTAGATTGATGCCAATATGGTGTTGTTTCATCATGATTTGAGGATTAATTGCAGATCTGGTGTACGTTGACTATTTTTGTTCATATAAATTTTGACTTTGACGACTGGAGTCAAAGATTGGATAATTCCATATATCCATTCGTTATGATAAATAAATGGCTGATCATTCGTTAAGCAGTCATAGAGAATAGATACATATGTATGTTCTGATAACGAATGAGCCTTTCATTTGTCCTATAGAAGTCACGAATGACCTTATTCATTCGTTATCCATTCATTCTCCATGAGGAGACATCGAATGGAACCATTCGTTATAAATACATTTGTGTGCTCCTGTAACGAATGAGCTTTTCATTCGTCTCAAAGAAATCATGAATGGCCAAATTCATTCGTTACTCATTCATTCGTCTCATATCAAACCATTCGTTATAACGAATGGAACCATTCGTCATAACGAATGGGATAGCAAATGACCCCAGCCAGGGGCTCTGCCCCTTGGACCCTGCTAGAGGCCGCCGCCCCTAGATCCCACTTCAAGGGGCACTGCCCCCGGACCCCCGTTCGTTGAGGGTTATATTAAAACTTAGAATTACGATAAGGGTAGTGATACTAAATTGATACGTGTAATTGCTATACAATTAGCCAACCCAGTTAAAGAGAGGAGTAACCATTAACTCGGAAAGGAACCGAGCTCAGGTGAGTTTCTAGCCCCACTTCCTTGTTATGTTTCCGGGGTTGTGTGCATACTCGATGTGATTAGTCAATATACTTACCTTAAGTGGTAAGTGTATGCTATGTATATGTTCATGAATGATGTATGTATGATATATGAATGTCTATTAATGATGTATGTATGATATATGAATGATGTAGAATTATTAAAAGTATGTATGAAAGTATATAAATATAAACGAAAAAGAATGTATGTATGAATTAACGGTAAGAGGGTGGCAGACCCTAATAATATATTTGAAGGAGGGTGGCAGACCCTAATAATATATGTGAAGGAGGGTGGCAGACCCTAATAATATATGTGAATGAGGGTAGCAGACCCTAATTGTATCTGTGAAGGAGGGTGGCAAACCCTAAAAATATCTGTGAGTTTATAGGGCGAAAGGATCTTTAAGGGTGGCAAACCCTAATAATATATGTGAGGTTAGAGGGCAAAAGGCTCTTTAAAACATGTAAGTATGCAAAGCCAGATAAAATGAAAGTATGAAAGAAAGAAAGAAAGTATATACTTATGTATGTACGAAAGAAAGATAAGCAAGTTAAGTAAGTAATATGTGTCTACGGATACGTATGAGTAAGTATGTGAATGTATTGTATGTTACCTACTTTAACTAGAACTCACTCAGCGTGGCTGACTTTTAGTATGCACGCAGGTTAATAAACTGAAGCAGTTAGCTTGAGGGAGACACATGACATGATCTGAAGAAGCTGGCATCTACATAAATATTTGTCATGATGTTAAATAAAATGTTTTAGGTTATGTTTTTAAAGACAAGTATGAATGTTTGTAACGAATGATTGAAGTTTTATTTATTCCGCAAAAGTTTTAAATTAACTCTGATATTTAGAACTGTGTTTATGAGTAAATTCAACGTCCGGGAACCGGGATCGGGGCCTTACAACATGACACCAGAATCTACGATAGAACTACGCAAATATGGAGCAGAATTAGTGGATAGGCGCAATCGACTGAGAGACATTAGATAGGATCTCACATGGATGAACTATGACCGGAAACCCTACATTTGAAGACCCGCTAACATATAATATATATTTTCATTATCGTATTTTTTTTCTTGTTAAAATTAGTATATATACATTAGATGTAGAATATAAAGATGCATGCATATATATATATATAAAGAGTAAAAGTCGCAATGATAGAAGATTTTGATATATTTTGTGTTTGTGTGTTACTAATATCTTGCCTACCTTACTATCTAATTGAGATATTAATATTTTCTTTCCTATTTATAATTCAGATGTTGAATGAAGCCCCACCTAGTGATGTATTGTAAAATACATATGCTTTCCGTGCAAGGTTTTGTATAGTTTTTGTTTAAGTTGTAGTTCGTTTTTAGTAAGAATACGTATATTACTAATCCATTTGTTTTTTACAGGTCTCAGGATGTGAGGTTGCTGAAAAGGACGAAAAAGAGAGCTAAATATGCGAACACCGATTACCGAAACGAGCTTGTGAGAGACACGGGCTGAAAATGCACTCTAAACAAGGAAAGTAACCGTGCCGCGACACCCGGCGCAGTATGCATATCTTCCCCGCGTGACGCCTGAAGGTATTATTGGCCGAACTTATTTAAAGCACGCATCGCCACGCAGGCTCCCTTGCTTATGCTCCTCACACGTTGCAAGGAGCCACTTTTTCTAGACGGTTTCGTGAGATGTAGGGTTTTCAGGCTCCGATATTCTGTATAAACATACTTATCTAAACTAAAGACGCCTATGATTGACAGCATCACAAGACGGATTTTGGAGCTAGAAAACTCATAAGTAAAATCTTTTGAAATCTAGGAATCGTTGGTTGAAGTGTTCAAGGCACGGGAATGAAGATATCATGGGTTTTATCATCATGATTCTTTGTCTTCTTATTAGTCCATGATTTATTGTTTTGATGAATTTAATCATGATGCTTGGCTAAAACTACATAAACTACTTAGGTTAATATGAACAGTTGCAAAGGTTTTGATTTGAACTTGGTTTTCGGTTTGTTATTGGTTTTTATGATAAAGTAACAAAGTTGGATTACTGATTCGGTTGGGTCAATCCGATCGGGTTTCGCGTTAATTGGTTCGGGTTAGTCGGAGGGTTAACCATGTTACTTTATATTATTAAGTTGTTTTGTTTGTTTGTAACTTGTAGGTTGCAAAATTTTTCATTCCACTCAATTTTCAATTTCTTTTACAAGTAATTATCTTATAATTACATATATGTGTGTGTGTGTGTGCGCGCGCATGTAAACGAATTGAACGGACATGAACAAAGGCATGTCCATGTTCGTTCTTTAACATTTAACGAACACGAACACTTAATAGAACAACTATTTATGTTCATGTTCGTTACTTAAAAACTAAACATGTCCGCGTTCATTTATGTTCGTTCATTTAAAATTTAAACGAACCTAATTAAAGAAAGATAAATGAACATGAAGGAACATATACGTACATACATTAACGAACACAAACATACATAAACAAACATAAATGAACACAAACAAACATATATAAAACATATTAGGGTGACATAATTTCTAAATGTAAATAATATATAATACTTCTATATAAATATGTAAATGAACATGAATGAACATAAACAAACTTAAATGAATGATCATAAACGAACATTCACAAACATAGATGATCGAGTGAAAACTGTGTTCATGTTCGTTCGTTTAATTAAATGAAGACAACATAAATGAATTTTCTGCCGAATGGTTCATGAATAAACAGAATAATTAACTCCTTTATGAAGCTTACAATATTACCTTTATAGTGCTTATTTCACCTTTTCATCATTGTTTCTAAAGTTAAGTGTCACCACTAATCGGGTTATTCTGGTTAACCCAAAACCCAGCCTTTTTTTCCAAAAAACCCGAAACCCAACCCTATTAACAATTCGGGTTAACCCGAATAACCTGATTAATACTTTTTGACCCTATTAACCCCACGGGAATTAGCTTATTCGGGTTCAGGTCAGGTTAATCGGGTTCGGGTATTTTGGACACCCCTACATGCATGCTTGAACTAGATTGATGGTTGTTATTTGCTTCACATAGTCTTAGTTGAATGTCTTTCATATAACAGGATTGTGTTAGATCATTACCTTTTGTTTTACTTTGTTTGATTAATTGGCCAATATATCATAGAAGTTCTTTCAAATAACAAGTACGTCTAAGTGTTCTACTTATCTTAGTAATTGTGAGATGCAAGATTATTTGGTAGGTCTTGATTGATAAATTGCAAAGTTAGGTCCTTTTTAAAAAGATCTTAGTTTCCTTATCAATTCTTGTCTATCAAGTTTAATCAAGAAATTTATTTCTACCTTTGATTTTCGTATCGTGAGAAAGTTTGTCATATAAAGGTACTTTTCATAAACAGTTAGGTTATAGTAATGGAGTCTAAATAAATCAGTGTTTTTAATAACTTATTAGAGGTCCACAGGTTTCTTCTCGAGAAGGATCGAGAGTCATGTTCGATTTCTCATTAAGTTAAATTTTTTTATGATCTCGGTTCCATAACAAACTGTGTCCAATTAAAAGATAACCAAAGCATTTGGGATCTCGTAACTGTAATTAGGTTTAAGACTAAAAACAATAAACAAAAGTCAGACACTGAGGGTAGTAACAGTATAAATGGAGGAAATAGTAATGTTCTCAAAACTCTATTACCCAAAAAGCTAATAACAAAAGCTAATGGTTGTACTTACGAGAATTTCTTGGCATGTAAACTAACCGAATTTGCTGACAATGAAGGAGCCCTTTCATTAGTTCGCTCGTTGGAATAGACAGAATCTATCATACGAATCCGTGAATGTGCTGAAGGAGATAAGATATTATATGTGTCGAACCTTTTCAGCAACGAAGCATAAGAATAATGGAAAACAATTCTTCAGGAGAACGGAAATGACATAATTTATACAATACATGAAGGTAATTTAATGAAATAATATAAGGGAAATTTTGTCCTCCCCGTGAAAGGGAAAAGATTGTTGCAATGTTCCTAACCCATAAGATGATGGGTGTGAATTGTCGTGAGTATATAACAAAATTCTTCGAATATGTAAGAATGGTACCAGCTCTGGCTTCGCCAAAATTAGTACTCAATTCTCTCTATATTTGCAGACTAGTAAGTGAAATATGTGATCTAGTAAAGTTGGCTAGACCTCGAACTATTGAGGAAATAGCTTAGCTAGCCAATAATATGACAGAAGAATTAATCCGAATACGGAAAGGAAAAAAAAGAAGGATCTAGGCCAGAAAATTACCCAATATCTTTGTTTGGATAATATAAAGAAAAGAGTAGGTCAGTTCTACAAACAAGTTTTCTGTAAAATCTGCAAAAAATGCATTCAGGGAAATGCGCTTTCAAGAAGATGTATTGCAATTTTTGCGAAATTGATGGTCATACTGATGAACAATGTAAAAGGAAAGAAACTCGTGTCTGCTAAAATTGCGTAGAACCTGGTCACATTTGTCCATAGTGCCCAAAGCGGACAAAAGGGTCCAGCAACAAAGCAAAGAATGCAGAAGGACCCAAGAAGAATGCAAGAGCTTTTATGCTTACTGTGCAAGAAGCAAAAACGATATTTGACGAGATTGTTGGTACATTTTTTATTAATAACGTTTATGCTAAAGTGTTATGTGATTCCGGTGCAAATCAAGTTTCATAAATACGGCTTTTTATTAAGCCTTAAAGCAACCATTAACCAAACTTAATCAAGTCTGCATGGTGATAACAGCCAACTAAAATTCCACACATATACGTGGAATACTTCAAGAAGAATATATAGACTTACTAGGTCATAAATTTAAGGCGAATTTACTTCCAATGAATTTGGCGGGATTCGATATCAAATTAGGAATGGATTCGTTAGAAGCTAATCATGCTCGAATCCTATGTAACTAGAATTCTGTTGAAATTTTTCGCCAACAGAAGACATATTAACGATTCAAGGAGACAAAGCTTCTAAACCTACAAATTTCATATTAGTTATGAAAGCAGAAAACTATCTAAGGTAGCAAGGCGTAGTGTATATGATTTCTGTAATCATTAGCGCCAACGGAAAGGAAGAGATTGAGGGTACATTTCTTATTCATAACGTTTACGCTAAAGTGTTATGTGATTCCGGTGCAAATCAAGTTTCATAAATACAGCTTTTTGTTAAGCCCTAAAGCAACCATTAACCAAACTTGATCAAGTCTGCACGGTAGAAACAACCGGCTAAAATTCTACACATATTCGTGGAATACTTCAAGAAGAATATATAGACTTACTAGGTCATAAATTTAAGGCGAATTACTTCCAATGAATTTGGCGGGATTTGATGTCAAATTAGGAAAGGATTGGTTTGCAGCTAATGATGCTCGAATCCTACGTAACTAGAATTCTGTTGAAATTTTTCGCCAACAGGATACATATTAACGATTCAAGGAGACAAAGCTTCTAAACCTTCAAATTTCATATTAGCGATGAAAGAAGCAAACTATCTAAGGAAGCAAGGCGTAGTATATATGATTTCTGTAATCATTAGTGCCAACAGAAAGGGGCTAAAGGAAATTCCGGAAGTATCGGAATACTCAGACATCTTTTTAGAATGTCTACCTAGACAATCACCTAATCGTGAAGTAAAATTTAGAAATCTTCTTATGCCTGGAACAACGCCAATTTCTAGAGCACCATATCGATTAGTGCCAATAGAGATATTAGAATTAAAAAGGCAATCAGACAAATATCTAGAAAAATGATTCATACGACCAAGCTCATCATCGTGGGAAGCACTAGGTATATTTGTTAAAAAATGAAAGATGGATCGATGCGTATAAGTATCGTATATAGACATTTGACTAAGGTCACAATTAAGAATCGGTATCCACTACCGATAATTGATGATTTGACCAAATTCAAGGTGTCTAAAGTCATATAGCGCTCAGGATACCATCAACTGAAAGTCATAGTAGAAGACATTTGCTAACACTGCTTTCAGAACAAGATATGGTCACTACAAATTTACAATTATGCCATTTGGTCTAGCCAATGCACCAGCTGCATTTTTGGATATGATAATAGGATATGTAAACCAATTCTGGATAAGTTTGTAATCGTTTTATGGATGATATAATTATTTATTCCAAAATTAATGACGACCATGACAAGCATATTCATATACTCTTCACACTATTGAGAAAGGAGAAGTTTTACGCTAAATTCTCACAGTGTGAGTGTTGGTTGCAAGAAGTACAATTCCTAGGCTACTTGATTAACCATGAAAGTATTCATGTGGACCCTGTCAAAATAGAAGCAATCACTAAAAGGGAGAATCCTGAAACTCCTACAAAAATTCGAAGTTTCTTAAGATTAGCAGGATATTATAGACGCTTTATTCAAGATTTTTCTTGGATAGCGGTTCCGTTAAGAAAGTTAACGTGTAAATCTTTCAAGTTTGAATAGGGACCAAGCATGGAGAAGTTTTTGTAAATTTGAAGCAAAAGTTAACAAATTCCTTGATACTTGTATTACCAGAAGCTAACTGAAGATTTCACAATTTGTTGTGATGCTTCCAAATCAGTATTGGGATGTGTACTGGTGAAATGTAAAAAAAGTAATTGCTTACACATCCAGGCAGAAAAGGAAACATGAAGAGAAATACACAACACAAGACTTAGAATTAGGAGCGATAATTTTTTCTCTAAAGTTGTAGAGACATTATCAGTCTCGCCGTAAGTTTACTGTATTCACGGATGATAAATGTCTAAAATATATTTTGTAGCAAAAGGAACTGAACATGAGGCAAAGACGCTGGATGGAAATTCTTAGTGACTATGATTGTGAAAATCAATAAGTTGAAGACAATACTAATATAGTAGCATATGCCATAAGCCGTAAGCAACATGAGAAACCGAAACAAGTGCATGCTCTCAGATTAAATCTGGAAATTGGTTTAGTAGAGCAATTGAGAAGCGTTCAGGAAGTAACTATTACTAATGATACTGAAGAATTAAAAGGAATGATAAAAGAAATGGAGAAAACTGAAAATGAATTTGGAAATTCCAAAAAATAAGAATTTGGATTCTTATCCAAGGAAACCTACGAGAAAGGATTCTTGAAGAAACTCATAAAGCCAAATACACGATGCATACTGGAAGTGATAAGATGTATCAAGGTTTGAAGAAAATCTATTGGTGGATAGGAATGAGAAAAGACATAGCTAATTATGTTTTAAATGTTTAACTCATTCACAAGTTAAAGCCGAACATAAAAAACCATCATGATTACTTCAACAATTAGATATACCAGTATGGGAGTGGGAACTGATAAAAATAGATTCTTAGTGACTATGATTGTGAAAATCAATAAGTTGAAGGCAAGACTAACATAGTAGCATATGCCTTAAGCCGTAAGCAGTATGAGAAACCGAAGCAAGTGCATGCTCTCGGATTAAATCTGGAAATTGGTTTAGTAGAGCAATTGAGAAGCGTTCAGAAAGCAACTATTACTAATGATACTGAATAATTAAAAGGAATGACAGAAGAAATGGAGAAAATCGAAAATGAATTTAGAAATTCCAAAAAATAAGAATTTGGATGCTTATCGAAGGAAACCTACGAGAAAGGATTCTTGGAGAAGCTCATAAAGCCAAATACATGATGCATACTGGAAGTGATAAGATGTATCAAGATTTGAAGAAAATCTATTGGTGGATAGGAAGGAGAAAGGACATAGCTAATTTTGTTTTAAATGTTTAACTCATTCACAAGTTAAAGCCGAACATAAAAAACCATCAGGATTACTTCAACAATTAGAAATACCAGTATGGGAATGGAAACTAATAGCAATTGATTCTATTACCAAATTACCTAAAACAAGTACAAGTAATGACACAATCTGGGTGATTGTGGATAGATTAACAATACTAGCTCATTTCATACCAATGAAAGAAACTTTTAAAATGGAACAATTAGCTAAACTATATGTGGATAAAATAGTTCATTGCATGGAGTTCCATTATCCACCATGTCAAATCGAGATAGTCGCTTCACTACTCATTTTTAGATGAGTTTCTAAATAACCATGGGAACAATATTAAACTTGAATATAGCATACCATCCACAAACTGATGGTCAAAGTGAATGGACAATACAAACATTGAAAGACAAGATAAAAGCATGTGTAATATATTTTGCTGGAATTGGGATGACCATTTACCCTTAATAGAACTCTCATATAATGATAGTTATCATACAAGTGTTAACTTTTCCCCATTTGAAGCACTTCATGGACGAAAGTGCAGAACCTGGTGTGTTGGGTAGAAATAGGAGAAAAGCAATTATCAGGTCCTGAAATTGTACAAGAAACTATTGACATGATAATTCAAGTGAAGGAAATATTAAAAGACTGCACGAGATCGTCAGAAGAGTTATGCAGACCATCAACACAAACCATTGGAAATTCAAGTTGTAAATAAAGTGTTACTAAAAGTATCTCCAAGGAAAGGAGTATTTTGATTCAGCAAGAAAGGAAAGTTGAATCCAAGGTTTGTTGGACCGTTCCAAGTTATTAAATGAATTTGACTAGTAGTCTGTCAGCTAGACTTATCAAAAGAGATGAATGGTATACATGATGTATTTCATGTAAGCAACTTAAGGAAATGCTTAGCTGATGAATCATTAAAAGTACCCCGTCAAGATGTAAAGGTAAACGAAAAGTTGAAATTCGTTGAGAAACTATTACAAATTAAAGATAAAAAAAAATCTAGAATCTCATAAATAAGAGACTCATTCTGGCCAAATTGAAGTTGGATTCAAGACGCGGACCAGAATATACTTGGGAATTGGAATAAAAAATGAAATGGAAATGTTCATACTTATTCCAATAGATCTCGAGGACGACTAAAAATAAGGAGTGGAGAATAAAAACAATCCAACATATGAACAAAGAGGAAGTGATTTTTTCCCACATCGGTGAAATAGGAAAATGGCTTGTCCCACATCACTAGAAAGAAAAACATATAATTTCCTTATAAGAAAGAGGGCTCACAAGACTATATTCTTGTATAACAAGACACATTCGGTGGACGTAGCAAGGGTGCAAAGCACCCGACGCGCACAGTTGAAATGTGATGAGCACAATGTGGCGCTTTGGCGTACTTAACACGAGCCGCTTTAGAGTCGTCTTAGTATTTTTTGGTGGTCGCGCTACGCGATGGATAAACACAAAGCTCTTCACGATACGTGAATCCTTTTAGTTATCCGAAAACTTTTGTGTTCATCGTGCTACGTCCATTGCGATACGCGGCGTACTGGCCACGCAGCCGTGACACGTTGCAAGCTACGTGTCAGTTCACGTGGCTTAGCTAAGGCTCACTCGGAAAGCCTATAAGGCTATCTTACTATGCGATGACCTTTCTTTGAAGAACGCGATACGCGACCAACTTTGAAATCATCTATAAAAGGGGCTGATTAAGGCCTTCATCCATCGTTCAATTCTCTCGCAATCTCTCTCACTCTCTTTTATAGTATAATTGTTGGTATAATACCTCGGGTAGCAGCAACGATACCTTGTCCGATTGATTGAGACTTTAGTACAAGAATCCAAATCTCGGCCTAAACAAGGTGAGACTTTCTACCACCATGTAAAATTTTCAATCTTGTGATTATCGATAAAGCTTTTCACTTTATACTAATACTTACTACATTGTGTTAAACTAGGTGCTTAATTACCAGGAAGCTCATATATAATAAACTTATAAGGTGAGACATTCGAGTTTTTTTGCAACTCACATTTGTGTGAGACAACCAATTTTCCAAACCTGTCATTAAGATTTTTAAAATTACTAAACTCTTAACAGATAGTGCAAATGCTTTCAAAATGTTTTCAAATTATATTAAGTTACATTACAGTTATTAAGTGTTTGTAGACTTACGGGATGATTTCTACTTGTATTTGGGTTTTTGTATACAAGGCTTACCTTATTTGGTTATTACGTGTTACTTATTGGACAAGTATTGGCCAATAAGTAATATCACCACAGTCACCGATACGGTCGAATGACAAATACCTTTCGGTAATTTGTAAGCAAAAAAATGTGAAATCATTTTAATGTTTTAATTGTAAAAACATATTCTTTACAAGTGAATGTACTCACCAGTATTTCCGTTGATCAAATATTTTTAAACATTTTTCAGTTGACTTGTTAAAGACATGAGAATGATGTTTGCTGGCCTTTCAACTGTAATAAGTGGTTTGTTACTAGAATAAAAATAATATGATCTTTTTGAAAGTTAGGGTTTATCCCTATAATACTTTTGTTTGTCTAAATATGGATTTTATCCCCATTTTATGAAATAAAAATTACTATGTTTATACACTTTGATAATTTTCCTAACTACGGCCTTGATAAATTTGCCCGCTGCCAATATTTTTCATAAACACCGATATCACTACTTGTGTTCACATCTTCCCTCACGAGATAGGGTCAGGGTTGTGAAAGTGACTGTGACGATGGTAAGAGAGAGAGAGAGAGAGGAGGGGGGAGGTGGGCCAAATATTAATTAATGTTGTTTTTATTTTTATAAATATGTATAAAAAGGCATAAACACTTAGATAACCTCAATGTAATAGAATTTTTTGGTGGAGTTTTACTAATTGAACAAGAAATTGAGATAACGAGGACGGAAATAACTACAATAATAATTTTATGCGGAAATGACAAGAGTGACTAAACAACAGTGACGGAAATGATAGCACTCTTTACTAATATTACTAAACTATCGTAGCTCTTTTAATTTTAATTAACGGCTGATATCTTATTCCATTTATCTTACTCTATGTTATAAGTGAAACTACAATCTTTACCATTTTGTTTGAAGGTCATATAGTTTCGTCATTAGACTACGCTAGTGATTGTTATTGTTAATGTACACGTAAAACAATAATATATCTTAGTATGAAATCACCTTAATAACGTCAAAGCTTCGTAAGTATTGAATTATTAGGTTGGCCATTTTTAACTTATAATAAATTAATAAAATAAAACCAGGACAAAAATGTCAGTTATTAAATATTCTTAGGTAACAAGGATTAGGAAAGACGACAACAGCATAGAGTTCATAGGCATGATGGATGATAACATGATATCAATGTTCTTACGTCATTCTACGAGTCATGGGGATTATTATTTATTTCGCCTCGATATTTAACATGTATATTTGATGCTCTCCTTTTGCGGATTTAATAATCGCTTATTGTTTTAATGATATGATAGTGATTGTTAAGGCTATAACATCTCAGGTTAAAAACTTAGCTCGGGGGAAAGGGGGTGTCCACAGTGATGGATTTCTTTTAATGGTGTTTTTGGATGAGTTAGACCTATTGCTTTAAAATCAATATGGACGGATACTATTCTGTCTTAGAAAGTCTCATTCAAGTATTGGAGGTAGTTCTAAATGTTGTTTAAGGAAAAAGATATTGTTTCTAAATTATAACCTCTTAACAGCGCATTCTAAAAGAGATCCATTCAAACGGAAGATATGATAACAATTTGTGAACATTTAACTCGAAACAATTTGTTTGGTATGGATGGTTCAAGGTTCAAACAGTATCAGTATAAATGTTTGATTAACATGAACTGGGACACTGGATATGTGCTTTTCTTATGTTTAAAGCATGAATGTATTTTAACCATTAATCATGTTTACGATTTTAAAACTTCTTAAACAAACTAACAGTTTAAAGATAGTAAAGAGTGATTAAAATCATCAAGCCAACAACACTGATCCATTAAATTGTCGAACCGATGAAGCGTACAGTCTAACTGACACACCCAATTTGATCAGTTTGATTTTGGTTTTTCGTTCTCCAAAACCTAGCAAGCAGTTTAATGCATAATCTTTTATCAAAACAGAAGAAACCGAACTCTTAAAGCCCATAATTTAATATTTAAACCACAAATTTTGTCCTACGTCTAAACATTATTTTAATTAAAAACCTAAATTAAATGTTTCTATCAGGCAAAAATAAATTATCAAGAAATTTACCTAAAAGTATCACCATATTTAAATCTAATTTCTCGGTATATGTAAAGCCGTTCCCGATGCCTCACTTTAACGTCGGATTTACTCATAAACACAGTTCTTACAAATCAGGCTTAATTAAAACTTTCGCGGAATATAAAACTTTAACCGTTTATTACAAAACATTTAATCTTTTCTTTAAAACCATAACATAAAATATCATATTTAAAACATCGTTTCTTCCATCTTCAGATGCCAGCCATTTGATCCATGCCATGTGTCATCCTCATACTAGCTCTTTAATCTGCTCACCTGCGTGCATACTAAAAGTTAGCTACGCTGAGTGAGTTCTAGTTAATCAAGCAACTTATCATACAACCACTACATACATTACATACGTATCCGAATACACATAGTCCACTGTCTAACCTGCTACTGCTTAACCACTTAATTACCCCTACAGCTTAGCCACTTAATAACGAGTAACGTTATGCCACTTTGCCACTTTAATAACGAATAACCTTATGCCACTTTGTCACTTTAATAACGAATAGTGTTATGCCACTTTGCCACTTTAACACTCTTACTAGGCCCCTATCCACTTCTATCACACTCTACTTCTATTTGTCTACAACACACTTCCTATCAGTTCACTATTTACATAATAAGCAAGTCACATCATAGAATTTATACCCACTAATAACCACTAGACAATCGCTATCCTTGACGATGTGTACAATATCCGAAGATCGTTCACGCACCGACAAGCATTGTATAATAGCAACCTCGTATAACATCTATAGCATACACTTACCACTTAAGGTAAGTGTATTCACACTTCATATCGAGTATGCACACAGCCCCGAAAACATAAAAAGGAAAATGGGGCTAGAAACTCACCTGAACTCTGCTTCTTTCTCCGATAGTTGTTAATCCCTTCTTTAACTGAGCTCGGCTGACTGTATAAGTTACACGTATCTATTAACTATTACTACTCGTATCGTATTTCTATCTTTATATAACCCACAACGAACGGGGGTTCGGGGGCTGCGCCCCTGACAGCGGGGTTCTAGGGGCGGCAGCCCCTAGCAGGGTCCAAGGGGCAGAGCCACTGGCTGGGGTCGAGCTGTCTTACCACATTTTCCATTAGGATTTTAATTTATTTTCTAATTCGTTAACTCATCCTTCATAACGAATTAAGTTTGATTCGCTATCCGATTCGTTACCTTGTATTTATGAGCGGACATAAATGAAAGCCAACATACATGTTAAGCGAACTTAACTTAAGCGAAGTTAACATTCCGCGAACTTAGCATTAATGAAGTTAACATCAGCGATCTTAACTTAAGCGATCTTAACTTAAGCGAAGTTAACATTCCGCGAACTTAGCATTAACGAAGTTAACATCAGCGAACTTAATCAACAGCGAAGTTATGGAGCAGCGAACTTGTACATCAGCGAACTTAATCAACAGCGAAGTTATGGAGCAGCGAACTTGTTCAGCAAGCTTGCTGCTGCCCGAATTCGTTTTATCAACCAAAACACGCGTTTTACAACTCTTAATCCGCTTGTTTATGGTTTGGCTTTAATCCCAGCCATTCTCCAGTCCGATTGCGGCCCAAACTTGACCCGTTTGTAATATAAAGTATGAACCTTTTAAGGCTAACGTTTAAAACTAGATTTAGGGTTCATTTTAGACGAGCCGCACATGTTTGCAGGTCCATTAAGTTCGTTTTGTCAACAAGTTTACAACTTTATGGTTCATTTCTACCCGATCTATTCTACGTTTAAGTTACGATACTAACCGTTCATAAAAACGTGAACTTTATGCTTAAAAACATACCTTGTCGGATTCGTTTGGTCGCGGTTAGTTCGGTTATGAACTACAATCTTGTATCTTGCTTGCACGCTCAAGATCTATCAAGTTATAGGCTCGGTTTGGTCTCGGGTTTCTCCTTAGCTCGCGGCCGTATATGGTGTAGGCTATGGTGTGAAGATGTAAGAAAATGGAAAGGATTAGGGTTTTAAGGGTATTTATACTCCCTTAAGCCCATGGACCTAAGGCTCATCTTTCCTTCTTGGTCCATAATTAATTCCATCTAATTAGTCTACTTGAACCATCTTTGTTATTTTATTATTTCTTTAACCACTTAAGAAAACTTTGTCTACTATACGAAATAATATATAAAATATTATTATTAAATTTTGGGATGTTACAGTATATAAACATAGAAAAACATACATGATGATCCTACATGCTTAGTATATATTAAGGTGCACCTTTGGTTAAATTAATTTTTTTGTAAATTGTATCGTCGCCTACGCTAATAGGTGTCGCAAAGTGATCAACCTGTTATCCCAACCATACTTTTTTCCTTCATATTGCATATTCTATCACTGTGAAATAAAATAGGTTTATAAGCATGGAGGACATAACAATCCAATGTTTTTGATTAACACATAATGGTGTAAGTAGTTGCAAACAAGTAGCAAAGTCAATTTCAGGGCCATCTTCGAGAATTTAAATACATTGGCCGAGCCAAAATAAAAAGGCCCGTAAGTCTTAAAGAAAATTTTTTATTCGCTAATGTACATGGATAAAACTTTTGTCGACCGATTTATTATAAGCATAATTCATTCTGAGCATGTAATTGTCTCTTAAACTGCAAATAACCATATTTTTTAACACCAAAAAACATATAAATGTAATATGTATAAATAGTTTGTGCCCCCGAAACTTATGTGCCCCTGCCGATGATAAGGCTCACACACCCTTCAAGTCTCCCCTGTCAACGTTATATATATTTAATGGACTATATAAAATGAAAACATTACTTAAGAATTTACTTCAAATATCAATGTCCCACCATGTAGACTGTAGAGTATAAGGTTTCATTCTAATGTCTTTTTAGAGTGTTTCATATATACGATACACTATCTAATATGTCTGTTGGAAATTTATTGACTAATAATAATTATTAGTATATATTACTAATAAACTAATTATTAACAGGTCCAAAAAGTATATATGAATGCGATATTAATACTCTAAATTGTGTATTTTACTAGGTAGGTGAGTCATCGCTCCATGTGTCGTCACCAGGTGAGTGTGAGATGCATGTGTGACACCTCAGTGACATGTACCGGCAAACTAGGACACTCACGAACCGAATTCACACACATCCTAACCAGCTCGTTACCATGCACATGAAACTAAATGGCTCATTGCCGATGATACGTGTTCACGGCTCCAACTCTCTCTCGGTATCGATCCCGATCTCTCGTTACAAATACACTTCGGGTACTAGGGTAATCCCGGCAGTACATACTGCTTCGGCTGTTGTACCTTGGGAAACAGACGTGCTCGCGGAGGTATCCTGGAATATATTTTAAGGGACCTCTGTTTAACAGAAATCCTCATCCACAACCGGGAACCACAATTTGTTCAGTTTTGCAGCTAGAAAGGTGTAGATGTTTTCGGGTGATCAAGATGGGTTCACCAAGTGAATGGGGATACAATAAGACATGACTCGAAGGTGGCGCTCGGGTCTCGGTCAACACAAGCTAGATGATGTGGGCGTGGTCCCAGTCCAACGAGACTCAGGTCCAACTCTAACTCGTTGAAGGATGCTCAAGAATTGGCTATTGGAGCATAGGTTAAGGTCCTCTGTATGAATCAATATTTGTATATATGTTATAATTTGTATTATTCTCGTTTAGATTTGTATACTGTATATGTACTACAAATTCCCAAATTATATAAAGAGACTATTTATTTGTTTTATTAATATTATTTAATAAAATCGTGACCTATGTCATACAATCTTAAAACAGATTTTAAACCTTCGCAAGATTGTTGTGACAATCATAAAAACTATATAAAGGATACTAGTTCACGAAAGTTTAAAATTATTAGTTGAATTTTGTTATAAATATTTGCTTTAGGAAAAGTTTAATGTAGTACAAGTGAGTAAGGATTTGTGATTGGAGTACAATACATAATCCAAATACTATGATACAAAACGAGTGATTTGATTCAACCATTTGGAAATGATTTTTGTAATCGCATGTGCTCTACCTATAGAACCAATTGTGTGATCGTTTATGTCTAAAATTGAATAGAAATGGTTCATGAATAATCGTACATTTTAAAATGATTTGAAGTGGTTTTTAGTAAACCATTCTTTCATGTAAATGTGAATACGCTAACATGCGTTAGATCGAGTTTAATTTATAATCAATACGTTTTGTTTGTAAACATTTCATCTCCTACCATGCACGTTAGAAATTGATTACAAAATATTATGGAATAAACGACACGTTTACTAACATGAGTGTTAGAAACAATTATTTTGAATAATAAGTTATAATGTATGTTGTAAACGTTAAGTCATCTAACTGTGTGTTGAACAAGATTTATTATTATATAATCAAAAGGATATGACGCCTGTATGAGAAACCGATATTGTGTAAAACATTAATTTATCTAGCATGCGTTCACGAAAGTTTAAAATTATTAATTGAATTTTTTTATAAATATTTGTTTTGGGAAAAGTTTAATATAGTACAAGTGAGTAAGGATTTGTGATTGGAATACAATACATAATCCAAATACCATGATACAAAACGAGTGATTTGATTCAACCATTTGGAAACGATTTTTGTAATCGCATGTGCTCTACCTATAGAACCAATTTTATGATTGTTTATGTCTAAAATCGAATAGAAACGGCTCATGAATAATCGTACATTTTAAAATGATATGAAGTGGTTTTTAGTAAACCATTCATTCATGTAAATGTGAATACGCTAACGTGCGTTAGATCGAGTTTAATTTATAATCAATACGTTTTTTGTAAACATTTTATCTCCTAACATGCGGGTTAGAAATTGATTATAAAATATTATGGACTAAACGACATGTTTTCTAACATGAGTGTTAGAAACAATTATTTTGTAAAATAAGTTATAACGTTTGTTGTAAACGTTAAGTCATCTAACTGCGTGTTGAATGAGGTTTATTATTATATAATCAAAAGGCTATGACGCCTGTATGAGAAACGATATTGTGTAAAGCATTAATTTATCTAGCATGTGTGTTGGTAAACCAAAGGTTTCAAAACGGTTTATTCGAATCGTATAACTTCTAGCATTGGTATTACAAATTATTATTGTGTATAATAATATGGCTTGAAATTGATAATCTACAAACGAGCGTGTTAGATTTATTATATTGATAAATAATAGGATTTAGACATTTAATATTTCTAATGATCGCATTAGTAAATATAGGTTTATAAATCTATAAAGAAACCTTTGTGAACGTTTAATTCTTCTAACGAGCGTGTTAGAAATTATTATTTTGGTAAAATAATAATGATAGATAAGGTTTATATAGATAACTAAACCGTGTCTGAATGTGTAGACTTTCTAAAAAACGTGTTAGAAATGAATTATTTTATAAACCAAGTAACGTGAAGTCAATAATCTTTTACCGAGTAACTTGGACATGTGTTGTCTTTAATGGGTAAATGTTTATTTCTAACAACCAAGTTAGAAATGTGATTTGTTGCAAACCATAATCGATAAAGCATTTTGTAACCATTAGTTTTCTAACGCGTGTATTAAAAATAAAATAGTTTATTGTGAAATCGGTTATAAATTTTTGCAAACATATAGATATTTTGAAAGGAATAAAATATGCGTTTGCAAATATAAATGGTTCGTTGCTTATACGAGAAGTGACAATAAACTATTTTTTTTTGCAATATATAAATGTCGGGCAGACTATTGATGGGAAAACAACTTGGTGTTGTTATGAACAGAAAACTAATTGTCAAGATATTACTACTAGCGTGTAGAAAATTATTTAACGTGTTATTGTGGTTAAACAGATTTTGACTGTTCAAGAATAAAGTCTCGGTATAAAATGAGGTAATGATGATCTGACTTCATGGAGCTCTCTTGAGGGAGTACATCAAGACAAACCACAAGACGATATCAGTGCGATGATCTTGAGAAAACGATAAAAGTTTTGAAGATAATAACACTTTGAGAATTGATGTCTAGATGTTGTCAATTTATACATTTGAACTGTTGTTAAAAAGACTTGTACACATTATATTGTAATTTCGTTTGTATTATTTTGTGTTCGATATCTTCGGATAACACGTGCAATTTTACAACGAAATTAATCAATGTGTATTGTGAGTTACAAAATGTTATTTTGTGTATTTCATTTAATGGATAGTGCAAATACATTTGCACAATAAACAACTGAGAGTTATTCCGTTAACAATAAGTTTGTGACAAGACATCAGATATCTAATTACGCCAAATGCAAACGTGGTGACTATATTAAGATGAATACACAAGAGCGATATACGCCATTCAATGTTGAGTGCATCAACATGAAATGCACAAGTGCGTTTCGATTATTGTAAACATATGAAAGGAATATTTGTTATTATTGTAAATTACTATAATAAATTTTGTGGTATTTATTATAAGAGAAGTACAATAATGATGAACTTGTTGGTACTTATATAACTATCAATATTATATGAACTATATCGAGGATATGTTTCCAATTTAAGCATATGTAATTGTTATATTGTTGAATCTCAATCTGAGTGATTTCATGTCGACCATAACAGTGATTGTAGACGAGTACCATTTATCTTGTTGTGATAAATATGTTCCTCAAAGTGGCTTGGAATATAAACTTATGTTTAAGTCTATACGAGTCAATGATTAAGGCCTTGGAGGTTAAAGGAAAACGAGTTATAACCTTAGAAAATGAGATTAACTTTGGTGTTAATACGTTCTAATGAGGTTTAGGAACGGTAATTGAAATTGAATTATTTTGTCTAAACTAATAAATGAATGTTGGGAAGAGATAATGTGTTATATCTTAAGGCTGTGAAGAATCAAAATGATGCATCTTCTGTTCATATGCCTAAGTATTGTAGTCTAAGCATGCTAGACTAGTACTTGTTAATTATGGTTCTTGACAAAGACTAAGGGACGTTGAACATTCATAACATACACAAGAATGACTGTGTATAGACAAGTTAAAAGTGATTTTATTTAATCTAAGGTAATAATATAACTCTTGAGGATTTCAACTTTCCAAGTTCTCCTAGATGCGACTAAGTTTGTGATGGCTTGTTAATTGCCATATGAAAAATATTAGCTTGGACATTAGAAAGTGGTCTATGCTTATGAAAACCCACGTGTTACTTTATTAGTAACATCGATGAACTCACTAATACAATGGCGTGGGATTGTTCAAGTCATGATTAATTGATGTATGGTTATAAGTAAATTAAACAAACTATGTCAAAATACAAGAAATGTGGGGGATGGTAACTGAGATGATACCATTGAGATGATATCTCAAACCTATGAAGAAAGCAAAAGCTTTTCTTTATCCCATTAGTAAGTTGGATAAAAGAAAGGGAAGAGCTTATCATGATAACTGAAAGATATAGATTTTCATTATACCATCAGTAAGATGATGTTATCCAATAACACTTCAATGTGGGGGTGCCTTGTATTTGAACTTGGAATGATTTGCAATAAATATTATTGCAAACATGTGACCTGGTGGAGTACACAATGGTTATAAAAAGCTAATTGGTGATTAGACTCGAATGCCAATTGGTTTAAATCAGAATCTAGCCAGATGTCTTATACTAGCATGATGATGTGTTTGCCTAAAAAATTAGAACTATGTTCTTCAAAACACAGTCGTTATAACAGAATTTTGGGTGAATCTAGAGGTTATGGTCTTAGAATTTATTAGCAGGCGATATTAACTTGGAAGTTAAGAACACGTCATACAACTCATCTTAATTGCGCAATTATCTAGCATTGACTTGACAAAGTCATGGATAATGATTTGGATCCAACAACCTGAGGGTTGATCAAAGATGGAGTTGTGGAATGAGACTAAAGCCCATAAAGAAAGTGAGTGAAAAAGAAAACCTAACCTATGAGATTGGAGATCCCATGATCTAGGTTTAATAGGACAACCTAACTACATGAACTAAGGGTGGTCACTGTGGGGGGGGCATAGCTTATGTACAAGTTGGCACATAAGCTAATATCTATATCCTCCTAAATTATAAAGGGTGTTTAAATAAACATCCTGGTCCATTCCTAAGACAGTCAGTGACAAAGGGGAGGCTAAGCATAACATATGGTTAATGATATGGGGATCATGATAACCATTATGCTTTTAATGATTTGAAGGTCAAATAAACTATGTGATGGTCATGATATATGGATCATGGTACCCATAATGATTTGAAGATCAAATCACCTATATGAGGGAGAAGTGGGGTCATTTCAAATGGATTTGTGGGAGGGGGCAAATCCTAGAGCTCTCGCAGAACTAGGCTAGTGTTCTATGACCAGAACGGACACGACAATGAGGGGTTAACCAGACCAGGAAGAGTGTTGTGTAAAATGTAATAACGTCTACATCAAAAGGGGATTGGTTCAAGGACACCGCGTCTACCAACCTCTAGGAGTCTAAGTATGTTTCACAAAGGAAGGTTCAAAGCTAACGCTACCTATCCTGCAACGCTCAACCGTTGTAACTCTATTTGACACGTGAGTGTACGGATCGATCTCCATTCATGTGGGGGATTGTTGGAAATTTCTGGACTAAAAATAATTATTAGTATATATTACTAATAAACTAATTATTAACGGGTCCAAAGAGTATATATGAATGTGATATCGATACTCTAAATTGTATGGTTCGACCAGGTAGGTGAGTCATCGCGCCATGTGTCGTCACCAGGTGTGTGATGGATGCGTGACACCTCACTAACATGTGTCGTCACCAAGTGAGTGTGTGATGCATGTGTGGCACCTCAGTGACATGTGTCACTTGTGTGTGTGTGTCTTTTGTTGGCACGTGCCATGGTGAGTCATCACCTGACCCTCTATATATAGAACCGTCAGGTGAGCAGTTTTGATATACCGACAAACTAGAACACTCCCGAACCGAATTCACACTTATCCTAACCAGCTCGTTACCATGCACATGAAACTAAACGGCTCGTTGCCGATGATACGTGTTCAAAGTTCCAACTCTCTCTCGGTCTCGATCCCGATCTCTCGTTAAAAGTACTGTTCGGGTGCTACGGTAATCCCGGCAGTACATACTGCTTCGACTTTTGTACCTTGGGAAATAGACGTGCTCGCTGAGGTAGCCTGAAATCTGTTTTAAGGGACCTTTGTTTAACAGAAATCCTCAGCCACAACCGGGAACCACTGTTTGTTCAGTTTTGCAGCTAGAAAGGTGTAGATTTTTTCGGGTGATCAGGGCGGGTTCACCAAGTGAAGGGGGATACATGAAGACATGACTCGAAGGTGGCGCTCGGGTCTCGGTCAACACAAGCTAAATGATGTGAGCGCTGTCCCAGTCCAACGCGACTCCGGTCCGACTATAACTCGTTGAAGGATGCTCAAGAATTGACTACTGGAGCATCGGTTAAGGTCCTCGGTATGAATCAATATTTGTATATATGTTATAATTCGTATTATTCTCGTTTAGATTTGTATAGGGTATATGTACTACAAATTCCCAAATTATATAAAGAGACTATTAATTTGTTTTATTAATATTATTTAATAAAATAGTGACCCATGTCCTACAATGTCTTCAGATTAATAGGGATGAAAACATGTCGGTGGAATAACTCAACATATCACAATCCCATGTGTAGTAGATTTGAAATTTGTTTTATCTTTAATCCAACTGTATACAGGATGTCTAAAATACTAGTAGAAGTTGCTTAAATTTTACATGATTAAAGGAAAATTATAAGGAAACTGATCATCAGTTGCAATTGATGAATAGTGGTAATTATTAATAGTAAATTACAACTTATCAGTTGCAATTTGGTCCATCTGTGTCAACATTGATCATGAGCAGTAACTAACCATTAGCGGTAATTGGTAATTATAACTAGTAGTCAATAATAAATGAGTTATTGCTAATAGAGTTTTTGCTGAGAACCTTCCACTAACATAATTATCCAACTGTCAGATAGTTATAACCATCAATTGTCAACTTAAACATCGTGATGGTTCATATCCTTTATAAGAAAGACCTTTCTTCAACTTCGAATACATGTTTTATATCATATTCTACATATTCACTCTTGTGTTAGTCTTTTAATCATTCGACTGAACTTTCGAAGTGTTATCGAAATATTTAAGTTAGAAAGAAATTTTAGCCGTTTCAAAATAATATTCAGTTAAATCAGGATTTATATAAAGTAATAAACCTATAAAAAGTTGGATCGAAATTTAATTTCTCTTATTATTGGAAGATAATTTTGGGCGTGTCATCAGGAAACTTAATAGGGCATTTTGAAGGAAAGCGAAAGTTGAAGCGTTAAATCGTAAGAGTCTTAAAAGATACATTTAAATTTATTTTGTATGTTTATTTAAAATGTTATGGGTTATTTAGGTTCACATAATAAGTTATCTTATGTTCCAAGTTAAGGTTTTGGTTTAAATAAATGCTATAGTATATATTATTGATGAGTCAAGAGTAATAATAACAGGGGCGGATCTACGTACACTGGTATAGGTTCATAGGAACCCACTATTAGTTCACTTAATATAGTTTTGATTCCCTAGCTTGAAAAGGTTATAATAACCATATTAGTTGTAACACAAAAACTAAATCCCGCCTTCCTATTATGAGTAAGGTTGTTAGGTATACACCCTCAAACCAGTGATGGTCCGAAGTGGAAGGTGAGGTGGCATCTCTCTCGTGATGAGTCACGTAGAACACCCCCTCCCCCAAAAAAAAAAACAGTCAGGCGTGACTTGAGGAGACTGGCTGGAACCAATTTCATTTTATTTTTTCTAAATTTAAATTGTAGGGTGGTTGTTTGATATAAATGGTGAAGAAGAAAGTGGTGGTGGCTAGGTAGAAAGTCGATGAATGAGAGGTTGAAGAAGAAGGTGTAAATGTGGGAGTAGGTTTACGGATTTTTATGTAGTTTTTTTTAACTTTTTTATTTATTTTATTTAATTTATAATAATGATATTAATATAATTTTTTAATAAAAAAATAGGTAACAAAGAACGAGGAGAATGATGTATACTCTTGGTTTAAGGGTGAGTTTGAATGATGGAGGGAAAGCTGACGTGGCGCAGACATGACGAACAAGGGGAATCTTATTGACGGGTGGTGTATCCCTTAGCCCTATGAATACTTGAAATACTCTGGCATTTGTTACATTGAATGGGAATTCCTTTAACAAGTTTCAGTTAAACATGTAATGCAAAGTTTTCAAAAGACAAAAACTCATAAAGAACAGCTATAGTGTATACTAGGATATAGACCGTGTTACACACGGATGGAAAAACACATCAACAAACCATATAAATATAGACAACATATTCAACCAACACAAATATGTTCCGAGCAAGATGATACTTTTCGCCTGGCAAAAGTAATAAACTAATTAATCTTTATACAATTGGGTTTAAGAGATCAATAGGAAACTTTAAAAAATATAACCAGCAAGTTACCAAGATTATTGTGCAAATATCACATATATTATAGAAAGATGTTACTTTCAAAAAATCTTCATCAAGAGATGACAACAACTTCAATGGAATTGGTCTGCGAATGTTCAAATCATTACCATTTAGTGGTCCAGACAAACTGCAAATGACAATTTGTATTATTCAATTTCAAATAAGTAGTCATTGATAAACACACGGCTGACATCCGAGCCAAATAAATGTCTTTGTTAATTATTGATTGAAATAATATGAGTTTTATTTCAACATTAATAATATATAAAGGTATATTTTATTATATTTTTTTTAATTAACTTTTGATTTATTTCGATTCAAAGACCTTTTAGTTAAATGTAATAAGTTAATTCGAAGAAATAAAGTTTTATTCTACTAATTTCACTAATAAATTATAATTAAACTAATATAGAGATAATTATAATAACTTGAAATATTTTGAAATGGTAATAAAAAATAATTTTTTTTATTTAAGGCATGAATATTGAAAAATTATGAAATTGTCAAATTCTTTAAAATTCGGTTTTTGAATAACTGGTGAAAGTCAAACTATATAACATATTTTTGTAAACTTTATGTAAATGGTGTGAATCCGAATTTGAATGGTGAAAATCGGTTTCTAAAATATCATATTAAATTTGTATTATTTTAAAATATGAAGTACGATAAATTTGGAAAGTAGAATAATGTTTTGAATTGTGTTGACATTGGTGAATTAATTGGTTATGATATTAAATTTCAAATGAATCAAAATGATTAAAATATATTAAATGGACTTTGCCCAACAACAATATCTGATTGATTATATAAAAATCAAATAAATTACATGAATTGTGAAAAATAAATAAATACATGAATAATAACAAAAAAATACATCAATATTAATAAAAAAAAAAATAAGAAATCTAATAAACAAATTCTCAATCCATGAAATTAGCTATATCAAGTTAGGGACATAACATGAAATGAGAAAATTGAATATTAATATTAATATCACATAATAAATAAATTACCAATTATGGAAGATTTGAATTATGTAAACAAATGTGAAATTGATGTTCTAATTGATAACCGAAATATTTGAATCGCGTTACCGGAAAAACAAAATAGGGAAAAACTCCATTGTATCTTTGTAACATCCCGAAATTTCTAAACTAATATTGATTATACTATTTATTTTTGGTGAGAAAGTTTACTCGGGTTAGCGGAGAAATAATAAATAGAGTAGGAGTTGGCATGGGTCGGGCTAGTGTTGGGTAATGGACATGGGTTATGGACTTGGGTTAATAAGGAAGGAAGACGGACCATGGGCTCAAGCCCATGATCCATAATTTTTAAGCCTTAAATCACCCTTTAATCCTTTTCATTTTCACATATTCCATACACCATACAAAACACACACACTTAGCTCTCTCTCATCCTACTTTCTCTCTAGCTGAAATAGCAGAAGAAACCGAGCATCAACCCGAGGTAATGATAGTATGATATTGTAGAGATACAAACCCGTTAGATTTAGTCACGAAACAACGAGCCGACACCGTTAAACCGTTGAAGTCATGAGATCCATGTGGAATCGAGTAAAAACCGAACCTAATATGAGCTTAGGGATCACCCTAGCTCAGATCTGGATCGAACGGGACGGAAAACGGTGAAAACGGTTGCCAAACGAGTGAGATCTCGCTTTTCCGGCGAATTCACGTTTTTCCGGCAACGGCGGCACCGGAAAGGCGGCGCCGGAGGTTGTGTCACATCAGATGTGACGTCTAACGTCTGACAAAACCCTAACCCTAATTCGTTACGGAATTCAAACGAATTAGCAGTGTTTCGTTAACGGAAGTTCGTTATGGCAATTCATGAAGATGGGAGGACGAACTAGAAGCAGCTCGCTAAGTGATTCGTTAAGGAGAAATGACGAATGAGGATAATGAATCAGGCCATGTTAGCTGATTCGTTACTTGTCCATTCATCATGACAAGATAACGAATTAGCCCACTAAGTTCGCTAAGTCAAGATAACGAACTAGGCGGTGTTTTGATAACGAATTAGACAGTGTCGTAATAACAAATTAGGCTTAATTCGTTATAGCAAACAAGTGGGTGAATTAAATAATAATTTAAAATCGTAGTGGAAAATGTGATAAGAAAGTTAATAGAAATAAAAATTTTCCAAGCTAACCTGCCAGCTCGACCCCAGCCAGGGGTCGGCCCTTGGACCCTGCTAGGGGCTGCCGCCCCTAGACCCCGCTGCCAGGGGCGCTGCCCCCGGACCCCCGTTTGTTGAGGGTAATAATTAAACTAGACACGCGATATGGAAAGTGAAAGTAATCAATGCGCATAATTGTTATACAGTTAGCCGTGCACAGCCAAAGAAAGGAGTAATCATTAACGGAAGAAGTAGCCGAGTTCAGGTGACTTTCTAGCCCCAAGCCCTTGTTATGTTTTCGGGGCTGTGTGCATACTCGATGTGAAGTGTGAATACACTTACCTTAAGTGGTAAGTGTATGCTATAGAAGTCATACGAGGTAGTTATTATATAATGCCTGTCGGTGCGTGAACGATCTTCGGATATTGTACGTATCGCCAAGGATAGTGATTTCCAAGAGGTTGTTAGTGTGTAAGAATGCTATGATGTGACTTGTTTATTATGTAAATGATGTAATGATATGAAGTGTGTTGTAGACAAGTAGAGGTAGAGTGTGTTAGAAGTGGCAAGAGTCTAGTAAGAGTGTTAGTGGCATGACGGTAGTACGTGGTAGGGTAAGACGTGACTTCGTTATTAAAGTGGCAAAGTGGCATAACGTTATACGTTATTAAAGTGGAAAAGTGGCATAACGTTAATTCGTTATTAAAGTGGTTAAGTGGTAGGGATAAATAAGAGGTTAAGTGGTAAGGTGAGCAGGTCAGATAGTGGACTACGTGTCTTCGGATACGTATATATTGCATGTAGTGGTTGTATGATAAGTTGCTTGATTAACTAGAACTCACTCAGCGTAACTGAGTTTTAGTATGCACGCAGATGAGTTGATTATAGAGTTAGCATGAGGACGGCACATGGCATGGATTGAACGGCTGGCATCTGAAGATAGAAGTAAAGATGTTTTAAATATAATGTTTGTGTAATGGTATCAAAGAAAATATTTAATGTTTGGTAACGAATGGTTGATGTTTTATATTCCGCGAAAAGTTTTAATTAACTCTGATTTGTAATAACTGTGTTTATGAGTAAATCCGACGCTAAAGTAGGGCTACCAGGATCGGGTCTTACAATCTTCGATTTTGATATAGAACCTAAAGAGATTATAAGAAAATAATATAATAATTAATATAATTACATGAAAAACGGAAAACAAAAACAACTATAAAAATGAAATAAGGAATAATATGATAATCGGATATTAGAGTAGCAAATAAAACCTTATCGGAAAATCGGGTAATAACTTCAAAATATCAATTCAATCTTGGGTTTTGATAAACAACCTAAAGAGATTATAACAAAATCATATAAAAATTAAAATAAATATAAAACCTTACCGGAAAAAGATAACCTTACCAGAAAATCATGTAACATTGTTGGCCATTAGAGTATAAAATATAACCTTACCGGAAAACGATTAATCCCCATCTACATTACCGAAATATAGGAGATGGTGGAGGTAATAAGCCGAGAGAGAGAGAGAGAGAGAGTAAGATGATTAAGGTTGGAATATCTTAAGGTTTCAATATGGTGTATGCAATGTTTTCAGACCCTGACCGGATGTCGACCCGGACTCTTTTCCGGGTCACAGGTCGGACCGACCCGAGAGTGCAGAGCGGACATTGACCCGGATAACGTAATAAATAATAGTGTGTGTGTGTATAACATTTTTTTATATTTAATATGGGTTTCTTCTTTTTTGGGTTAATATTCATTTGTTTATTATTTTCTCAAGATTTTGTATTTATTTTATTGATTTTGAAGCATTGAAAATATAGGATTCATTTCCTTTTTAGAATTAATTTTCAGTTTTCCATTTATAGCACATGTATACCACACCGTATGTCTAAATATATATGTTTATTTTTCTAGAAAAATGCATCATTAGAGCCTGAGGGAATGGCTAAATGAGATTTTCTTAAAACTTGTATCTTGTTTCACACCCGGGTTCGAATCCCGTCTTCGTCAAGTATTTTTTATTTAATAAAAAAAGGTTTTGAGATGATTTGACAATAATAAGAAGGGAAAATTCCCAAAATAAGCGTTTATGAATACCTTTTTGCAGGTTTTAGGTGTCATTTCCAAAAAATTCCCAAAATAGGTATTATAAACTAGTCGTGACGAATCGTTTATGATTACCCACGAGTAGTTTGTATAACCAATTAAAACTTGTCACGTGTCTATAAACTAACCGTAACGATCAATTTCACTAATCATCTACTTGTAAAAATTAAATAAGTTTTAAACCTCGTAATCAACGCCTACGAGTAAATAAGAAATCCTTTATTCACGACGAGTAGATTCTAAAATTTTACGAGTCACGAGTAGTTTATTAAACTAACCATGACGATGCGTTTGATTACCAAATGCATCGAACCGGTTAGTTTTACAAAATGATAAATGGAATGGTTAGTTTGATTGGTCAAGTAGATGTTACGAGTAGATCATGGTCAACGACTAGTTTACAATCTGCACATGAGGCAAACACATTAGAATCATTCACTTCTGAAGTGGACGCAGTAGCCTTTACTGAGTCGACTTTTTCATTATGAGATGGTTTACCATACTTCATGTCTTTTACCTTTTCTTCCTGCTCTTTGGTAAGAGGAAGACCAGTATAGTTGTCATTGTATGGTGGGGGTACTTGACTATATCCTATACCCTCACCTTCATTTTCTTTCCACCATAAGTAATTTTTTATCATAGTCTAGTTCAGCCCTTTTAAATTTATTGGTTAGGTTTGAAATTTTTAACTTAGAGGCTTCCAGTTCAGCAATTAATTCAACAATTTTCTGTTTGGCATCAACGTGGTGACAACATTTTAAATTAAAATCATATTTTAGTTTAGAAAAATCCCTTTTCTGTGCTTCTATCTTATCTAGGAAGTTTCTTTCATTCTTCTTAAGTTTATAGTTTTCAGATTTCACAAATTCCATGTCTCTAAGCAAGCTACTATTATGAGATTTATAGAGTTATACTTTATCAATACAAGCTTGAGAACATAGTTGAGAACTTACCTCAGATGAGCTAGAAGAAGTGAAGGGCATAAAAGCAAGATGAAGCTCCTTAACTTGTTCCTCAGCAGCATTTTCTTCTTCGGAATCTTCGACATGCGCAAAGTTAACAGTCTGATTACTTATTTTTAGAGCATCCATCTGAACAGTCCAGGAGAATTGTTGAGCTACCAAACCCCATTCACCGTCACCCGAACTAGCCCTATTTTCTCCTCTAGCACTTCCCACTGGTACCAGTGCCCTTTCCGTGTTTCCTTCCTTTGCTGGATTGGTACATTCAAAGCAAAGTGACCCGGCTCGTGACAGTTGTAACACCTCAGAGTATCTTTGTTAAAACTCACCTTATGATTATTTGGCACATTCCAATTCTTTCTGCCCGATCTCTTAGTAAATTTCTTAGCCCGAAACACTGCCATAGCGATTTGCCAGTAGATATCCATTTCTTCTATATCATCAGGATGAATTTGATCAAGCTCAGCAGCAACTACGGGTTGAGTCAGATCTTCCGCAAGGAATGCATTGTAGCAATTCATGAACCCCCGCCATCAAAGCAATGTTGTCTTGAGTTTCCTTTGAAATAGACGGAATCTGACTGGAATTCTAACTAGAGGATGCACCAGAAGTTTGAGGTTTGACGGTAGCAGCAAGTGGTTAAGCAGGTTTAGCAAAAAATACTGGAGCTGGTTGTGGTGACCCTTGAGAGATTGACCCTGAGTGTACTTGAACATTGAAAAATTGTTTTGAGCTTGGAACTGTTGTTGCCCTTGAGTAGCTTTGAACATTGAGAAGTTGTCTTGTGAAATGAGTGTGTTGTTCGAAGCAACACTGTAGCCAGCTGCATTGTATGAGTTTGCATGATTTATAGCACGCTGCTTGTCATCCATGTCACAAGCTTTTATGATTGCCATTACTTCAGAAAATGTTAGCTTGTTGAGATCCTTTGTCTTCTTAATTACTGCAACGTTCATATCCCAACTTTGAGGCAAAGAATTTACCAGCTTATTGTTAGTTTCAGCTGCTGTTAGATTGATATTTGTTGATCTCATCTCAGTCACAATTGATATGAACCTATAAAGCTGTGTTTCCAATGACTCTCCCAGAACGTGATTAAACATGTTAAACTTTTGTCGCAACATATCTTGATGACTCCTCCTCATGTCCTCATTGCCTTCATATACTTCAATCAAGGCTTCCCATAGAGCCTTAGCAAACTGTAATTCTCTAAATCCTAAGGAAATCTCAGGTGAGAGTGCCATAGTCAACGTTGAAAGTGTCTTTTTGTCTTCTTCCATTTTCTCAAAATCAGCATCATCATACAGTTCAGCAGGCTTCACAGCAACTTCTTGAGAGTTCTCACGTTGATAGGTAATGGCTTGAGGACCTCTGACAATACTTCTCCAAACTTTAGCATTTTTCATTTTAACGTATTTCTCAAACCTGAACTTCCGCTCGCTAAACCCCTCATGAGACAGCAGACGAGGTATGCGAGTAGCACTTCCCATTATGGAGTCCAGTTCTTGATAAAGTGTAGCATTTGTTGACCCATTACCATTGGTTATTTGGTCCATTTTAATTGTAATAGTAATAGTGATATCGATCCAGTTGACAAAAGTCCAAGTATTAAAGCCCAAACAGGACAAATCAGGCCCAACTGAATAACCAGCCGAGAACCGTCAACGTTGACCAAGAACAGACTAGTTCAACAAAAAAACAGATCAAGTCAACTGAGAACACAGTTTGACCGAGAACGTTTACCGAGAAAACTCGTTGACCGAGAACACTTGAAAGTGGCCGAAAAAGATCAGATTAAGCCAATAACCCAGAGTGATTGACCGAGATCCCTTAAAGGATTCCGAGAACTGTCTAACCAGGCTGAAAACTATCTAAACAGTTGGATTTTTGTAACAAACTCCCGAGATTAATGGGATTTTATTTGTTTCCAAAATCAAAACCCAATCTCTCACCAAAAATAACTCCTTCTCTTCTCCAGAAAATTCACCGTAAAACACCAAAAAAACAACAAAAAAAACCAATGAATCAAGATCTTGAATCTTTTGATATAACAACCTATCCTAGAATAGGTCAATAGGCTCCGATACCAATTGTAAGTCCTAATAACGGATCTTTCAATATGATATCAACAATCTTGATGTTATTGTGGAATATAACACGAGATTATTCAAGATGATTAACCAAGAACACGTAAATCACACCAAGTATTGCTTCAAAACATACGTATATTGAACGTCAAAGGCTTAAGCAATATTACACAAAACTCGTCCAACTCAACTGTGTCGAACGACCAACCCAAAACCCTTTACATAACATCTATATATAGGCAAGCTACAGCCTAGTCCAACAATAAGCCCAAGCCCACCGAGATCACAAGTCGATCTCGGTTACATACGCATACAAAACACAAACTATATATTAGGCATAGACTAAGTACAAACCAACTAGATATATACCCAACAGTAATGTTTACCATGTAAACTTATAGAGACAAGTTAAGTACTAATAAAATACTCGTGTGGTAAATGTAAACAATTCGTTGACCAAGATCTACTCGTAACGACTAATTGGCCAATCATGCTAACCATCCCGGTTTGTATTTTGTAAAACTAGCCTGTTCGATGCATTTGGTAATCAAACGCATCGTCGTGGTTAGTTTGATAAACTATTCATGACTCGTAAAGTTTTAGAATCTACTCGTCACGACTAAAGGATTTCTTATTTACTCGTGGGCGTTGATTACGAGGCTTTAAACTTATTTAATCTTTACAAGTAGATGATTAGTGAAACTGGTTGTTACGGTTAGTTGATAGACACGTGGCAATTTTTAATTGGTTATACAAAATACTCGTGGGTAATCATAAACTATTCATCACGACTAGTTTATAATACCTATTTTGGAAATTTGTTGGAATTGATACCTAAGCCCTGAAAAACGTATTCATAAACGTTTATTTTTTGGAATTTTCCCTAATAAGAAAGGAAATATGTGACTTGACAATGATGTGAAATTGAATGTCATGTGAAACATTGTATTGATTTAATAGTATTGTAAGATTATTTTTTTATTTATTAAATTTAAGAATGTCATCTTATTTATATTATGTGTTTTGTTTAATTTTTAGTGACTATATTTATTTTTTAAACTGTATCATAATTTTATTATGTGATAAATTTTAACTGTCTTAAACAATTAATCTATTGAATAAAGTTTTGAAATCGCCGCAAATAATAGAGAAGAGCGTCGATTTTGGTTTGACGATGATAGAGAACGCAAATTTCAAGATTATCCAACAAACATAATAAATGACAAGGGTGACAATCATCAGTCAAACCTTGGTATCCATATCATAGAGTTTGAATTTAATCAGTCACACAAGAGAGTACAAACCACTCGAACACACAATTAACTGCTTCACTTTTTGTCAAAAAGGAGCCATTTTTATTGTACAAATATGTCATATCTCATATCATCTAAACTAATTTATTTTATTACATAATTTTGCAAGAAAACATTCATGCAACAATCATTTAATCAAATATATAATTAATAACGTTCCAAACCATACAACTTTTCAAGTGATTCATTTCTTGTTTTTGCCTTCATCATAATCAAGAAGATCCTCCAACAACTTATCATCCAAGCATTCAAATTCAAACACTTCCCGGTTCGCTCCCACCGAAGACGAGGCACCCGCAGCCGCAGTGGCAGCCGCATTATACGCAGCAGCCGAAAAAGTAGGCGGGTGTTCAGCAGGAAAATTCAAAACCGCCATGTGACCTCTCATCTCGAAGGCGGCCTGGTCATAAGCCCGGGCCGCCTCCTCTGCGGTCGCAAATGTCCCGAGCCAAACCCGAGCCCCTTGCTTGTTCGGGTCACGTATCTCGGCGGCGTACTTCCCCCAGGGGCGGCGTCTGACACCCCTATACTTAACCTCATCTCCGCCGTCTTTGGGGCGGTGCGAAGAAGAGCCCGTGCGGTCCATGGCTGTCGGTTTTCTTGATCTGCAGGTGATTAGAGAAGCTGCAGTGGCATTTATAGTTGGCCGAGAAGGGATCATGGATTTGAAAAGGTTAAAAGGGTACCTTAAAATGGAATTTGTGGTCCAAAATAGGTGTCTGTCGAATCTAGTAGGGTGTCGGAAGATTAAGAAGACGAAGAAAAGTCGTTAGATTTAGTTAGATTACGAGGTTGTTATTCGCTTTAGACAATATTGTCTTTGAGCATCCAGTTATTATTATTATCTTATATATATAGGAGTAATATGCGGCCTACGTGAGTGACTGGATTCAATGATTATTCCCACCAATAAGAACATATGAACCACCAATTTTGGGATTTACACTTTTAACCCCCTTCTTTTTTAATTTACCCGAAGTGTTTGGAACTACCTCTAATACTTGAGTGAACTTTCCTAGCGTCGTTCATACTTAGTTTGATTATATAGATCTGACTCACTTAAGAGCACCATTAAGGAGAAAACTCATTACTGAAAAAAACCATTTAAATCATGTTTCGAACTTTAGATCTTAAAAAATCCAAACTTTAACCATCACATTTACGTTATTGGACTAGAAGACCAACTTCTGTCGTCTAGTCATCTATTTAAAATTCAATTTCTTTGATATCTTAGAATTTCGTTGAGTTAAGAACATTCAGGTCACATTCTTCTTCTCTTTCTACATAATTTTACTAAAAACATTTTTTTTCTTAAAAATCTGTTTGTTTTTTTTATAAATCTCACACGTCTCATTCTTCATATTTATCTTTATGTTACTAACAATCAATCACTATTGCTATTATTATTATTATTATTATTATTATTATTATTATTATTATTATTAGTACTGCTGCTACTGCTCCTGAGCTCCTGCTCATGCTGCTCTTGCCGCTGTCGCCGCTGTCGCCGCCACCACTACGACAACGACTACTACTACTGCTACTACTTTACTACACACTCACAGTAAATTATAGAGATTTGGATGCAAGCTGCTGCTACACACTCACAATAATTTATAAAGATTTGGGTTGCTTTTTTTTTCCTCTAAATTACTCTCTATTATTGAGGAATGGAGTGGTATTTTAGATAGTTTGTATAAATTATTCACTAAAATCTAAAGATAAAGACTACATAGAGGGTTGATAGTGAATACTAGAAAAGATAAAATTGGTAAATATCTAAGTAACAATGTTTTTACTTGGGGAGAGAGGGGTGCCCCTCTCAAGTATCGTATGTTTCAACAATAATACACCGTTATCATTTAGACTCTAAACTACTTCTAAACGCCTTAAACCAAATGCAACACTCCTCTCTAATATCTTAAAACAAAAAAAAATAATTAATTAATAAAAGATGATTGATGATTGAGTATGATAGATTGAGAGCTCACAAACAACTAGAATTTCTAACTCCAACACCTACATTTTATCAACTACTACTCCAATTTGGGTACCCCAATTTGTTGTTAGATAGGCGGCGATGCTATCTCATGCGGGTACCATACCCACGGGCGCTCTCACTGCTCTTCTACGAGAAAAATGGTAGGGGTAAATATCAAAATAACACTATTTTACTTAATGGTTAAACCGTCACTAATCAACCTAACTCATTCGTGGAACTTAACCTTTCAGTAGTATATTTTAATTTAATTACAGTAGCTAGTCATCTTGTTACTTAACCTTTAAATTTACACATTTAAAAATAATTATTGTCATACTTCCTTCACATAAAATGTAATCTTTTTGAGACCGAGTATAATAAACTATAACAAAAGTGATGTCATGATGATGACGACTTCGTTTTTTGACCATTAAGAATCATTAACAAAAGTAATTGTCTACTAGTGAAAGGACCAAGTATGAATTAATTAAGAATTGCGTAATTAATAAAGTAACCTAAATCAAGATTTGATTTGATAATGTAAGTGCGGTGACGTGAAAGCTTACGTTGTTTGATGACATAACCCAACCACACGTACCCTAACTGTGAGTGGGTATATTTATATTTAAATATATGTATTGTTATTGACCAAACATGATCAATTCTATTAGATTAATGTTCGCAGTTACCGGATTTGGGGGCTTCTCTTTTAAGGTTGAAAACATATTTGCTAAATAAAAAATTATAAACCCTTAAATATCTACATGTTAAATCATCTTAAGCATCTACATGTTAAATCTTATGCTGTAATTGAAACTTATTGGTGAATCCATTGAGTTAGTTGGGATGCAAGCAAGCCAAACCACTAAGCTACTTAAGATTGGATAAGCTAAAACCTTAAATCGTTAAACAAGTTTGAGTCCACTCAAGCCCCGGGGATAAATCATTTAATAAACATTAAACAAACCCATTCCCAAGCTTTTTATCGGGTAGACTAAAATCAATTTTTAGTTTCTATTATTAGAACGAATAGGTTAAATCAGTTTTAACTTTTCATAATTCATACGAGCATGTTGTTTTAACCCGACTCATTTTAACGCAAACTATTTTTTGCTCTCACTCCCAAAAATCCTGGGTACGCCACTGAAATATATATATATATATATAGGGGAGAGATATTTTGATAACCATGTTGAGTTTTAAGAACTTAAGAACTCAATTATAGGCCACACATTTAATTAAATGGAATGAAATATGTGGTTGAGATTAAATCGGGCAAAAAAATCAAAGTAGGAGAGAGAATAAATATGTAAGTGGTTACACTAACTTTTACGTCCGTTACACATGTGTAAAAAGTCGACTCGGTGCGTAAAAATTCTGTAATTCTTTTACGTGTATGTAACTTACATATAGTACGCATGTGTAAAAAAAATCGTTACACTAAGTTCTTTCGAGTTCTTAAAACTCAAAGGGGTTCTTAATTGAAATCTCCCATATATATATATATATATATATATATATATATATATATATATATATATATATATATATATATATATATATCACACATTGAGAAAAGAGTTGGTTTGGCTCCAGTTTGAAAACTTACATAGGTATTTGCTTTTGCTCGTTAGTCGTTTAACCGGTCAAACACAAATGGGGTGTTTGGGATTGCTTATTTTATCTCTTTATGACTTGTTACTTATAAGTTGTAAGGTGTTTGAGAAGATTAAACTTTGTGAGTGGATAAGTCATAAGTTACAACTTTGTAATTTATAATCTATGACTTATCTTTATCTATGTCTATATTATATATATAATAACTTATACAAGGGCAAATTAAAACACTTGATTTTAAGAGTTTTACATATTTTAATGAATAATGTACATGTATAAAAAATGGTAAATTTGTCTTTTAAACAAAATTCACCCAACATTCAAGGTTGTTCTATCATCTTTATCCATATTGTGTTTTTTATTTGAATTTTAAACCAATTTCTCACCCACGATTTTTAAACCACCATAAATTTTACATACGTTAATATTTTTGTAAAAAAAATATACACCATAAAAACAAAATTTTATTCTCTTTAACTTAAGTATGATATTGTTATATTTCTCTAAATATTTTTTTAATTTAAAAAATTAATATGTTACATTGGAGTGCTCAATGTTTGTTATGACGGTTTTAAATTAAACATGTGAGTGCCGAATTTTTTCATCCAAAACCGAAAGTACGACACTGAAAATTGAAATCGAACCGTTACCAGTTTGGTTTCACAAAGCTTCGATAATAAATTTTGTTTAAAATAATTATTAATTTAACTGTATAATCAATTACTAAGCATCAATAAAATATGATACTTGAAATGATCATAACATGGAAAATGATAAATTTTTGCCACATAAATTATGAATATTAATCTACATAGAGGAGCCGAAATAATAACAAGAACAAATATTACAAAAAAGTTATATTGGAATTAAGTTAATTTAAAGTTTTTATAGCAATCTTTACTTGTATTAAAAAGACCTTGTTTAATTTTATTTTAACTATATCTAATATATATATATATATATATATATATATATATATATAACAAAACATCTAATACTAAATAATAAAAAAGATTAAATCGCATTCAACATTTATAGTCTAGGTCTGGTTTCATATGGTATAAACCATAAACCAAACAGTTCGCTATGGTTTGAAATTTTTGAAACCAATCAGCCGAAAGTTAAAAAACCAACTGTGAAATCAAATATATGATCGGTTTAAACGGTTTCAAGGTTTTAAAGCAGACTATAAACACTCATAACTGTTACATGATTAAAAGGGTTTGCGTTCAAACACCCGCCACATCGCACGGGCATCGTCCAGTTTATATATAAAGCATGAGTTAACGACCTCTTAATTTTTTAAGGGACCAAACTTGTTTCTCATTGTCCAACACATCATACATAATTTGTTTGAAATTTTAAGGGTAATTTTGACTTTATATCAAAACATCTATGGTTACTTTAGTTTCTTAAAACAGAGTTACAATTTTAGTTCTTCAACTTCAATCAATTTTTACTAATTTATACAATAGTTATACATTTTCCCCTTAAAACAAACTACCATCGTGACTTTTAAATGACCATAACTTTGTAACATGTTAATATATTTTTTAGAAAATTATTTCATAAAAACGAGCATTTTATACTTTTTAATTTGAGTATAATATTGCTAGTTTTGTTAATTTTAAAAATAAATTAACATTTACATGATTACCAGTAAGTACCAGCAATGGTTCGAGTCGGGCAGGTTCGATTCATGGGCCAATACGGATTAGAGTCAGAACATGTCAATATAAAAGTTGGTTAATTTGGTTCGGGTCGAGATGGGTTCATGTTGAAAGGGGTCAGGTTAAAATGGTATCCGGTTGGAACCGGCATCGGGTTAAAACGGTGTCTTGTCAGAACGGGTTGGTTTGAAAAATGAGTACATTTTAGGAATTGATTATATGGATGACATTGTTTACACATACAAGGCGCGATAAATGTGTGTTTAGCACCATATAACACGGTAACCCAACCTTGGTAAACGCTCATCACCACGTAATGCAGGAGTAATCAGCGTTAGTTACACGCTCGATGTCGGTTAAGCATGTTTAATGCATGTAACGTGCATTTATGTGTCACTTATGCGTGTTCAATCGTCAAGTACACGCGCACTGACTTTGCACGAGCTACGCGTTCAATTTCGGGTTACGGGCGTATCGTTTTCGGGTTTGCTCACATACCCCATTGCATCGCGCATACACCTAACTAGTATAAGTTATAAAGAAGTTAAATAAGGTCCCAAACACCCCAAAAGTACATAGCCGTGACACACATTTGTTAATAAACCATGGAGTTACTAAATTACATTCTATTTTGAAAATTACTTATGGACCATATAAACATAGTTTCAAATTTTAAACCACTGGAACTTTGTAAAATTATTATATACTAAATACAAACAAAAAAAATCATTTAACGAGCCACACGCCCACTCAGCATGGCAGCAGGCCTTCTTGTTCTGTTATACATCAAGGCCCTTTTGTCATTTTTTGGCCCATATACTGCAGCCCACTCTTCTTTTTATCTTCTTTTTCAAGTCTAGCTGTAAAAACATATAAATAAGCTTGTCTTAATACTGATATATAAAGCGTATGCTTTTTTTTTAATAGCTTTGGATCACCATCAAACGCTTTAGGCGTGACTCACCTAAGAGTATCCATCATCAAGGAAAAAACCCACCACTATATGAAAACACACTTGAGTTAGGTTTCAAACCTGAGACCTCAAGAATCCAAGTCTTAACCACTACCCCCAAGCCATTGAGCCAGAAGGCCAATTTCTATAAAGCGTATGCTATTATTGTGAATTAACTTTAATGCTTAAGAACTTATTAAATGCATGCCAGATTCTGCAAATACCCATGCCACATCTCAAGTTCTTAGGCTGAGTGTAGTGGGCGTGGGCTCGGGCGACAAAGGGGCGAAATTGGGCGCAAACACCGCCCCTCCGGGCGATATGTGGGAGAAAAGGGGCGGGGGCGGGTTGTTTTTGTCGCCGTGGAAGAAGAAATATTATTATTTTATTAAATGTTGTGTGTGTATATATATGTATGTGTATATGTATATATGTTGTGTGTGTGATATATATATGTATCTGTATCTGTATCTGTATATGTATATATGTTGTGTGTGATATATATATATATATATATATATATATATATATATGTGTGTGTATATGTTGTGTGTGTATATATATGTTGTGTTTGTGTATATATATATGTATGTATGTATATGTATATATGTATATATGTTGTGTGTGTATATATATGTATATGTATATGTATATATGTATATGTGTTGTGTGTGTGTGTATATGTATATGTACCAACCGAGCTATCCGTTTCAATTTTCCGACCCGAACCTAAACATGTACGCCAACCGAGCTATAGTATATGTTTTTTTTATATTTTTAGTTATGTATTTTTTTTTAGTTATGTATTTTTTGTATTTCTTTTTAATTTTAATGCATTTTATTTAATTATTTGAAGAAATTGGTTTTTATTTGATTAGTTTAATTATAAAAAGAAAATAATAAAAAAAGATACTGTGGGCCCAACTTGTAGCCCCTACACCATTACACCCTAAAAACAAATTCGCCCATTTTGCTGACTGGGCGTCACGTGTCATAATTCGCCCCCAATTGTAGCCCATCCACTGCACACAGCCTTATTAGGTCATGTCAGATTTTTTTATTAAGCATTCACGTTTTTCCATAAAAAATTGTGGGTGTGATTTTTACAATGCAGAGAATGGTTAGAGCGTTATAAGAGGAGAGAGAAAATGTATAATTTTTGTTTTTTTGTATATTTGAGAAGTTCTCGTTCATTCTCTATAATATTTTATTATTTTTTGAGAATGATTGTGTGTGAAGAAAAGAAAAAATAATAGTAAAAGTATAAAAAATATTATTTAATTAAAAAGAAAAGAGAAATTGTCGTGACTTTTAGTGTAATTTTAAATTTGAATATAGAAAAAGGAATGTGAATGCTCTTAGTTTTTACATAACAAACCTAACTGAATTTTAAACTATGAAACCAAACCATAAAAAACCCCCAATCATAGGTGGGTGGTATTACTATTAGAGTATTAGCATAGTGAGTGGTTAAAAAAATAATACAAGATAATTTGGTAAAGAACTCTATTTATATAAACAAATCATCAATTGGTTGGTTATCTTATTTACATCAACTAGCACCAGTCTATACACTTGAATCATCTTCCAATTCCAAACTAAAGTTTTCACCTTTAATTTCCTAACTGACTTTATATACAATAAAAGAATGTCCTAACAATTTTCCTTTCAGATATCACAATAATCAAACCTGAAAACAAGATTTCACAATGAGCTCCTACGGGTTCTTGGCGGGCTTTGAGATCGACTTTCATAGATATCATCAAAGGGGAGATTGAATTTCCCTCCTTCGATGTCATCCATATAACGAGTCTTCGACAACTCGTCTGACTTTGACCCCCTAAAGTCAACCGCTTGACCATGTTCTTCAAAGCTTCTGTCCGAGTAACTATCATGGTAGTCGTCGTATTCATCTCGATTGAAGTTCGGTGGCTCAAGAAAGCTCGTTTGAGGTCCTGGGCCAGCCCCTCGTTGCCCGCGGGCCCACCACTGGCTTTTACCAGTGGGGCCCGCAAGACCCGAATCATGATGTTGTAGAACGCTTCCACGTGACGGTAGAGCCGATGTGGAAGCTTCTGGATGACTCGCGGGCCGGTCATCAAAAAAGCTTCCCCAATTCTTGTCATAACGGGCCAGGTCCTGATGTAAATCGGGTGGGTCCCACACGTTTACATCAGACTGGACCGACTCAACGTCACGTGGCCCGGTACGGTGAGAACACGTGTAGTACCAGTCGAGAATGTACGGGTGGTGGCTGTGAACGGGATCGATGAACCATAAGCAATCTCGTTGGTAAGTACTTTTTGAAACGTTTGGGCTCGTGTTTCTAGAAAAGTGGCTGTTTGGGTCACCTTGGGCTGGGCAGGTGGGGCGCCACTGGGCCGGGCTTATGAAGCTCGGTCTTATACCCTGTTCTAGAAACTTCTGTTCTTGGAATGTTTTGAGTGTTGAAAGAAATTGCTTTCCATCTGTGCTTGGTTCCCATGAAGGGTAGCTTGTTTGGAAGCTGCAAGAAAAATGTAAAATCAAGATTCATAATAATGTTTTTTTTTCCATTTTTTGTAAAGTTTTTATATGGTAAATTATTATTTTAGACATTTGGGGTATGTTTGGCAAAACTAGCTGGTAGCTGAAGCTGGAAGCTGCTAGCTGGTGGCTAGAAGCTGTAGCTGGTAGCTGTTAGCTGTAGCTTTTTAGAAATATTTAGTTGTTTGGTAGAGTAGCTGGAGCTTTTAATAAAACTAGCTGGGTGCTCGCGCGGTGCACTGTTTTAATCCAAAACCTATTCCGACTTGACCCCTTTCGACTCAAAACCGTACCAACATGAATCGAACTGAATTAGCCCTTTTTCATCGACTCGTTCCGACCTTAATTTGGTCGTACACATGCATGGGGCTTGTCTGACTCGACTTGTTGCCGATCCTAACCAATAATCACATAATATGTTAATTTTTTAAAGTTAAAGAAGTATAACAATATGATACTCATATTAAAGAGAATAAAATGCTCGTTTTTATGATGCAATTTTTTTAAAAAACTATTAACGTGTTAAAAAGTTATGGTCTTTTAAAAAGTCAGGGGGATAGTTAGTTTTGAATATAGGTTAAATATGTAATTATTATATGAATTAACAAAATGTAATGAAAGTTCAAGTACTAAAATTGTAAAATTTGAAACCCTAAAAGCTTGTAGCTTGTTTAAACGCTACTATCATGAGCGTTTCAATTTGGAGCTTTTTCTCCAAGCCTAAAAGCTTCAAGCTACTCTAACCAAACGTAACTTTTTATTAAATAGGAGCTTTTTCTTAAAAGCTTGTAACTAAAAGCTACTAAAAGCCCCTAAAAGCTCTTTGCCAAACATACCCTTGATATTTTAGAAAAATCTAGAACTTGATGTAAGGCGAACATGGATTGGTTTGGTTAGGTTGTTGGTTCATTCGGAACCTAAAATCGATGTTTTGTTTTAGATTTTCATAACCGACGGTTATTGAAAAAGATAGTTCGGTTAATTTGGTTAAACCATTTACGTCATTTGTTAAATAAATTATTTTCATACATTTTTAAAAAATATAAGAGAACAAACGACAACTAATATGTCATTTAGAGAAAAAAATTTATAACAAAATATTCTGACATGTAACATTTTGTTTAATTTTTTTTTGAAGGGATGGCTACAATTTTGGTTCTGTTAATTAAGTTATTTACTGAACCACAAATATAAAGGACGGTTTTTATACTGGTTCGGTTAATTCAGTTATTTATACACATATTACCATAACTGAACCACAAAAATAAGTCATCAACTGGTTCAGTTTTTCTTCTCACTTCGATAGCCAATGACACTTGAAAATTTATACGGGATAAGGAAAATGCAAAAATTATCAGAGGCTCGAGAATACCTTAAGAACGATTTTTCCATTTTCCCTTGGGAGCTTCTATAAGTACTTGATGAGTTATGTGGCGAAGCATACTTGCTATTACCGTGTTTTTGAAAGTCAAATAAACTAAAACTGCGAAAAAAAAAAAAACAAAATGTAATTATCAAATGATTACGTTAATTGGAGATATAAAAATTAAGCCGCATAAGTAAAAAGTGAGAAAATAATTTAAAAAGCGGTGTGTATGAACCTGCAAACATGACCAACGCCTTCAACATCAACCGTGAAGTACTCGATAAATTGCAAAATCTCATCAACCCGCTGCACCATAGATGAATTACAATATAATGATATAATATCTAGATTTAAAAAAAAACAAAATTTATTCCTTGTAACTACAATGATATCTTTTATATTTTGCTTAATGCTTATTGGTAGATTTGTGAAAATAGTTATCATAAATAATTTCAAAGTGTGTCTTGGTAAGAATATAGTTATATAAAAGGTAAACAAATCCATTTTTATTTCCCTTAAAATAATGAAAATTATTTTCCGAAAACAGATATTCATTTATACATAAGTTATTAAGAATACCTTTGGTACAACAAAGATAAGCAAGAATGGAGTTAAAAAGATCAAAGCCATCTCTTCCAGCAACATCTTTCCGGTGTACTGCCACGTCAGCATCACAATTAAAAAAATGTGCAAAATATTATGACAAAAACGAAATCATTATAACAATCTAAGTCTTTAAATAAAAAAATGTGTACTGCCACATCAGCATCTCAATAAAACGTGTACAACATTATGACAAAAACAAAATCATTATAGCAAACAATCAAAATCTTTAAATAAAACAATTTTTTTTAAAGTTTTCTTGTTTGACTCAAAATTGCAAACTCTAGCAAAAAGGGTATACCTGGAAATGTTAAATGCGTGCAGCCACGTCAGCATCACAATAATAAAATTTGTAAAATGTCATGACAAAAAACAAATCATTATAACAACAATCTAATCTTTAACACGCAAAATGTGTACTGCCATGTCAGCACCACAGTAAAAGAACGTACAACATATTATCATAAAAACAAAATTATGATAATGACAATCTGAATCTTTAACTAAAATGAAATATGTGTACTGCCACGTCAGCACCACAATAAAAAAAAATTGTAAAACATCATAAAAAATTCAATATAAAAACAATCTACATACTTAAAAATAAAATGATCATTTTTACTAAATTCACTTGTTTTTATAATTTACCTGGAAAAGAATCTCGAACTCCACTCGAACAAATTCGGTATGTTCTTTACCGCGCCACTTTTTAGGCATATAATGTGTGTGTTGAATCGTTAACGACATCGTTCCGTGTGGATCAAGTACTAAAAGTTCATCCGACACAAGAGCCCGACCAATGGCGGTTATTGTTCCAACAACAACTCCATACCAAAACAAATTACGCCCAAAAATCTGCAACCATAAAGATCAAGACTTTAGTCTACACGGGTTGGTTTGACTTATGAGGTCATGATAAAAACATGTGAAAAAACATTACATAGCCTTCGAGTAAGGATTCTTCAAGAAATGCAATGATGATCAAGATTGCAGCAAATCCGCCGGACACGAAAGATACAAACTTTGCAATTATTGAAAGAATTGGAGACGGGAATTGCTTTAAATAATCGTAGGCGTGTGTAACGCTGCTGTTGATTCGGTGCTTGAATAAATGATCCACCTAATATGTAAAGTTTCAGATATACATGTAAGGAGATGTCGGAAAATGGCAGGCCAGGTAACGTGTTAAAGAAGCTTGGGTCAAAATGGGTAATTTTGGTACGGGTCGGTGGTTTATGTCCAAATATTATATTTTTATTATTAGCATATCAATACGTATGGGTATGCAAAATAAACGAAAACACCTGAAAACCGTACCGTGGATAAACCCGGAAAAAAAAAACTAAATTGTAAATTTGATTTTTGGTTCCACAAATCTTGCTTATTCGGATAACCAAACTGCATTCAATCAGATAAACCATATAATCACCGGTCGGACAGGTTTAAACCACTTCGGTCAGACACAAGTCTAATAGGGATCGGTTCAGCTTTCAGTTAGGGAAATATGCTCACAAAAGTGTATTATTTAAAAAACAGTATAATATTTCAAATAAAATTATTTAAGAGGTTTACGATTGAAATCTTTCAACCTGTTCGACCCATTTTTTATAAGAGAAAAGTTTTTACTAGCGATCTGAATTTCTGACACGATACAAACCTAATACGAATTCGGGGGTTTGGGTTTAGCCCAAACGAGTTCAGGCCAAACCCTCGAACACATTGAACTAAAATGTATTTTAAGTAATAACTTAACTATTTGGGTGCTATTATGCCAAAAGTTAAAAGTTTTAAAAATAAACTGGCATAGTTTAAACATAATTTGCTTAAAAAAAGTAATATGTAAAATTAAAAATTTAAAGTATAAATAGGCAAAATAAATAAATAAATAAAATTGTCTCAAACAGGTCATGTTCGTGCCAACCCACAAAAACACGTGTTGCCAACCCGCAAGCACGGCCCGTTTAACAGGCCTAGTTTTGACCACTTAGAGGCAAAACATGACCTAAATTGACCCGTTTTATTAAATAAAAGGCATACACAGTTCCAATAAATAAATATGGGAAATCACCTCATTGAACTCCCTGAAAATCCATTTTGAAAGATTTGACCATCTTCTAGAAGAAGCTGTACTAGGATGCTTATAAAATTGCTCTGCGTGTCTTAGAAAGAGATACACGAGCATAAAAACGACAAGGAATGGAGAGAGAAGAGGCATTGCAATCCCAACAACCGTTAGCCTTTTCTTTAATGTGGTGCGGTCAGTTACAAAGTCCTTCTTAATACAAAAGTTTCTGCAAAGTGTTTTATAAACATTAGTACATATGACTAAATATTTTTATACAGGTCAAATGGACCCAGTTGACTCGCACCACTTTTCAATGGTGCTGCTCCCATTGTTTAGCAGGGTTCTAGCGGGGTCTAGTAGTGAGCTTTTTGGTAACTGGTTCTCAAGGTTACCAAAAAAAAAAGTGGGCCCGGTTGACCCGAACCACATTTTGGTCCGTTTTGTGTGAATAATTAGTGTGATCAAATGTGATTATGAAAAATTACATTGCTTTAAATAAAGATTTTTTTATAAGTGATTAGAATGTGTTATATGTTAAAAACACTTTGGGGAAGACTTTCAACTCGTTTAACTTGTTTTCTTGTTAGCTAACTTCCTTTATAATGCCCACTTTGACCCATTAAAGATAAAGAATAGCCTGAATCGACCAAACAAAAGTAGCAGGTCGAAACTGCAATAACAGTATTTTTTTTAATTCTTTACACTACAAAACAAACTAGACTTTTCCTTTGACATAAACATTAACGAGTACTTTAAAATAGAGAAAAACAGAGATAACAAACCTATCAAACATGCTATGCAATATGCACCAATTCAAAATCCATTCAAGGGCCTTGGTTAGCATTAGACAATATCGTGTACCGTCAGGATCTTTCTTGACAGTGGGACCCGCACCTGGGACCCACGAATATATTGGAAAAGCAAGCACGCCTTTGTTCAACATTCCAATCAAATAGTTTTCTTTCCTCATCAATCTCATCACAATATCATGGGCCGAAAGATCCTTAACCACACAAAGCTGACTTGCTTCTTGAATTTGAACTACCTTTTCAAGAATTTTGGCCCATGGCATGGTTTGCATCTCATTGTCAGACACACCAAGACTTGCAACAAAAAAAGATCATATCTTTGTTAAAGAATGTTAAACGTAAGTTGAAAAACTACTCACGAGTTTAGCTCAGGATTTAGAAATAGAACTCGAACAAACCAAATCAAGCTTTTGTGCGTTACAACCCCCCCCCCCCCCCCCCTTTTCCTTGTTTATTTTTTACTTTAATATTTATCTTTGTTAAAGAGTTGACTTATATTTTATATACTTAATATATGTATAATTTAAGCTAGTTATCTAACAAAGATGACTATGTATGTCATGTTTGGATTCGTATATTTAATAAGTCAACCCGTTTAATGTTTGGTTTACAGACAATTAGTGATTTCACCCTCTTTTTTTTTTTTCTAAAAATGGGTCAATTTGGGTTGTGTTTGTAATATTTTTAAAAACGAATACATAAATTGAAAACAGGTCAAACGCATTAGAACTCATTCAAAGTGTATTCCAAATGCTTAAACCCTCCTTAAAGCGAAGATAAAGAAAAAACAAAAAAATTATTTCCAGGTCGGATAGAGTTTAGATTTGTATTAAAAATGTATGTTTTGACCTGTTACCCAACTACTTTAAACCTCCTAAATCACTTTATTATAATAACAAATTTACATAATTATTTACCTATACAGCAACACAATCTTATTTATACATACACTTGTTAAAAAATAAAGAGAAAAATAGTAAGTGTTAACGGGTGGGGGGGGGCGAGTTTATGCCTTGACCCGTTACCAAAAACACATATCCAAACAACCCATAATCTTATTTAGATATTAATGAATACCTGTTATTGTAGAATTGGCGTATGCCTAGCGTATCCTTCAACTGCACAAAGAACCTTAAAAAGCAAAATATCCAATAAACAAGCGCGATCCCCAAATAACCGAAAATAACAACTTTAAACGTCGTTAAAGGGGTCAGCGGATGCTCATGAAGTGCCTCTTTCGCAAGATCACACGGTTTTATCCCCGACTCAACCGCATCCATCCCACATTTCGCCCTTCTAAGACCGTTCCAATCAACAAATAATATAAAAAAGCCCGAAAAACATATCGTAAACGCCAAACTCAAAAGCTCAACAATCCACTTTATAATAATGCACCATAGACCCTTTTCACAATAGTAGCTATAAAGTCTTTCAAAGAATAAGTCCAAGTCAGCAATTGGTTCTACTTTGAAGCTTTCACTGTTTAGAAGGCCAGATGGGCTTTCGCTACCGGGACTTGGAGCCCGTTGGTAATCGGATAACTCAATTTCAGGGGTAATATCTTCATTAAACGTTGTGTAAGATGATTCACCAAGTAATTTTTGCTTTAAACCGTGGAAAGTTGTGGTGCCTTTTTGCCCACCGAACATTGCTATATAAGATTATAGTTATGCTGCAACCGGTCATCCATCCGTTAAAAACGCTAAATTATTACACCAAGATTCTGAAAAAAGATGAAAACTTCAGTAAAAGTATAATGCAACAACCGAATACCAACGTTTCAAAATAAGATAAATAGTAAAATGAAATAGACAACTTCTCGGATGTGCATAGGTTTGAAAACGAACCAAGCGAACACAAACAAAGAATGTCCGTGTTCCCTCATTTAACTTTAACCGAACAAACGATCAAACACAAACAATTAAATACACAGGGTTTTAGTATAGGCAAACGGTCCACGATCGTAAACGAATGAACAGATAACTGACCGTACACCAACTTTAGGTAAACTGAAAATCAATCTATTGGACCCAAAAAAAGTAATAAAAGTTGACTAAATTGTAATGGGTTATATCTTAAATATAACAGGCCTAGAAAATTAAGGGAATATATATATAAAATAAAAAAAAAACTAAACGTAAACGAACATTCATGACCATGAATGAACAAACATGGCGTGTGTTCATTATCGTTCATTTATTAAATTCACAAACTTCCCGCCGAACAGCGTTTGGTGGGGCCAAGGCGTAGGCGTGCGTTTTAGCATGCCTAATAAGTGATAAGTATCTATTTAGATGAAATGCTAATGTGGATATAACATAACCAACCAATTCAATCAAGTTAATGCAACTAAACTATCAACAGTAATAATGAAAGATTAAAAAAAAAAGCAAGTGAAAAGTGAATAAAATGATGTAAAAGAATATAAAGTTTGCACCTTTAAAACACCCAAAAGCAAGTGTTATTGTTGTTGAAACAATTTGGGGCAAAATCAGCTGTAAACCCACATCAAAATCAAATTTTCTGTTCTGGAAATCAAAACCCTAATCAGTTAACCGAATAAATGTTAACGAACCACCGATTGCCGATCAAAATCAGAAACTGAATCGATGAAAGAAACAGTAAAAACCCAGAAGTAATTTGGGAAATTGAAGTGGAAATATGGATTATTAAGTGTTTTGTATGAAGACGAAAACGATTGCGTGAAGAAGAAAGTGGGTTATGGTGCAAGAACAACACTTTCTCTCTCTAGAATTTATTTATTTATTTATTTGATTTAACTAACAAGACGAACAAGACGTCAACTTTTGTGTTTCTTTGTGGGGGTATCTTTATTATTGTTTCAATTAATTGGTTTTTGTTGTGAAACAAACCTAATAGCTAAATATGTGAGAAAGAGATGTAGGAAAAAAGATGGTGATTTCATTAATATGGTGTGTCTTACAATAAGATACAATGATATGTATATATAGGAAAATATAACTTGGAGAAAAAGCCTAACTATATTTGGTATTGATAACCACAATAATATATATTCATAATACTCCCCTTTGGTTATCAACTCAATACGCTTGGAGATGTTGCCTCATTAAAAACCTTGCTAGGAAAACCCAGTGGGACAAAACCATAGCTAAGGGAAAAAGAGTGCAACGCGTATTGTCTCCCCCTGATTTATATATCCTTTAAAATGGTATATATCGATCTTCCATGAAAGTTACCCAAAACTTTTGTAGTCAATCATTTGCGTCTTCGTCACTTGACATTTGAATATTTAAGTTGAATAATGTTGTATGATCTTCACGTGAAACTTCTATTGCTTCATCTGGTAAACACTATGACCTTGATGTGTTTCTCTGCATAAACAAGACTAACCAAACTTGTTTTGATGGGTTAGTAAAATATAAACACATATCTTTCATACCTGAAATATATGTTTTAACTCATTCGGATGTCTCCTAGCATGACACATGCTGATAAATATAAACAAGAAAATAATAATCCTATATAGCTAACAGTATGACACAATGCATATATGCATTACGATATTTCCAATAATATTTCATATTCATATAGGAAATGATAATAGAGTCATTGTTTGACATCCTTTAACGTGCTAAAATGATTAAATTTGTCCATGATAAAATGTCTCAACATTTCTTAGATCTTCGATGGATTTATAAACATATAATCACACATATACTCGAACTATAAGTCGAGCAATAATCACACCTTGTCAAGGTCTTTAAAAAATAATTTTCTCTTTAAAAGCTCATAAGTTTCTCTCGATGATGTGTACATCATCAGTGTATGATTTTAGTGAACTTTTAAGAGTGAAATTTTGATAAAAAGTATGGCTATTTATATCCAACTTATCTCCCTCTTTATCAAAATATCTCTTGATTTGTATCAAGCTCAATCCGATTAATATATACTTAATAAGCATAAATCCATGCATTTACCAATCCATCATGAACTTCTTTCCAACTTGACAAATTATGCATGTGTATTCACTTTTCTAGGATTTTTGAGCATAAAGTTGCTCATTTAAAAACATCAATTTTGTATCACATATCATCCATATTGTACCATTTCTTTTGTTTATTGAGATATTGTACTCATAATATAGATGCTATTCTATGCGTATGCTTATTGATGCACAAGAATTCCATCATTAAGATGTATTAGTTAACCTTTCAGGTATTCAACTACCTCGGGAAACTCTTTAGGAGTTCTATTTATGTTCAACTTTCAATAACCGTAACATATTCAAATATGACTCTATACACAAAAAATTATTGTGTTCTCGAGAACTTACTTTATATGATTTGTTAATTCAAATCGTTCAAAAACTTTCTTGTAAACTTTCAGTATCAACTGAATCACAATATTTATTGGACGCATATCAATTCTCTCTTTATATTACCAGACTTTTTAGTTATCGGAAAGTCATTGCTTCCACCATTGGAGAATGTGTCTCCTCAATCCTCATAATTAATCATGGGTCTTTGCAAAAAAAATTTGTGCCATCAATTTTTGCTTTATATCACTTGATGAATTTTCATAACTCATATACAAGACCCGTTTGTATCTAACACATTTTAGAACTTTAGTTGTACGGACTGCTGGTCCAACAAACTTTCCGTTATTTAGAGAATTCAACTCTGCCCTGTTTGCGTTTTTCCACTTTGGCCAATCATTTTTTATAGACATATTTAGAATCTTGATCCTCATCATCATTTCAAGCGCTAATTATATATATAAATAAAATTATAACGACGTCGACTTTATTTCGATTCCATATATCTTTGTAGACATGATACAATATAATTTATTGAGAGCTCTTTGTTTTCAGGTACCTAAGGTTCTTCAAGAACTATCATGTCTAATATCTTTCAAGAGACCTTTTACTGCACCTTGACTTGACCATCTTTATTACTTGCTCCAATTTTCGAGGAAATTTTAACTTTTGAACCAATCAATCTACCACGCTACAAGCTGCATTAGAATTATTATCAATTTGCGTTTGTCCTTCCGGGACATTTATTAATTGGAGCATTAGCAGTTCGTATATGTGTCTTAGCTAGACACTCTCTTTTGGTCAGTGAATCGTCTGGTAATTCATTCGTTGATCTTTATTCATGAATTATCATTTGAACTTTTAGTTCATATAATTTAGTTTGAGGATCAATGATAATTCATTCCAACTAAATTTGTTTTCCAACTGCTTTAAATCCCCCCCTAATGTTGGGAATGTTGATTCACTAAAGTGAAAACTAATGAGCCATAAGCAAATATCTCATTAATGGCTCTAAGTTTTTAGTCATATATAATATTTAGTACCGACATATATTCCCAACTTCCTTTGTGTTCTCATCTTTGTGTCTTGTGGTGGATTAATTTCAGTATATAACACATACGAAATATTAGATGAGAAATATTTGGTTATTGACAAAAAACCAATTGCAATGGGGAGGAAGTATCATAGCTTGTTGGCTTGATGTGAATTAGTTTAATGACAGTAAAATCATATGTACTCAAATACAAACATGAACCTTTGCTCTCGTGATGATTGCCTTTGCAACGAATTATAGACGTTGAGTAATCGTCTTTAACAATATAATTTATATAAGAACATAATCTGTTATGGAGTTCAACACTTATTCCAATGATTATTGTTAACTTGAGAATCAAAATTCATTATTATAACCGAATGTAAATATACCAATATGGAATAATATGCTTGCAATCTTATTAGCTAAGCCATAGATCATGCAAACATGAAGTTGCGATCTTGATAACCATTTAGACGTTGCATCGATTTTCAAAACACTAAATGGTATCATGTTAGGATATGTGTATCATTTTCTCAATTCCATAACATCTGGGGATTCACACCCTCCTTTAGTTGGTAAATAAATGACTTCCCTCGAGAGTAATATTACATGTATAATGAATAATCTTTTGGTTCCTCAATAAATTTCACATCATTGACTCGGTGTGGTCTAACCGGTCACGCCATAAGATACTCATGATCCATAAACTTTAGGTTTATGATCGTATATGTATCAATGCTTCTTTAGTACAAGATTGTAAGTATAATTGAACATTGTATTATCGTTTCAAACGATCATGTGATTTCACTTTTGTATTTCCAGATTTCGTTCTCATATATGATCAATCTCTTTGCCACATGTGGTGGGCGATCTCATTATTAGCATGACCAACATTATAATTCCGATAGTCGATCTCATTATTAATATAATCATTGTTACAAATTTTCTATTATGTCCATGATCACAACAATTAGTGCGTATTCACATTCACTTTGGGGAATGATATCAAACCAAACACTTTTCATGGTTTATTCATAATTTTCTCGGACATAGATACAAAATCACTTCTAACCCTTCATACGTTTTAATGATATGCTACTTCATGAGCATATTTGAGGTTTGACAAATGAATAATGGTCTTAATCTTGTGTTTCCTCATAATAATCTTCTCTTCATATAACAAGTACTGAGAAATAATTACATGAATGAGTCATGCAAAGATTTATCATGTTATATTTTATAACCTTCAATAATAAGAGTTAGGAAGAATGACACTTTAGGTGTCATATTTAAGCATAGTTATACTCTTTAATGGGAGTAATATAAACAAAACTTTGGTTTAATTGTTCTATTCAATACCATGTATATAAATAAATAATAGCATATAAAGTGCAATGTACACATAAAGTCAAATTATACAATACATATTATAACATGTCAATATATATACTGAGTTATAATAAAGCTTTACTAAACAAGTTAATTAATTTTCATCAACTACAAATATATAGGATTTATGTATTATTATCCTACCATGGTATAACCAATCAAAAATATATCAAACATATAAAAAACTGTCACGTGAAATGTAAGGAGGATGCAAACACATATAAGACGTATCATATATGAAACTATATGATACAAAGAACCATTACTAAAATAAATAATACGTGATATTTTGATAATATCATGCTCAGTTATCAACAACTTGGTGGTTCATTTGATATTGTTCTATTATGCAATTAAGTAAGAAAACATATCACAAGTAGGCATTTAGTTCATAAATCAACAATTTAAATGCAATTTAAGAGACTTGGTAAAGTTCATATCAACTCTATTATGTTATATTGGTTTGATCATTAATTATTGCATATGTAATTGAATAACAAACACAACAAATAGATTAAAAAATAATTTTATTGCAGTAGCATATTAGAACCAGTATTCGTAAATCAATCATTTGATTTAATCCATCTAAATTGTTACAGAAAATTTGAAAAACTATAATAATTAAAACTAAACATGCATGGTACATAACTTTGCAATTAAGATTTGTCATTATGTCTATAATGAAAGACTCATTGTGCATGGAACTCAAGTTGTGCATTTGTATACGTTTAGGAGAACTTCAGGTTTTCGATAACATATGTGAATGTTCTGACAAGTCATATTTGGATTTTAAAACTATTGTTTTTATTTGTAAATTTTTATAAACTTATTACATAAACTTATTACAAATATAAAAGTTGTGTATATAAATGTGAATATACATTTAGAATAGAAAATTCGCATCGCAACGGAAACGTACGGTGCTAATCATGTGTCAAAAAGATCATAAGCTGTGATAAATTAAACATATAAATGCTTTTATTTTATTAACTTTAATAATTTATTTGCAAATTAAATGTGGCATCCTATATAAAAAAAATAAAAAATAAAGATCATATTAAGTTAATTAGAAATAATATGATTAATAAATTAGAGAATATACCAGTATAATGTATCAAGTATTGTTTTTGAACAGATGTATCAAGTATTTAAATGTAATTTAACTTGTTTTAGAAACAGATAAATGCCAACTGAAAATCTTGTAACCGAATCTTTATTCAAACTAACCATAAATTTGCATAAATTCAAAACAAAAACTTCTTAATCACCTAAACCTCTTTTTCTCTTTAGGAAATCAAAGACTTTACACATTTATAATATTCGACTTAGAAAAATTATACGGGACCCTAGTTCCAATTTATTAATACCCGGTTTCCAATCACCCTTCAAATCTCACGAAATCAAAACCAAACTATTTGATTTGCTAAACAATGTAAAATTTATAATTGTATTAGAAAATAGTAAAATAAATCTCAATTTAACTCACAATCATATAAATTACAATATTGATTATTTTGAGAGTTATAATAAAAAGTAAAACAAATAAAAGTTAATTAGATGCTACTTACCTCATGATGATGTTATCCGACTACAAACGCAACTCGTGCTGATAAAGTGTTGTGAAACAAACCTAATAGCTAAACATGTGAGAAAGAGATGTAGGGAAAAAGATGGAGATTTCATTAATATGGTGTGTCTTACAATAAGATACAATGATATGTATATATAGAAAAAGATAACTTGGAGAAAAAGCCTAACTATATTTGGTATTGATAACCACAATAATATATATTCATAACAGTTTTTTTGGTTTTTCCTTTTTTCTCACTAGGTGTTGCAAAGCGGGATCCTCATAAACATCCAGTCAGTTTGATAAGGATCGAGTAACATTGCTTTTTCGATCCGAACCAAAGAATCTCTTAGATATGATGCAAAAAGGATCTTGTTCTATCCTTATTCGGAGATTTCTCTATAAAAAAGACGAATCGGAGTTTGAAGATGGGGGAGGAGAAGTAGCCCTCGACCAGCAATAGATAGAGGAGGATTTATTAAATCACATAGTTTGGGCTCCTAGAATATGGCGCCCTTGGGGCTTTCTATTTTATTGTATCGAAAGGCCCAATGAATTGGGATTTCCCTACTGGTCCAAGTTATTTCGGGGCAAGCGTTATGATGAAGAGGCTGAGTTTCAAGAGAATGATTCGGAGTTCTTGCAGAATGAGCTTCAAGAGAATGATTCGGAGTTCTTGCAGAATGGAACTATAAATTACTAGACACGAGATAGATCTTCCAAAAAACAAGGAATACAAACAGAATGCAATACTGCGTATATAAAAAATCTTGTCTCAACCGATGAGAACCATGTGAATCAAGTAGTATAGTGATTCACGTGGTTCTCACAAAGACCAAGTATATTGGGTCAAAATTGAAATTCATATTTTATTTTTACTTTATTTATAATAAGAGAATAAAAATATGTTTTTTTTCATTAGCCAACCAACTCGTAAAAATGAATTTTTTTATTTAATATTCAACCCAACCTTTCAATAAAAAAATAATTTTTCTCCTACATACACAACTCAACTTAATCCAAATTTTTACTCTTATTTATAACCCAAACCCAACTTAAACCAAATGTTTTTTCAAACAAATATGTTTTGTGATCCTATAAGATATATAAGTAATTTTAAATAGTAGGTTTATAAACCAATAATATAAATATCAAACCCATATTAAAAAGTACGTTTTTAAGCTATATTTTTTATAAAATTTATGTTGGAATGTCCTAAAAAGATAGAACTAAGCAACATTGTGTTGTTATATATTTAAAAAAGTGTTAAATGTTATAAATTATTTAACAAAAATCAATTTATATATTAAATGAATTGTTAGAAAAGAAAAAAAGGCACCAACCTAGGTTGTGAAAGGTTGTTAACATTAACCGATTTTACATTTTCTTTTAAATCCATACGGCAACCCAAACAACATTGAGTCACCAATAAAAGTGGTCTTACACAAGTTTCAATTAGGTCACCACCTGCAACTTCTGATATACTCCTTCTCTCTGTGTCTCTCACTCGATATAAGAACTACTCGTGGCACTCAGCATCTCAATTGAATATGTCAGCGATTAGGAGAGGATGGGCTGTGTGATGGATCATGGTGATGGAGGTTAGAGGTGGGTATATGTGCTAGCATGTTTGTTTGATTGCATGCGAAGTTAAGGATCTGCTCGTGATTAATGAATGAATGTAATATGGTGCAAGAGATTATCATTATCATCATATACCAATTCCAAGTCTTATACAGTCAGGTCGTGCATAGTGAATGCTATCCCCACCCAAAGTGCCCCCCCACCCACCTTTCTTCCCCGGGGAGTCTTGAGCTGGTTTTGGATTGGGAGCGTTTCCTACAAAGCGTGAGTCTCCCCCATTATTCCTTCAGACAATCTGTTTTTTTCCTACAAACTTCAACCAATCAAATATTTTATTTTTATTAAAATAGAAAAGTTCATTAATTGGTTAGATGAGTGAATGGTCTTAAATAGGTCAAATACCTATAAAATTAGTCACTTAAATTTTTTAAGTGACCTAGTTAAAATAAAAAATAGTTTTAGTGGTTTAGTTGAGACACTAATGAAACATTTTTATATTTCTTTCATGTTTCTTTTCTTTGTTTTTCGTTATTATATGGACTTTGGGTTAGTTTAGGCACAATGGGCTTTAAAAGTTTGGTCGCTTCAAATGGGTTGGATAATGGTTTTTATGGATGAAATTTGAAATTTTGAACGGTATTAATTAGCAATGGGCTTTAAAAGTTTGTTCGCTACAAATGGGCTGGATAATGGCTTTTATGGATGAAATTTGAAATTTTGACGGTATTAATTAGCAATGGCTAACTAACTGAAAATTGTACCAAACAAGATCGTATATACTACATACGCCCACCAACGGTCATGAAATGTAAGCATGATATATGTGTCTACATGGTTTCAAAACATTAAAAAATCTTGTAATTTGCTTGATCTTTGTTGTCTAGTGATTTGTTTAACATGTGTTGTTTCGTTTCCCGCAACATCAACCGAGGAATCTTGAGTTTGTGGAAAAAGGATTACGAAGCTCAACTATAGTTCGTTCCTGACATCAGTTTCGTCTAGACGGAATTAAATATATTTTGTTTTTATGGGAAAAAGAAAATAACTACTCTATAATTTGATATTGAATAAATTGTCTTTATAATATAACTTTTCTTAGTAATTTGGTTTCTTTTTACCCAAAAAAAAAATATATCTAACATTGCCTTTATAATACAATTTTTCTTAGTAATTTTGTTTCTTTTTACCCAAAAAAAAATATATCTAACATTGATTTTTGAATTTCAGAACCTAATTTAATCACATTTTAGTAATTAGTTGTATAAGGTTTGTTGTTATCTAGCATTTTTTTTTACAATTTTTAAAACTAATCTTTCGTGCCTAAATGTAATTTCTACAAACCCAAATAAACAAAATTTCAAGGTATAGGGGTCCAAGGTTGCAAAACCCAAAGCCAAGTATATAAAACAAAACTTTAAAGTTACAAACAACACTCGTCCCGCATCCACGTGTAATTTGGCGCCAACACGTCAACTTCCAAATAAGCATTCGCGCAAAAAGATAAAACCATGTTAATATTTAGTTATTTATCCCCACCATTTCCATCTTCATTCATCACACAACATGAATTCAACCAAAAAAAATTCACCGATCAACCGTCGATAAGCAACATTCCTCCGATGAAGCACTTCAAACACCTGAGAACCCTGCAAATCCCCCGCGAAGACCTGTGTTCAGTTAAACAAGTTCGTGAAGCGGCCAACCAGCTCCACAAACCATATCTGAAAGCAGGTTCAAATCTTAACAGATAGGAATATAAACTTGTGTTTATGTATTTGATAAATAATAATTTAATGTATTGAGATTGCTTATTTAAGCAATTTTTATAGGAGTTTCGTGCATAGTCATGTGGCACTTATCAAATTTATAATGCCAAATTTGATTGGGATTAAGAAGATTTTGGTTCGCGTTGATCGGACTATCTTTACATCACTTTGCATTTGAGTGTCGTTCAGAATGATGAGAAGCTGAATTTTGATAGTGCTTATTTACTTATGGCCAAATTGTTTCGGTCTTGCCTTGTGAAGCTTTGTAAATCCAATCCTAAGGTATTTTCTTTGACTCTTTGGTTTGATATAGATTTACAATTATATTATTCTCACAAGACAATAAGTGTTAGATACAACTTGTTATATTATCAAAACAAAGGTTTCATCATGTTAAACCTATTAAAAAAAGCGTGCCAGAATCTATTCAAGTGGTTGTTGGGAGGAATCAAGATCTTGAGGAGCGGGAGACGTTTTTGGGTTTTCTTCTGAAGGGTCGCAAAGAAACTCTTGGAGCAATTGCATGCCATTCTCTTTAGATGAAAATTCAGGCAACACATTTTGAAGAGAAAATGTTAGCTCATCAAAAGCACGCAGCTTTTCGCTATATTCAACCTCCAGATCATGTCCGTGCAAGGCATGCTCTTCAAGGGGCCTCTGGTTTTTCACCAATTCGACACCTTTCTCAAAACCGACTTTGCGTCGGATTGAGAAGAGGCGTTTAGAAGCTCCGCAAGGCAATCTCCCAATTCAGGACCATCATTGATGTGTTTAATAACCTAAAGATAACAAAGTAGTGAGTAACAAAGAAAAGATACAGAAAATTTCAAAGGAAATATTAAAGTACTCACCAACGGCAAACCCTTAGTCATAAGCCATTGCTTGTCATCCTCAGATCGTTTGACTTTTTCCTTCAGCCCATCATAGCTCTTCAAAAGCTTTATGTTGTCTTCTTTTAGCTTTTGAGCGTGCCTGTCCATCTCCTCCACTTGAGTCTTCCACAACGCAGATTCCTCTTCATGGATCTTGATTAGTTCAACCTGAACAGAGACTCGGCTCTCCAACGCCACGTTGGCCTCCAAGGCCTTGGCAAGATCGGTTTCCTTCTGGCGAGTCTCTTCACGGGCAGCCGCAAGAATAACATTTTGATTCTTGCAAGTCGTCTTCCACGCCTTGGCTACGGCCGCCTGACGTTCCTTTTCCACCACCAACCCCTCCTCAGCGTCTTTCAGTTTCCAGATGGCGGTTTTGGCTTCCAAATGTTGTTCATCAGCAATTTTTGGGGCCTCTTTGACCTGGTTCTCCATTATCCCCCGCTTTTACCCCCATCATGATCCACTCTCGAAAAATTTGTTGATCACTTGCCACGACATTCGCCAAGTTGTAATTGAATCCGTTGGCTATGTTAAGACGGGCTCGCCCACGCTGGTAAGCACATTTCGCAGGTGGGATACTATGCCTTAAAAATTCAACGCAAAATTCATATCCGTAAAACGAACACCTTGGGATAAAGAACAGCGTGTTAAATGAAGGAAATCCTCTTTCGGGTTAGATCCCCCATAGTAATCAGCATCCAAAGGTCGACGGAATCTTCCCTTTAGAGGTGATTGTTGAGCATGCGAAGATGCGCCTTCGCCCGTGTGAATGGAAAGAGAATATAAACAATACTGCATGGGAGATTGTGGGTTATCTTGGAATGCATTGTCAGCTCCCGGTTTTTCAAAAATTCGCTCAGGAGATTTTCCATTCGAAGTCAAAACTTCTTCAGGAATAATAACCTTGGGAGGAGTAGTGGGAGGCTCCTGGATGCTCACCGCTTTTACGGGTTTGGAAGGAACGTCTATCGTCAACAAAAATAGGCATAAGAAATGGTAAAGCAAGTAGAACATGGTTCAATATACTTAACATAATATAGAATACCTTTAGACGTGTGCATAGGCAAGCGCTTGACCCGGTCCTCAAGACGGACCTTCTTGGTTTTCTTCGGCCACACCGCTTGTTTTTTTTTTGCGGAGCGTTATCGGTTTTCGTCTGATTCTCAACAGCGGGATCAGTCTCTGGGCCTGTTCAGCTGGGCTGTCACTCCCATTGGTTGATTTCGAGGAATGATGTTTCCTCTTGCGGTTAAGATCTGCTAAAGCACACATAATATTTGACAGATCAGAAGTATTAATATTACATTCTTCTTCGCGAGGTGATGATTCATCACTTGATAATAGTAATAAAATCACCCCATCAGAAGTAAGCGCATTCAAAGGGCGAGGGTTAAGAAAGAACTCACCTATAGAAAATATTGCCTCTGAAACTACAGGTTCAGGGCGCAGATCTTAGGAAACAAAAAAATGGCCCATCGTTCTTTCAAGGAAAGGAAGGGCTTTGGGATCACGCGGGCGGCGTTGCATGCAACCCACCGTCTTATCAAGAAGAGCGTGTAACACTGATCCCTCACCAACAAATACCAAAATAAGTATAAATAAAAGTACTATGATAAATATGGAAGAGAGATGTGCAGACACTTTCTTTCATCTATGTTCTAAAAAAATGGTTCAAGTCCGGATATGGCCACAAGCGGCTCATACCAGCCCATACCAAGGCTTCCTCAACAATAACCCGCATCGGAGGGGGCGTATGTGTCAAAAGTCTTATACCACGCCTGGTCCTCGTAAAGAGCAAACCGCAGATCAAGGAGTTTTTCGTTTTGCGAGCATCGGACCATGGTAATGAGAACCACGTCCTCGCAGATCCAAAAGAATTTGGTCTTCCACTGTTAAGTGATGTGGGGAGGCTCCTTCCTAAGAACCCCATTATTGGTGGTAGAACAGTTATACCAACCACAACGACCGTGCATCTTGTAAACTACAACAAACTTCTCCACAGTAGGAACGATGTTGTCTTGGCAGCAAATTCAAAATGAAGGATCCTCATCAAGCCAAATGGGTGAACTTGGGAGAGATGGATCCCATTCCACATAAGTATTTTGCCCAAAAATTTGGTAATTGGAAATCTATGATTCTCAGTGGCAAAGTATTCGGCATAGACGACCATTTTACTTGTCGGAGGTTTATCGACAGTGGATTTGGACGCCGGGAATTCCGGTTCCCACTCCGCTGCAACGCCGTACGTAGTAATGAGATCATGAAAGTCTTTCTTCTTCCAATTGACCTCCACAAGATAATCGAGGGAATTCTTCTTTTCGGAGGCCATTGGATCTGCAGAAAACGGATAACAGTGAGCTATGGTGAACAAATGATAACCCGACAGTGGATTTCAGAAGAAGATAAAAGAAAATAAAGATAAAAGGAGATGAAAGAACAATTAAAATGAACAAAACCCCTATTATACCCATCGCATTAAATGTTACAGTAAATAGAGAAATAATATGCCAATGATCGAGTGACACATCAAGTGAGAAAAACAAAAAAAGAAAAAAAAAGAAAAAGGGTACAGTTTTGTACAGTCGACCGATGGCGCAGACATCACGTCACCGTATGATGCCTATAAATCCGTTGCTTATCTCCAAATAGTAAAATGAATCTCCAAGAGACAAAAAGCAAATTTCAAAAACCCACAAAAAATCACAAGTCCAAAGTTTCACCCGCATAAAAATTCATGTGACATAAACAATGGACGGGGGGGGGGGGGGGGGGAATTATAGAGGTAGGATAGCAAAAAGCCTCAAATACCCAGGAAATAAGACCCGCGGATCATCCGAGACTTCCTCAGAAGACATCCGCGGGTCATCCGCAACACCCGCATAATAAAAGGAGGGCACGCACCAAAGGAATACAAGATTCAAATAGTTATCCTGAAAGATAAAGGACTTCCCGCATGTGCGGAAGCCTCCGAAATGCGAAAGAAAGAGAGGATGATGTCAGCAAAGCAGTTATAAACAACTTCTTTCTAGAAGATTGATTCTAATATTCCATGAAAGGGACGTTCCCTCCTCCTTGAGGAGCACGCGATATTACAACCAATAAGAGGAGGAAAATTGGATAGTTTGTTACAACAGTGCACATGGCTAACTGTCATATCCTATTAGAATCCACCACGTGTCTATTCAGTTAGAAAGAGCATCTTCTAGAAGATGACAGCTGCACCAATCATTATCCCCAAACCCTTGGCTATAAATACTCAACTCATCACCATAAGGTAGGGGACACACTCCACATATTACATCAATCACTTATTCTCACGCCAGAGGGTGGTTACCGGAAGACCCCCACTCTTGTCCTTCTCGTAACGAGCTCACGGTGGTTCTGTTTTGCAGGTCATCGTCGTCGGAGTTGTCAGATCCAAACTTCTGCCAACCTAATTCATGTTTCATAACCCGTACACGGTGGAATCATCGATCTAGCTCATTTGGGTTTAGATCCATGTTTCTTCATTTTGCGCCATCCGTATTTATTGCTAGAGCATTAGTTTTCGTTTTTTTGGTAACATGAGTCAATTGCAGCAATTTCCGGAGGAAACTCCAACGACGGTGAAGCGAACTGCTGGTCCGATAGGTCCTACTCCGGATGATGTGGGACGAGTAACAGATGAGACTCGTTAGATTCGTCGAATTCCAGATCTGGAAGTTCTCCTCTGGCGAGATCTCATTGTCAGAATCCTAGATCTGAAAAAATTCGGACACCAGAAGAATAGTTGCAGTTGCAACAAGAAACGAGTTGTGGCTGAATTTGAGCGTATGCTGCGTGAAGAACGAGTTCATTCTCGAACTCTAACATATGAACAATCTCCTTCTCTTCTCCTCCACAAACAGTCCGTCGAAGCCAACTTCAGGATAGTGCTAAAACGCTTGAGTATTCTGATGAGATAGAAGAAGAAGGAAGTCGTGACAGAGGTCGTCGGGTTGTGCGGAGTGTTTCTCGCAGAACCGCGTATGATCAGAGTCGCGGTTCCAGAAGTCAGCGAGATATCGTGTATCGTCGTGGTGATGATAGTTATTTCAGTGAGGATAGCCAAATCCATGGACGCGAAGAGGTTAGTCGCCTGCGTGCGATAGTTACCAAGATGGAATTTACGAACGCTAGCGAACATGCCGTTTGTGAATCGTGGTGGTAATCAAAATGCAGGTTGGTTTCATCAACACCTGTTTTTTTAAGGTAAATCACGGTTTTAAATTCTTTAAGCCACAGGTTCCGACGAGAAAGTACATCGACGAGATCAATCCAAGGAACAGTTGGAGAAAGCTTGTTTTGAAGGTTAAGCCGCTTCGAACGATGAAACGAGTTCCTGTAAAAACTTTTACCCAGAGTCTTTTCAAGACATTCAATCGGTGGTATTACGACAACCACATCGGTGAAGCCGTAATCGTACTAGGTACGGGATTGAAGACAGAGTTCATACGGGTGATCGATCCGGTGTGGTTAGTCAATTTATCAGAATCGGACAATGACGCGTTATTTAAGAATGAGATCCGTTTTGCTGATATTAAAGATGATGATCGTTCTATGCAATTCTAACGTGTCGTGCGTGTTTGCAACGCGTTTGGAATTCATAGCTGTGCGGGATGGAAGACAAAGAGATTCAAGTGATTGAAAACAAAGAGCACGAGATGAGGGGGAGTTTGTTAGTGAATTTTTTATGTCGTCTCGGTCTATCTTGTAATATATCTTTATCATTGTATAAGGGCTTTTGTGGTAATTTACCAGTCCATTCTTTAGTTTATGTGGTCATTCGTTAAGGATGTTTAACGAATGAGTCATTCGCTATACTTTAAGTTAAGTTAGGGATTGAAGACGTATGATCCCCATTCGTTATGTGATGTATAACGAATGAGATTCATCTTCTATATACACCTGTAATCCGAATCATAAATTAACAAGTGTGAATTATTATTATTATTATCATCAGAGTGTCGTTACGCTACTCAAATTCCCTCTTAACACACACACACACTTTTCACTAAAGTATTCAATCACATGTAACATATAAGAGAACTAGTTCCTTAAGTATAATTTGAAATCGATTCGTCCGAAATTATGCGGAAGAAAAAAATGGACCGGGGGGCTTATAGAGGTAGGATAGCAAAAAGCCTCAAATACCCACAAAATAGTACCCGCGGATCATCTTGGACTTCCTCAGAAGACATCCGCGGGTCACCACAATACCCGCATAATAAAAGGAGGGCACGCACCAAAGGAATACAAGATTCAAATGGTTATCCTAAAAGATAAACGACTTCCATCATATGCAGAAGCCTCCCAAATGCGGAAGAAAGAGAGGATGACGTCTGAAAAAGCAGTTTTAACCAATTTCCTTCTAAAAGATTGATTCTAATATTCCCTGAAAGGGACGTTCCCTCCTCCATGAGGAGCATGTAATAATCTTGATACTAACAATTGTATATATGTTTAACTATTTGATGGTTTATTAACATATTAAAGAATATGAATTGAAAAAAATAGAGGAAAATAATCTAGAAATCACACAAGCAAAATGGAGGAAACAAATACTGTCAAGATTACCTAAACTATTCGACACACTTTTGTTTTACTTTCGATCGACTAAATGGACTGTTATTACAAAGCCCGAGCTTGTGAACATGATCGTTACAAGCCAATTGGAAATTGTTGATACTAATCTCACTATTATAAAAAGTTAACATTAAAAATTTAATCCTGTGTTTTTATATTTTTAGAAGAAGTTGATGAAAAACTTAGATTGTTGCAAGAGTTTGCTCCTAAATAGGTTTATGATAAAGTAGCATCTAGTGGTTCATTTATTATTATTAATATTATTATTGTTTTGATAAGTTATATTGAGTTAAATACATTTTTTTGTTTCATTTATTATTATTAATATTATTATTGTTTTGACAAAATTTCTTTAATTCGCAGTGTTAAAATGATATCAAGCTCGAAGTCGATACGTGCAAGACTACATTTCTAGTTAATATTATGAAGGGTATATTAGTCATTGTAATGGTATAGGTTTAGGTTTTTGGTATATAAAGTTTTACTTATGGAATGAGAATAAAATTTTAAAGTTTTCTAATTTTCAATAAATTTAAATTTGTGTTCATATCTTCTTGTTAAAATTATATTCATGTTTATTGGGTTATTAGTTAGGTTTCTATGATAGAGCTGTCAATTTATGATGCTGCCTGTTAACATGACATGACTCAATGCGAAGTTATATGGGTAATGTTAGGATTAAATATGTAAATATGCTGTTCTTAAAGGACTTTATGGATTTTTTTTATCTTTCAAGGATGTTAGTTGGTGTTAACTATTTATTTAAGGATTAAACATATTGTAATTTTTGGTCATCTTTATTTATTAATCAAGTTAAAACATGCCGTGTATTTGGTCGTTAAACGTGTAGAGTCTGTTTTCGAGTCTGTCAAACATGTCACGCCGTGTCGTATTTGATTTGGTTAACATGTTTTTCTAGCATAGCTCTAGTACTTTTAAGTTAATTTTATTGATAGATTTAGTTGATATTATCCTCTTAGAAACTTGTTTAACATCCAACAAATATTTGATATTAAACAAAAAATAAGCCTTTTTTCGTCATTATTCATTATTTAAACCTTGAATACACCGTCCTTTCTTGTTGTTATCATGTCCAACAGTTGTAATTCTTGAACCAAGATTCTTATAGCAATAAGAATTTTAATACATCATAAACCAATTATACACTAGTATTGTTATCTTTGAAGATGAAGCAAATAGACATGTTGGAATTTAGAACACCTCAACATCCATCTTTAGGCACCAATAATTGGGGTGGTGCATCTCCTATGTTAGCTAGGGAAATACCCAAAGAGTCCTTGGAACAAAGGTATGCCAGGTTCAACACCATTAGAACACATGATGAAATCTTTCCTGCTCATGTGTTTGAAAACATGACACAAGGTCAAAGTCAAAGTCAAGGTCAAGGTCAAATGAACAAACCGTTTCGAAAGGGGTTCTTGTTAAAGTTGATATGGCCGGATAAACAAAAGGGGAAGAAAATATTGGGTGCTAGACTGAAGAAACGAAGATGGTTCCCCGAGCTTGAGCCGAAGGGGAGATGGCCACAAGGGTGGTGATTCAAGTTTTAAAATGGAAAAAACGAGTCAACCATACAACGATAAGTTCTTTTCAAAGTTCGGTTATTGAATTAGATATTGGATTTTTTTTCTTGCTATAAGTTGAAGATCTATGTGAAGATGATCTTGCTTTCGAGTCTTAAATTTATGCTTTGTGTAATTTGCATATTATCTAGTCAGTTTCAAGCCATTTACTTGTAAACATGTCGATTTAGTTATGCCATATGCCCCGTTTCTTTGTTAGCTAGACTTCGTGACTTGACCCGTTAGGTTGGGTTGCATCTTGAACCGGATTTGAGCTAATTTTATCTGGAAACAGCCCAATAAGCTTTTAAACTAATTAAACATGTAAAGATAAGCGCATTAAAATGGTAACATATTGAATGGATCAGCAGTAGTGCAAAGTGTTATTAATGCAAAAAATTTCAAATAATATTTTATTCGATCATAGCTTTTTTTTTTAAATCACAGGTGAGCCAGGCCTGAAACAGAATACGTATAAAATCTAGAACTGAGGACCAGACTATTAAAGGTTCAGTCAAATTGATCCAGCTTTTCTAGTCAGATTTCATGTAGTTTCGCATACTTCTTCCATTGTTTTCTTAATAAAAAATGTTCCTTGCTTCCGCATTTATTCAAATCTTAACGCGTTAAGGCACAACACATACCTAACATTAAATTTTTGGAGCTTGGTTAATGGTTAACCCAAAGGGATTCGGGCCAATTTCAGGTTAAGCCTGAAAATATGTTTAACTAAACAGATCAGTATCTGGTCCTGCCAGTTCGTAGATATAGGGCATGTTTGGGATTGCTTCTTTAAAATGTTTTTTTTTTCCTTTTTGTAGAGGCAAAATGCCTAAAATGCCCCTACAAAAGCACCTAAAAGCATCAATTTGATGCTTTTTTGAAGGGGCATTTTAGACATTTTGCCACTCCAAAAAACAAAAAACATTTTAAAGAAGCAATCCCAAACACCCCATATTAAAAACTTTTATAGTAATATAAACTCCACAAAATTAGACCATGAACATGACCCGCCAAGCACCCCTATGACTATATATCTAATAAACAGGTACTCTATAAAACAAGGGTTTCAATATTAGGAATCTAACAAGATGATGAATTCATTGGCTTAAATGAATATAACCTGATCATGGCAAAGACATAGGTTATGATCATAAAAAAACTAGAACTGATTCATGGTTAACAAAATCAACAAAACCGAAAAATAATCACCGAAATATTACCAACATACATTTTGGCGGAAACCATTTCATCTTGGCCTCGGTGAATAAAAATGATGATTGACACGCGGATCATACTTTCTGAATTCAATCTTGGTTTCTGCGTTCCTTGGATTCTTCTTCTTCAAATAAAAAGAAAACAAGTTCTCACTGCTGAAACCAGTCTTACGAGCAGTGTTGCACTTTTCTTCTTCTCCCCCCAACAAAAAATTAGCATAATGTACCGTTCAATCAGGTATCATATCAAATTCTTACAACCTTGGTTCTAAAAACGCGAGAGGCGAAGAAAAGCGACGGGGTATAAAACAGAAGCGTGAAACGCCAGGTGTAAAAGCGAGAGCTTATTGTACTCGAGGCGAACATACTTATATAAGTTTTATATATGTATATATCACGGGTTTTTAGCATCCCGACCCATAATATAGCTATATTTAAACATAATATATTATTTAATATATAAACAACCTACACATACAACCTAAAAAGTATATTGTACAACATTTAGATATTTATAAACCATTTGCGTACGAAAGGCGAGCGCCTCAACTTCGCCATAGGTTGCTTTTTTCCTAAAAAGCTCGCATTGGGGTCGCCTTGACTAGCTCTCGCCTTAGGTCGCCTCTCGCCTCGAATCGCTTTTTTTAAACCAAGCTTACAACACAAGATTACCAACTCGCTATTGAATTCAAGGTCAAAATTTAAATTTAGTTCAAATCAGAATTTTTTTTCCAACTACAATTTGTGTTCCATCGAAATGACATCGTAGCTTCAAAAAGGTTTGTTTAAAATACTAGTTGTACGCGACTTGCTCAAAAATGGGTTGTTTGAAAATGAGCCCGTGTTGATATATAAAAATTATAACCCAAAAATACAACACTAATTTTAACATATACAAATTATAAATTGTTTTGTGTATAAATTTTGCATTTGGTGTATGTTAAACATATTATTTATGTTGTTGTATATATTATATAATAAAAAAGTGGAGAGCCGAAAAACCATTGATCAAACGAATTCCGATGTGACTCATTTCAGTCGGCTCGTCGAACCTTGATGATATATATATATATATATATACATATTAGATTTTAGGGTTTAGCTTTAGAATATAAAACTACGGTTTAAGGTTTAGCTTCTGGTTTAGGATTTAGGATCCGAGCCAATTCATCTTGACTTGTATTCGAGCTGAGCCCGATCCTAACCTGGGTCGGCTCAACTCGGCTAATTTACAACCCTGCTTCAAATAATACCTTGGATTCTAACAAAATTGGAAACAAGAAATTGAATCGAAATTGACAATTATATGCACAAAAACTTGAGCTTAGAACAGATTAGGAACTAAATAATAATAAGAAGAGATTAAAGTTTTAATTCGTACAAATTTTGTAAATTAATATCGAAGTGATTGTATAAACTTACTTATCGTTGCCGTCAAGATAAGACGTTAATGGTCTCACCCACCGTGTGAGCCCTAGCTAAACATAAACATAACATGCATTATTATATGCATGTGCTCCTCATCTATAAGTTAGCTTGCACTCAACTCCCTCAACTAGCCGCGCATTATGGTGGCTTGATTGTTTAGTGGTCATTGATTACATGGCTGGTCGTTTACATTGCAAGGTGGCAAGCTTTACACGCTTAAACCTTGGCCTCCGAGTTGGGGAAATATGTGTGACATCCGGTCATATTGTTGATAAAATCTAGAATTGTAATAAGATGTCTTATTCTTAAGTACGGGTCATTTAGGCTAAATAATATTTAGTCATTTACATTAAGCAAAAACCTTTGAGATGCAAACAATTTCATTCCAAGTGATCAATGCGTTCTAATTCAGTAAAATGTCTGGTATGCGAACTAGACGCCTTCTGGTAAATATTAGGAAGTTAAAATATAATCCGTACGTTAGAAAATTTATAAAGTAATATATTTTGTGAAAATATGTGATTTATGGTATAACTAGTTTTTATCCCCCGTATTACGGGTATTGTTTTATATTATTTTTTCTAATATTTATTTATTTTTTGAATTTATATTTTTTATTTTTTTTATTGTATGAAAGTTAATAATATACTTATGGTTTGATGATAAATTGTTTCACAAATAAATGAGATGCTATAACCCGATTTAAAAGCTATATGGTTTTGATGAGACCCAAGACCCGTTTATTTTTTTTACTATAAAATTGGTTTTTTTAATTATAAATAGTATTTATGAAAGTTAATAATATACTTATAGTTTGATGAGACCCAAGACGCGTTTATTTTTTCTTACTATAAAATTGGTTTTTTAATTTAAATAATATATATATCTTTTTTAAAATAAATAAGATATTAATTTTTAGTATATCCTATTTTATAGGATTTTTACATCAATAATTTGGTGAGAATAATTTTTAATTTAATGAGATGTTATAACCCGTTTAAGTAATATCTGGGTTTGGTAAGACCCATATTCATGAATTCAGGTCAAATGCATAAGAAGCCTCCAATTAAAAATCAAGCAAATCTGATGACTCCAAAAAAAGGGGGAGCGATCACATCGTGACACGTAGGATTTTTATATCTTCGTTTATATATATTATATATAGATAGATAGATTCATATTACTTTTTAGTTTTAGTTCGGAAATGTTTGCACTACGTCTTTACATCAGCTATGACAAAAGAAGCTTCCCCGCACCCTATAGAAATATAATTTTTCTAAATATATATAATATTACCTGCTAACAATATTCTATAACTATTGTGTGTGAAAGCCCTTGAAACATAACATAATTATAAAAACGACAAGGCCACACCTACCACACGAGATATATTACAAGTAACAAATAAGTGGGTGGACCCCACATAGGGGACCCACCAAAGCCGTCCACCATTGGCTCCTCATCATGGTTATGCAAAACCTTCTCACCACTTGTCTTGCATAGAGCACTGATGTAGATGTCGTGCTCTTATAAAAATTAAGTATTTATAAGACTTAAATACTTATAACTAGTATGAGTAAGTAAGGTCCTCTCCTTAGAGAATCAAAGGAAAGTGTAAGTGAAACTCATGATTTAAACTAATAAACTATGCGGGCAGACGGTGTCAAGCAGTTTAGAAATATGGTTTGAAATCAACACGGTTACTTTTAAAGTTGTAAACAATTATGAGACAAAAGTGGTCCACTTCAGGAGGTAATGCGATAACTAACTAATCATGGATTCTATAAAATTGATTGCGCAATAATTACTAGACCAGTAGTTTGGTTGTGATGGCAAGTGAAACCCTATCCGAAATGTTGACACAACTGAACACGATCTACCAAATTACCATTTTTATATTATGAAAATCAATTATCATGCAATGACTAACAACTATCAGATCAATGACACAAGAACCTAGTCCTAATTGTTGATGAACACAACCGAATAGTTGATGCAAGATTCGATAAACAAAACATAAATTGTTTAAACAATCAATTGATAAAGAAAATAAGATCAAATAACATATTCAACCAAGTTCTTAATCATTAAAGCACAAAGAATATGATCAAAGTCAGTTTACACGAAATCCTAGCCTAGAGTGTTCACTAAGGTTTTTAACATGACAAGTGTTCACTAAGGTTTTTAACATGACATCGACATCACGAGTAATTCACTTATATGATGAAAGGATGAAAGCATAGGCAGGTTGAACGAATCAGGAGCTCCAAGATGTTGCAAAATCATCCTCGGGTTACTCAAAAGCTGGTAGATGAATTATATCTCGAATAAGGGCTGAAAACTAGTTATAATATCAATTTTGGTTTTTTTTCTTGTTTTTTAGATCCTTCGCGTAGGGCGAAGGATTTTTCACCATTTTTCGCAAAGCGCAAACCAAGATAACCTCATATTCAAATTTATCTCATCGAGAAACTCAAAAAATATATTATGGGCCCCGTAACTCATTTTCTAGCACGAGATATGCCAGTTTTACTAAAAGACACTTTCCTAGTAACCTGTCTTGTTCAGTTTTCACTTCGGCTTCGGGTTTCTCATCCAAACCTTTCCCAAATCCTTCTTAACCATCCATGTATGCTTTCGTTTTTTTAAGACTCGCTTAATCTTCATCTAGATTACTTTGAATTAGCTCGTTTAAGTTCCGAACACCTGTGATAATAAAAGAACTCAAAGTAATTGTGTTCGCCATATATAAAAAATTAAAATACATGAAATAACACATATATACACTTGATTTATACCCGAACATCACATCCCCACACTTACCATTTGCTTGTCCTCAAGCAAACTATTATGAAACATATACACCTCGATTGATGGTTCATCAATTATCATTATTAATACTAGCAAGGTATAAGGTCATACCTAATTCCCAAGACTGACACTTTTAAGATTGTATTAATAATGTATTTAAAACCAATGGAACCGCCCAAACAAGTGTACTTTGTTTCCGATTAAGGCACACATGATCACACCCCTCGTATATATATGTTGCTCATCTCGTTTTAATATCTGGACCAACAAAAGGTGTGCTAGTATCTCTCTGTCCTCTTTACCAAGTATGAACACAAAGTAATAAGTTTGTTAGCCAGTCATTTGTCCACCCATTAACCACCGATTACAATAAGAATAGAACTAAGGGTTTTGTTTTAGCTTAGGTTCGAGGATGGTATAAGAATTATTTAGTGACTTATGATGGATGAAACCCAATTTATTCAAACAACTAAACAAACAATCCAAACTACTGACTGACTGTTATTTACAACCTAGGGTTGTCACATTTACCCAAAACCCGAAACCCAACCTGAAATAATCCGTACCCAAACCCGAACCGAAAAACGCAAACCTGAGAAAAGACTAACCCGAACCCAAATCGAAGTAATTCGGTTTGGTTTTCAGGTTTGATTTATAAGTTTTGGGTCAACTCGAATAAACTTTTAGTTTTGAAATTAAATATATTTTTAGGTATAATATGCTTAGTCTTAGCCAATTATTATGGATAGATTGTTTATTGTTAATTTATGTTTTCCGTTTATTACTAATAGAAACCGTAATCGAACAATTAAATCACGTCCGATTAAAGAAGATTATGGTTCGAGTTAGTTACTTAGTTTTATTGCTCTTTTGAATTGTTCTATCAAGTTATGTTGGTTTATTATTTGATTATTTGAATTACGAGCAAAGAAGAATATTTTGTTTTAATTTTTGCATTGAAGTTTTTTAGTTTTATTTTTTTTTTTTGTTTTCTAGGATACAAAAATATTTTTGTTTTGTTTTTGTTTTACCCGATTAACCCAACCCGAAAAACTCATGAGAGATTTGGGTTGGGTTTCGGATTTCGGGTTAAGTTTAAACTTTTAAACACGAAGAACCTGACTGAAAAACCCGAAGAACACCCATATTACAACCAATACTGACTTCAAACATTAACTCTTTTGAGTTTTTCTGATTTTTCATTTTTTAAAACCTTTCTTATTTATTAATTTTTTTTGAACAAGACATCAATATATACAAACAACTGACTCGAGAAATACATACATTGTGTACTATGCTCCACAAACCGACTCTATACAACTCTAACAAATGAAAGTGAAAAGGAACAAACTTGGCTCCTAGGTAGGGGTGGCAATCTTGACCCATGGGTTGAATGAGTTGTATCAAAATGTATAAGATGGGTCAAACTAAAAAAAAAGAAATTGAATGAAACGGGTCAAAACGGGTTGACATTTCTCGGGTTTTTTTATGGTACGAGAAAAATGGAGGAAACTCTTTGGTATTTTTACTTTTTACATTTTTGATTTATATCTCGAGTTGTAATTTTTTAATTATTTTTTATGAATTTTTTAGTGAGGGATTTTGAAATAGGTCAAAATGGCTTGAGATTTCAAAACCCATTTCAAAACCCCTCACCAGAAAATTCAAAAAAAATAATTATTAAATTATAACTCAAAATATAAATCAAAAACTTAAAAAGTAAAAATACCAAAAAGTTTCCTCCGTTTTTCTCGTTCCATAAATAATAACCCGAGAAATGTCAACCCGTTTTGACCTGTTTCAATCATTTTCTTTTTTTAGTTTGACCCATTCTGGCCCATATTATACATTTTGATACAACCCATTCAACCCATGGGTCAAGATTGCCACCCCTACTCCTAGGGGATAATGTATGGTAGGGAGTACTATTTATGTAAAGTCCAGTATATGTGGGTTTCTATAGTCCAAATTCTCCACGCAGGTGGTGGTATTAAGAGATCTACATGCATATGACAAACAAGCTCTATATATCATGAACATACTCGTTACACTCTTAATATTACTCATATGACATGTATATATATATATATTATTATGTGTATATATATAAGGCAAATTTCACACACACACAGGAGGAAGTGGGATGAAACATGGGTACCCATCCCCATAACTCGTTATCCCCATCTAAGTGGTCCATCCCCATAATTTTCCATTTTTGAAAAACATTTGATGAGAAAACTTTTGAGAAACTTAAAAACTGACCATGACCAAAGACCTCTAACTTGGCATTAATAACAACAATTATCAATTTACAATTTCGGCTTTTGCGCAAAATCAAGCTACTCTAACGTAATAAAAAATTTTAAAATCCCCCCCTCCCCACACTTGAGGTTAACATCATCCTCAATGTTAAAGAATTAGATTTCAAAAGAACATTAACGAGGACAGGGTTAAAATTTATCGATAATTTTAAAACCGAGCCTAATGTGATGGTCATAAGTAATACAATTACACTCATAACAAATTAACTAGAAAACCAAAATAAATTATGAAAACAAAACACTTGATATTGGTAACCTGTGTGTACTCGTGATAGCTTGAGACTATCCCTCTTCTCCAAAGACTCAACTGTGTGTGAAAACTCTCAAAAATAGTAGATGCACGATCCTCACAACTATTAGACAAGGTCTTTTAAATGGTTTGCAAAATTGTTATATTAAATTACGAAGCCGATTAAATAAATTTCATAATTAAATTTGTTAAACGAGTAAAAATGTTAAAAGACCTAATTCACTTTTGTATGAATCACGGTTGCATTTAGCATATGCAACAGGCCCTTTAAACTCCCCGGCAGCCCGGGTGGTAAGGTCTCGTGAGGGTTTATCCTGAACTACACCCACAAAGTTCAAATACAACAAAAATATACACATGGTCGAATCAACCGTAACAAAATAACATGAATACTCTGGGTAGCTTGATAGGTTCCTTATTAAATTATGATTCATTCACCGAAATGCAACAAAATTCCAAAATTTCTCGTGTAGGATCCCCACACTTGATACAGTGGTAGTCTTGAATTAAAACGGTTAAACAATTAGAAAATAATAATAACACACTAAAATACAAACTGAAAATAAAAATCGGGTTGCCTCCTAGCTAACGCTAATTTTTTGTTAAGGTATTCAGCCGGACCGTTACCTCATTTTGCGGTTATGGTGGTCGAATGGAATGTTTACCTGCCGAGTTTCCCATTAAAACTCGGTAATTGCCACGCCTCGGCTCTGCTTCCTCTGTGATGTTCAGCATGTCTAACAAACCAATATGGGCTGGTGTAAATGCACATTTGCCTTCTAAATTTCCAACATATGCTCGGTAGTTAACACTTCGAGCTCACACCCATTTTCTTGAGATTGAAACACCGGGATTCTATCGTGGTCGAACAAAACAATTTCGCACAGAATTCCCAGTGTATGCTTGGTAGTTAAAACTTTGTGTCCATACCTTCTTCTTTGTGGTGGACATGTGTGTCCATACCTCGTCATCGACTTTAAACATTGAAATTCAACATCCATTTCTATCGCTTCATCATCAACCACAACATCACTAGCTAGTTGCTCCAAGTCTCGTTTAATTTGAGCCACATCTTAAAATAGTTAACTTATCAACTTATCTTAGGCAGCATTTGATCTTTATTGGCTTTCCTTGAACCCTTATTTCTCATCCACAACTTCTTTTATGAACATCGTTAAGGCATCCAATTTAGTGCTCACGTCATCATGGTTATACTCTTCATGATCCTCATATGATGGTTGAGAGCAATCATGGTAGTAACATTCCTCCTCGTGATATCTTACAAATATTGGAATCTCGGGCCTATCACTATCATACTCGTCAGCTGACTTATAATAACCGAGATCATTAGGTGGAGGCGGTGAATAATTCTGGTACTAGCTGCTGCGACCTTGCTGGTTGAGGTTCCTTTGGTTATAATTATATGGCTCGTAGTAGCCTTGGTAGTTTACTGAAGGTGGTTCATGATATAAATGCGGGTGGTACAAGTCATCATCCTCCACGACATTATATCCTTCATGTGGGTCATAAACCCTACTCCTGTTGATACACGATTTTGCGTCTCAGTCTTTGTATAATGTATTTTGGTTTAATAGATTAATGTATTTGGGGTATTTTGGTCATTAATGTAAAGGTTCATTCGTTAGGCGTGTCTAACGAATGAGACCTGCTTAATTCATCCTCATTCGTTATCTATGTTAGCGAATGATAGTTAAATGCATAAGGTTCATTCGTTAAGGGATGTTAACGAATGGCCTTAACGTATGATAACGGATGAGAGGCTCATTCGTTAGGCTTGTCTAACGAATGGGTTCGTCTTCTATATATACCCTGTAATCTATTGAAGTAATTAACAATTCTTATTATTATTATCATCTGAGCGTCGTTAACCTGTCCAAATACTCTCTCAACACACACATTCACACAGTTAACGTAATTGTTCACATCCTAATCATATATCATATCGTAAGACTAGATCGTAATGTATGAGATCATATCAAGTGGGTTTTCAAGTGGTATCAAAGCCTGTTTCTGATTGATTTACAACTAGGAAGGTTATACGAGCCAATTGAAGCATGAACTAAGTTTTATTTGTAACTAAACGTATAGGAATCGAGTTTTGAACTATCAGTAACTAAATTGATCAATTAAGCATTGTAATGATGTTATTTAGATTCAAACTGATTGTAGGATTGTTCACGATGTTGTTTGAACATCTGTGATCGTTTAATTGTAATAATTCGTTGTAATTTGTTGATTTGAGTTTACGCGGGAATGAAGACTGAGTTTGAGTGAGTTTTGGTGAAATTGGACAGAAAATGATGTGTTTTTGTGGTTCGGATTGGTTTGAATTGTGTTTACGAGTGATTTGGGTGTAGTTTGAGGTGATTTGGTTCCGTTTTTGAACAAGTTTTAATTGATTTAGTGTTGGTTTGTATTGAGTTTAAATCTGTAAATAGTTTGAAGATTCAAAGATATCAATGCCTATTCGCTAATTTCATGACTCATTCGTTAAGTTCATTCCTCATTCGTTTGACGGTTGTAATTGTCTTTGACAGCTGTAACCAACTTTGGCAGGTGTCATAACAATGCATTCGCTACTACAGTTCCTCATTTGTTCAATAAACCTTCATTCGGAATACTCATACGTTATTGTTCATATGCGTGATCAATAACATTCATTCGTTGTTTGTTTCATTCATATACTTTTTATTAATTTAAACAGTACATTCATTTTTGTTCATTCGTTACATTTATACAACTCATTCGTTACCTAAACACACTCATTCTTTTCTAAAGTATATCCTCATTCGTTCACTCTAAACTTTCATAGTTTTTTCAGATTACACCTTGATCTTTCAAACTTAACAAGTTTAATCCTCTAACTTTCAAAATAATACCAAAGTTTTATGCTTTGGCTTCCCAAAATGCCCTTATGCAAAAAATGTTGAACATGCGTTTTGAGATTGAGTCTCATATTAAATGCCCGAGGCTCATGAATTTGTGTGACTTTACCAAGTGGGGACCAAGATTTTGAGCACATTTTGGTTCTATTCATCCGAACTATGTTCATAGTTTGGATGTTGTGTATAAACCTCTGTTGCTTGGAGATGCTTCTACGAGTTGTACTGAAAAAACCTTTAAAAACTACACAGTTGAAGAAAATAAAGCCTATAAGAGTGAGATGAAGGCTTATTCTACTTTGACCATGGAATTAACAGAAACTATCCTTCACCAAGTTAGTAGCATTAAGATCTGTGCTGCCTTATTCCAACATTTGAGAATAAGGAGTATGGGTGATACCAAGGACAACAAGAAGTTGATGCTCAGGTTTCAATTCAGAAAGGCTTTTTAAAGGTGAAACAATAAATGATATGTTGACAAGGTTTTGTCATTTGATTGCTGAAATGAAGAATTCAAGATGGAACTTAGTGAAGGTGATCAAATTGATACCTTGACGAGTGCACTACCGTCTCCATATTCCACATTTCTGTTAGTACTCAAGGAGAATAATTTCTTCAAGAATGAAGAACTCACTTCCATGGAATTTTTCCAAAAGCTAGAAGAAAGAGAATATGACTTGAGGGGTCAAAATTCCTTAAAAGAAAAACCTACTTTGTTTAGAGAAATCACTTCCTATGAGCAGCAATTTTGTCACAATTACTGCTTTTTATTCACAAGCTGATCAAGAGATTCCACATGGTGGTAATTCTGGTCCTAATGTATGCTTTATGGCATATGGTTCTGGTACTTTGTTTGCTGGTGCAAGTTCTCAGAATTCAGAACCACCACAAGTAAACATGAAGGAGGTTGAACAACAGTTTTCCTTTATGTATGCTTTTTATGACATCATATGAATAGTTGGTGGGTAGCAAATGATCTTACTAGTGAAGACTATGATCAGATCATCCAGATGATGCTGAGTTTATGGATCTTAAGTGGAATATGGCTCTGATTGTAAGGAAAGTGAAAAGGTTCATGCAAAGGACAATGTTTGGTCATATGGCTCTGATTGAAGGACTTGCCAACATTGAACAACATAATTGGCTTTGACTAATTAAGAGTTATATTCTATAATTGTCAAAAGTTTGGTCACTTTGCTAAAGAATGTGACAAACGAAAGAAAGAATATTCAGGAGCCCAGACTCAGGAATGGAGTTCATACATGAAATACATCAAATCTGACTCAAAAGAGAAGTCAACAGGAGGTGAAGCAGTTAAGCCTGGTGGATCACAAGCCTTGATTGCTAATGAAGGAGTCTATTGGTCTCAAAGATTGTTAAGTAACTTACCTAATGGTAGTCAAGAAAATCTGGATTTGTTTGAGCAACACGAGAAGTTTAAATATACTAGAGGTGATAGCTTGACTGATGCAAGTGTAAGGCCCCGTTACCAGTTCCCTACATTTGGTGTTGGATTTACTCATAAACACAGTTCTAAATATCAGAGTTAATTAAAACTTTCACGGAATAATATAAAACATCAACCATTCATTACAATTATCCATAATTTGTCTTTTAAAATATAACATAAATTATAAGATTCGAAACATCATGACCATATTCAGATGCCAGCCTCTTCAATCCTGCCATGTGTCCATCTCAAACTAGCTGTCTCAAACTGTTAACCTGCGTGCATACTAAAAGTCAGCTACGATGAGTGAGTTCTAGTTAATCACATAACTTACTTTACATACACATATGCGTGCCCGAAGGTACGCTTATCATACATAACCTGTTCATCATTCATCCATACATATTCATAGCTAATCTTACGTTATAAAGAGCATTCGCCCTACATACCTCGGATATTATTAGGGTCCGGTACCCTTCATCCTCGGATATTATTAGGGTCCGGTACCCTACATCCTCGGATATTATTAGGGTCCGGTCACCCTTCATCCTCGGATATTATTAGGGTCCGGTCACCCTCCATCCTCGGATATTATTAGGGTCCGGTACCCTTTCTTCCATCCCTCCTTAACATACTTTCTATATACATAATCGTAACTTTGGCACATACATACATAATTCATTCTTCATATTACAACATACATATAACATCAACCATTTCCTGGCAGTACATGCAATTCCGAAGATCGTTCATGTACCGGCAAGAAACCATTCATACATTTCACATAATACATATATGGCATACACTTATCACTTAGGATAAGTGTATTAACTAATCACATCGAGTATGCACACAACCCCGAAAACATAACAAGGAATGGGGCTAGAAACTCACCTGAAGTCCGTTACGTTCACCGTTAATGGTAATTCCTTTCTTGAGCTGTGCACGGCTAACTGTATAATATTTACATGTACCAATTAACTATTATATCTCATATCGTATTTCTATCTTTTTTATAACCCACAACGAACAGGGGTCCGGGGGCAGCGCCCCTGGCAGCGAGGTCTAGGGGCGGCAGCCCCTAGCAGGGTCCAAGGGGCAGAGCCCCTTGCTAGGGTCGAGCTGCCAGGTCAGCTTGGAAAAATTTTATTTCTATTAACTATCGTATCACATTTTCCATTAACATTTTGAATCGTTAATTAACTTGCTACCTAAAAGTTCAAGGGTTTCCTTATAATTTCTTCTTTAAGTCCAAGGACCATTCAGCAATTCTGTTAAACTTCTAGTTCGTTACTTATCCTTAACGAATTGACTTGTCATGACGAACTGGTTCTTGTAACGAATTGAACCCTCTAACGAACTGGACCCTTAACGAATCAGTCCATAGCGAACCAGTCTATGTAACGAATTGGACCTTCCAATTCTTTATCTTTTAACTATAGCGAATCAAGGGTAATTCGAGGTCCAATTCGTTATCTTTTAACTATAGCGAATCAAGGGTAATTCGCTATCTTTTCACTTAACGAACTGAAGCTAGTTCGTTATTTTCCCATGGAGGAAAGCTAGCGAATTACTTCTAATTCGTTAGTTACTCCTTAGCGAACTAGGGTTAGGTCAGGGAATGTCAGAACATTCTCTGACATTCCTTAACCTCGTACCACTTTTCCGGCGCCGCCTTTCCGGCGCCGTTTTCGCCGGAAAACCGGAAATCTCGCCGCAAAAACGAGATTTCTTTGTTTCTCCACCATTTTTCAACGTTTTTCGTCCCGTTCGATCCAGATCTGAGCTAGGGTGACCCCTAAGCTCATCTTAGGTTCGTTTTATATCTGAATCCACCCTAATCTCGTGAATTAAATGGTTTAACGGTGTCGGCTCGTCGTTTCGCGATTATATCTAACGGGTTTAAGCTCATACAACATCATACTATTATTACCTCGAGTCGGGATCGATTCGTCTTTCTTGGTTCGGCTAGACAAGGAGAGAACTAGAGAGAGATCTTAAGTGTGTATTTTGGGTGGTGTATGGAATATGTGTGAAATGGAATTAAATGGTGATTAAGGGTTTATATATTTATGGATCATGGGCTAAGCCCATGGTCTTTCCCTTTTTCTTTCCTAACCCAAGTCCATAACCCATATCCATTTACCCAACACTAGCTCAACTCGTAATCTATTTATCTAAACCGGTAACGACCCACCATAAAATAGACGAAATTTATTTTATTATTGAAACCAAAAGTAGGATGTTACAGCAAGTGACGAATCAGAGTCTAATACTGATTCAGATGATTCAAGTATTGAACAACAGGAGAACTTTGCTTGCATGGCAAATATAGAAGAGGTTAGTTCAAATTCTTGTAAATCTGTTTATGTTGATTTGGGTAAAGTAATGGAATTTGCCGCTAATGAACCAAAGTGTGTTCATTGTGGTGAATTGAAGTCTAAACTTGAGTCATCATGTTACCAAAATGATCAACTGGTTCGTGATTTAACTATGGTTCTTGATAACTATCAACAAGCTGTTAAAACTAAATAAAAAGCAAATGAGAAACTTAAAGCTTTGTCGGATAGTAATCATGATCTAGAAGCAGAAGTGAATGTTAAATTAGTCTTGATTTAGAATCAATTTCAAGAGATTTTAAATCTAAGAAAAAATGTTACAAAACTTGAATATGAGATATTAGAACTAAAGAACAAACTATGGAAGTTTAGAGATTCTTCATTTTTACTAAATAAATCCATTGAGGTTATTAATAACCAACAAAAGAATGGTAAAGTAGGTTTTTGATTTGTTGAAATCCCTCCTCCATTCCATAAATAGTAGATCATACAGTTGAGACTGATATTCCATTGATTGTTGATACTGTTGTTATTGAGAATAAAGTATATCATGAGGAGAATGATGAATCTATCAAACCGGTCAATGAAAACACAGTTCCATTGTCTCCTATTCATAGTAATATTGTTTCCACTAAAAATAATTGTGACAGATTGTTGAAGAATTGATGAACCACATGTCGTTCACAAGAATAAGAATATTTCTCGAGACAATCATATTCTTTGTGAACCACATGAGTTTGAAAAAGTAATTTATGATTCAAGATTTTCAAATTTTATAAAATAATAATCAGAAAAACCCATGATTTCTGATGAGGATTTGAAGATATTCATCAATCCTACCAAGAAATTAAACGTATCAAAAGGTCGGGTTTATAAACTTAAAGGGGTGAATAAAATATTTCATGAAAAATATACTCCTTTAAGTTTAGTGAAACTTGAATTAATTGGAAGTGTATTTCAAGACGAAACATCAAGTTTGACTAAACTTGAAAAAGCCTTTAAAAATACAAAATTGATTAGCAAATTACAAGCAAAAAGGAAGCCAACTTTGTTGAAACTTATAAAATTGTTTAAAATAATATGGATTGGGAAATGTTACACATTGCACTAATCTAGAATTCTATAAAAGTAGAAAGGCAAATAACATGGCTTGTTCTAGTTTAAATGTAAAGGTTGACACTTTTCAACATGATGTTTCGCACGAACCTGTTAATTCACCACCAGTTTTCATGGATATGAGAAGGTTCCTCTCATGTGGTGGATTTAGACATGTTGCCAGACAATGTGCAACTAAGGAAAACTAAAATGAAAAACCTTTTGGAAAGACAACCTACACAAGTCAAAGTTTATGAGCTACATATTATGTTCTATGATTTTAACACTAAAAAAGTTGTTCGGGTTGATTTTCAAGACTTTAAAGTAAATTGCAAAATGGTTGAGCTTGTCAAACCGATTTTTAGTAATAATAATTCAGGTGTGATTCGATATGAAAATCTTAAAAGAAAGTCAAGGAGACCTTTGACTGATACTCAAGTTCATTAATCACACGTGAAACCAAACATTAATATTTATCAAAAGGAAACGAAAGAGGAGCCCATGACTGAGGCCCAGGCTGCCTTTTTGAACTATCATTTACCTCGTTGTGTAGAGTTTATCCAAGACTATTTCAGGTGATAAATGATCCTAGTTGAAGATCTCGACACATCACTGGCAATCTTACTCTTTTTTTTAAATGTTAAAGACATTCAAAGGGGGTTATGTGGCGATTGTTGGTAATCAGGGTGGATTGATTACAATATAGGGTGAAGCCTCGAATGGTAGTATTACTTTCGAGAGAGTAAATTATTGTGATAAAGTGGATCATAATCAATTTAGTGTTTCACATATTTGTGATAAAAAGTATACCACTTTGTTTACCGATAAAGAATGCATTATTCTCAAACTGGCATTTGTTATTCTCGAGGACATGGTTGCCATGCGATCACCTCAATCAAATGTTATCTATGTTCTTGATATGACATCTAAAGTATTATCTTGTTCAACTACAACGTGTTTCGTCTCAAAAGCAACTGAGAATGACACGATCTTATGGCACATAAGGATGGGTCACAATCATGTTCATAAAATGAATTATTTGACTATAAATGAGTTAGTGGATGGTGTTTCACTATAGTAATTAAAAATGACCAACGACTTCATATGGATTTATTTGTTCTAGGGTATTGCTTGAGTATTGCTGTAGATATTTATTTTTTAGATGTCACCGACCACTATACGAGATTTTCTTGGGTGTTATTTATGAGTTCAAAGGATCATGCACCAATTCTTATTTAGAATTTGATCACTAAGATCGAATCACTTTACAAACATAAATTGAGACATATTCGAAGTGATTATGGAACGAAGTTCAAGAATTTCATGATGAATTTTTTTGGAATAAAAGAAGAATCCATCATGAATACAGTGCTACGTATGTGACACAATATAATGGTTTAGCTGAAAGAAAGAATAGGAAGTTGATTGAAGCGGCTATAACAATGTTGGCGGATTCTAAGCTTCCCGTTCAATTCTGGGACGAGGCTGTGAATACCACATGCCATATATTGAATTGTTTTTAATGGTTAAGAAGCTCAATAAGCCAAGTTATGAGCTGCTTAATAATCGTAAGCTGAATCTTCAATTTCTCAAACCATTTGGTTGTCCTTGCACTATGTTGAAATGTGAGGCGGGTAAATTTGAAGAGAATGCAATCTAGGGTTACATTCTTGGGTATGCGTCACCTAAGAAACGTGTATTTAATTTTTCCTCTGGGTATGTAGAGGAATGGTATCATGTTAATTGTCAAAGATACACTATACCACCCGTCGTCAAGGGACCTGATTGGATGTTCGACTAAGATGATTTATTTAATTTGTTTACTACTTTAGTTGATGTAATATCGTGAAAATATCGGGTTCAAATTATCAAGTTTCCAAAGTCAAAGGACCTAAAATGTCAAAATCCAAACCTTAGGTTTTAAAATGAAAAATCTGATTTTCCTGACCCATCGCGATACGCGATGGATCAGAAGAGAGACCCATCGCGTATCACGGTGGGTTGTCTGACAACGAGGCACGTGGCCACACCTGGCACATCGTCTGCCACGTGTCCCGCCATGTGGCCATACGTCGCACGTCGTCCACCATGTGTCGACACGTGGCATAGCGTCTGCCACGTGGCAGACCTACGTGGTGACACAGCAAGGCTACGTCGCGATACGCGGCGCGCTTGCTTAAGGCCATCGCGTATCGCGACGGGCCTCTGGACTTTGCCTATAAATAGCAAGTCCGGGATCTCACTTTTCCACACACCAAAACCTGATATCTCTCTCTAGAACATCTCTCCATGTCATATATAACTTACCTCGAAGTTCGTGCCGATTCTCGGTCGTTATCTCGATTTTCGTGCCCATTCCCTCGTTGTTCGTGCCACATTTTACCGACATATCAATCAAGAAGGCGTTTGTTATATCTCGACATCATGGTGGTTAGTCTCGTAAAGCGTGCCGAAGATTGGTGAAGTATTGGTGTTCATCGTGTTGCGTGCCAAGAGTTAAGTGTCAAGAAAAAGGGTTGAACAAGAAGATAAAGAAGGAAAAGTGACGTTGAGGTGTTGCTCAAATATTTAGGGTTTATAAGCCAAGAAAAGGTAGGTAATGCCCGAATAAAATAATAATAAATTATTATAAAGGCTTAAACCTTAAGTCAAGGTTATACTCGATACCTCGATAAAATAAAAGAAAATATAACAAAGAAAGAATAAAAGAAAGAAATTATGAATAAAAATATATATATGTGTGTGATTATATATACTTGATTCTTTGTTTTAGAAATATTGTTTAAGGGATAAATAACTATTCTTAAATAATAAAAAAAAGAAAGGAATACGTTTCTTAGAGAAGAAGAAACGTAGGGTTTTATAAATAAACTAAAGGTTTATAATATTACTTTTTAACTAAAGGTTTTAAAGTAAAAGAGATTTTGAACTAAAGGTTCATCAAGGTAAAGTTTATAAAATAAGACTAAAGGTCTTAAGCCGGATTGTATATCCGACTAACAAATGGTTATACTCGTACTATAGGTGCGAGATATCAACGGGAAAGACCCTCGGATGGTGTTTGAAGCTGATCCAAATTGAAAAGGTGAATACGCCCCCACTTTTTACAAACTTTTTTTCAAACGAGTCAAAGTGTTATATGAAACACTTTACATGAGACTAAGTGTCTCTAAAACATTTATAAACAAAAGTATAAACATTGGCCTCAGGCTATCGTGTACTTTTGTCTGGATCCTTACATATGTGATGGGCACATCACACCTGGTCACATTTACGCTCGCCTGCGGGGAGTATGACCTTGTGTATACGTATAGGCACTCAACTAGTCGAACGCTGCGGTGTTTGCTGGGGGAACCGAGTGTAGAGACTTAAGTTTATGAATTGTGTTGTTTTAACTTGGTTATTCCTAAGCCACGTTGGGCCGAGACCTACGTAGTCTCGAGGGGTGATCAAGTAAAGAAAATATTTTTAGTGTCAGCATATTTACCAGCATTCATTGCTGACGTATTTTCTTAACATTTTGCAGGTAACCAAGACTAGGGCTTGAAGAACAAAGTGCTCAAAGAATCCGATGGCTCGGATATTTTTTTTAAAAACTTTAATATTAAAATGGTGGTTTTGTAAATATTAAACAAGTAAAATTAAACAGAAATATTATTCCGTCTTTCGTAATGTAAATATTTATAACTTAAATCCACATGTTTTTAAGACTTCCGCTATTAAACTGTAACTCTGATTTAATTACAAATATGGTACCAACATATGTGTCATACGCCTAGGCCGTAGTTTGGGGTGTGACAGTTGAGGTACAAACTGAAGACATGGTTTGTGCGTATTTAGAAGAACAATTGTTTTCTATTCCAAGATCTTCTAATTATGACGAAAATGTTGTACTCGATCAACCTAAAACATCAGACGATGTTTTCATTACTTCTGATGATGCCGACTTTGAAGATTATTCTAGTTGAATCTGATGATGTTTCTGAGATATATGTTGAAGAATCTTCCCAAACTATGATTGATCAAGAGGCTGAAGAAAACATCACCAATCTTCAATTCAATATTATCATCCTCAAGAGAATATTATTGACGATGTAAATGAAGGAGTTCGTACACCTCAACAAGTTGCTAATGTATGTGACGATAATGTATTGTGTGCATATGCGGATATGCATGCATCGAGTATCATGAGTACCACCAAATACTCTTGTTTTTTTTATCATAAATTGAACCAACAGGTTTTACTACGACATTTCATGATTTTTCTTGGGTAGAAGCACTGCAAGAAGAATTGCAACATTTTGTACGATTGGGTGTTTGGGATCTTATTGATAAACCCCGTTGGGTTAAAATGGCTATCCCGACAAAATGGGTCTTTACGTGTAAGAAAGATGATCGTGGAGTAATCGTGCACAACAAGGCATGGTTAGTTGTTCAAGGATTTAATCAGCAAGAGGGTGTGGATTACACTGAGGTATATGCTCCAGTTGCCAGATTAGAGGCTTTACGTATTTTCTTAAACTATGCTGCCTTTAAGAATTTCAAGGTATATCAGATGGATGTTAAGAGTGCATTTCTTAATGAAGAGATTCATGAAGAGGTGTATGTAAAGCCGCCTCCTGGTTTTGAGGATCCAGACTATCCTGAGCGTGTTTACCGATTAAACAAGGCTCTATATGGTCTTCACCAAGCCCCGAGAGCTTGGTCTAGCACACATGCTGACCATTTGATTGATAGTGGCTTCAAACAAGGGACTATGGAAGGTAATATTTTTTATAAGACACCCGAAGAAGATTTTCTCCTTGTCCAGATTTATGTCAATGACATCATAATTGGCTCAAGAAACGACAAGTTATGTAAGGACTTCGAAATGATGATGCAAAGAAATTTCGAGATGAGCTCGATGGGAGAGATGGGCTTCTTCTTAGAGTTACAGGTTCATCAGTCTAACGAAGGGATCTTTATCCATCAAATGAAATATATGAATGATGTCTTGATCCAATTCAAGATAATTTCCAGAAAAGTCTCTTCAACTCCTCTTCCTGTGGGTCACAATTTGTCACCAGATGAATTGGTGGATGCCGTTGATCCAACCCTTTATCGAGCGATGATAGGTTCATTAATGTATATAACTGAATCATGTCCTGATATATTTTTTGATGTTTGCTTGTGTGCTAAGTATGAATTGAGTCCCCGAGTGACTCATCTGGTGGTTATAAAGCTTATTTTCCACTATTTTAGGGGTAATCCTGCAATCGGGTTATGATATCCCCAAGATAATAGTTTTGAACTTACTGTTTTTTCAAATTCTGACTACGGAGGATGCAAGATCAACTTCAAGTCTACCACAATGGGTTGTCAATTTTTAGGAAACTAGCTTGTTTCCTGGAAGTGTAAGAAGCATATAACGGTATCCACTTCAACCACTGAAGCCGAATACTTGGCAGCCTCGAGTTGTTGTTCACAGGTTTTATGGATCCAACAACACTTGCAGGATTACGGTTTGAAGTCTCTTACTACAATTTTATACTGATAACTCTACTCCTATTTGCATAAAGAAAAACCCCGTGCACCACTCTAAAACAAAACATATCGAAATTCGTTATCATTTTATCCGTGATTGTTACGAAAAGAAATTAATCGATATTGAAAAATATACACACGGATCATCAAAAAGCAGACCTTTTTACTAAAGCATTTGATAAAATGATATTTAAGTTTTAATTGGTTTAAATGGTTTAAAATCATTCGCCGATATTCCTAAGCTCGGTTAATCTCTTTATTTTTTTTGTATAATATCTTTTATTTTTCCTCTTTTTTAATGTTTTGTTTTTAGGGGCAGAAAATCAAAAAAATACAAAAATATTGTGTTTTCTGTTTGTTCAGATAAAATAAAAAAAATATTCAAATATGTGAAAATTTGAAAATCATTGTAAAATTGCTCCTCAAAATGAGTTTTTTAAGCAAAAGGGGAAAATGATAGTACATTGATAATTTTATCCTATATCCAGTTAAAAAATAGGCGATAAAGACTGTGTGCTTAATTGTATTAGTGCATTGATAGGTTTTAAGTAAATGAGTAACGAAAAGTATGTGCTATAAATATAAAAAATTACCAAATTGAAATAGGTTTTAGTCTCTTGTAAAGTCTTGGTAATGAAGGTATAAATGTAATAGTCTGTCATACTCATGCCTTAAATCAATTTAGTCATCAAAATTTTTACAAGTGAATAATGTTTAAGCATCTAGTTAATGGTTAACACTTCAACGATGTATGGTCTTATAGCCTTCAATCTTATATTGATGGGATGCTTTGAAAGTTTCGGATTCCATTGGGTCTTTATGCGGTTTCTCATCTGGGTATTTACGAATGTGAATATTATTTTTCTAAAAAGCTGAACCCGCAGTTTCTGCCCATTATAGGTCATTAAACTTGATCACTATTGTACTTTGTACAATATTCACTACTGACTTGATCAAACCATTTTGTGAGTGATACATTGTCCCTTGCTTACGTCTTATTTCCATTAAGAAACGAACCACAAGGGACACAATGTACGTAAGCCATACTGATGAAATTGTACATACTCATCCGTGGGAAGGAACTCAAGGTACGGCTTGATAACGGGGATATATCTTGTAGTGGGGATTATTTGCTAGCTTGCTGATGGTGGCCCAAGCATTGAAGAACGTGCCATGTTATATTTGAAGGCACATGATCGTGCTTCCAAAGGTGGCCACGAAAATGGGCATAACTTGGCCCACGAAGCTCCGTTTCAAGCCCATTACCAGTCAAATAGAAGCCTGAGACGAGGGGCACATTGTGGTAAACCGTCTTGGCCTTTGTCTGAAGCCCAAAAAATGCGTCCTAAATAAAGTTATGGGCATTTTTATATTTTTTCAGCAGTTTTTGCATTTTTATTTTTGGGTTTGTGTTTGGCCCATGACCTTTTTTGGGCTCATTTTGTATTAGAAACTCTTTTTATATTCAGTTTATGTAATGTGAACAATCAGACTTGAATTTGGATAATAAATATTTTTCTCTTCAATTTCCCCTTGACCTTTGGGTGGGATTTGAGAGTTTTGGGAGTTCATCACGGGTATTCACTGAATCAACGTAGTAGATCTTCGATTATCGTTTTACCGCTGCATCACTTGCTGTTGTAAAAATTTAGAATTCAAAGTATTTTTATCTACTGATTTCAAGGTTTAAGTCAAGTTGGGGTGACATGGTAGAAAACAAAATAAGCCCGAATCGAGACTAGAGGCTGATAGTTTCTTATATTATGTGCCCTAGTTGAAAATTAAATCATATTATGGAAATTTTTTGAAAAACATGTTTTGAGGCTTAGGTGGACAAGAATACCATTGACTGACTTAATACCAGTCATACTAAAACCGAAATATAAAACTACGATGGACAGATTCTTGGTCAATATGATTCTTTGCTCAAAGTCACAAAAATATGTACAGATTTTGTAGTTTAAATTTTAGTTTTCATTTAGTTTTAATTTTTATTTTGTTTCGATTCTAAAGTTTGAATAATCCAAAAAGATTTTATCTTCTATTTTATATTCGATTGCCGAGCTATGCGAATCAAAAATTCAAAAAAGAAAGATTTTACCCACGATTTGAGTTAATTTGGTTTAGGTAAGAGCTTTTAAAGTAAATTTTTTTAATGTATTTACCCGAGGGTAAAATTTTAAAGTATTTTAATGTACTTTTAAATTAAAAAACATCAAAAGTTTGGTTTTGATGGTTGATTTAATGGTTTTGAATGGTAAATAATCACATTCGTTAAATATAATATTACATTCATTACTACAATGTAACGAATAAGAGTTCATTCGTTAAAAGGGAATAATGAATGTATTACATTCGTAATGCATTTATATTTGCTTCTACTCACTCATAACGTATGAAGAATTATTCGTTAATATATTAACGACTGGAGAACGGATATAGGGGTTATTCATTAGCTTATAACGAATGGATTTTTATTCGTTATCAGTTACGAATGAAGGGTCATTCGTTAATATTTGATAACGAATGGGCTATTCGTGTATATTGAATTTGGGTTAAAGTTGTCCGACGTATAAAACCTTCAGAAATTAATGAACAAGTCATTCGTCTGGTATTTTTTGCCTAGAAAACTCCCAATTACAAACGAAACCCTGCTCAATTTTCCAAAAATCGTGAACCTTGTTATTTTGATCCAGTGATTATCAATTTGTACACAGAAGGTATAGACGATCACAATGGTTGTCTTATAGTTTGATTTAATTCAGTTTTGAATGCATATGACATTAAAACCCTTAACGAACATATATTGGTTTAATTGGACATGAAAACTGTTTATAAAATCAAATTAGATGTTTAGGATTTGTTGTCGATGGTGTATCGATGTCAGTGAATCAAATTTTAATGTTAATGATTGAGTTATGAACATGTTAGAAATTCAAACTGCATGTTTGACTTTGATTCTTCATCTCAATTTTGACTTTGACCTGAATTGGTCAAAGTGATGATTTGCTAATGTATATTCGTTTATTAGTAACGAATGAGTTACCATTCATGTACTGTTGATAACAGATAATCGAGATTCGTTATGGTGTAGCTCATTCGTTGGTTTTCTAGTGAATGAGGTTGTTGTTCATCTAACGAATGTGGAAAACGAATCTGCACAAGGTTAATGAATGTGCCTATTCGTTTAATATATGTTTACGAATATAGCTATTCTTCAATGAATATTAATGAATGAAGACAATTCGTTAATAATTACTAACAATTGAGAGTGTGCTTGAACAAATTTTTGAACAAAATGTTAACATAATAGAAAATATTATTTTTTGAAGGTTTTGTTTTTCATTATTTTAAGTTTCTAACTTGAGCGTTTTTAAAAGAGATGGCTGAAAATGTGCAGTTAAATGCTCCTGAGGGCAAGTTAGAAAAACTAGTTGCTCAAGTTGATATGCCGGTTAATAATCCTGAGGTTCAAGAAGAAACACAAAAAGTCGGATTAGCATATGACAAGAAACACAACATTTGTGCTTTCTTGATTGAAGATTTCTTTGGAAGAGCAATGTTCGGTAGCATTATAGTATTTCTTAAGCGATCGAGGATTCATTATGCTATAACTGCGGAATTACCTATTTACTTCAGTATTATCAGACCTTTCTGGGATACCACTAAATATGTCCAAGAGGATAATCACATCGAGGTCGAGATTCAAGAGAAGAAGATTATGATCCTGCTCTACTCTCTTGGAACCTACCTCATTTGTTTCTTGTTCTGTAAGTACAAGTTCCTCAGTAGCAGCTCCTTCATCCATCACACTGTCAGTCTGTATATCAGTGGCAGTCTAACATCTGTCATGACATCAGTTTTTTACATCAGTAGCAACAGTGGCGAAGCTTAGACATATACGTCGAGGGGCCCGGACTCAATATGTATAAAAATTTCATACGCTAGAGGGGACGGGATCAAAATTTTGGTCGGAAACGGGTGAATTTACACCATGTTTAAAAATTTTTGGCTGAAAAGGGATAAATTTACATTGCCGAGCAAAAAAACAGAGGAGGTCGGACTCAAAATTTCGGTCAGAAACGGGTAAATTTACACTATGTATATAAATTTTTAGGAAAAAAATTATAAATTTACACAACCCGCAAAAAACCGAGGGGGTCGGGCTCCAAATTTCGGTTAGAAACGGATAAGTTTACACTATGTATAAAGAATTTCGGTCGAAAAAGGATAACTTTACACTAATGAGCAAAAAAACAGAGAGGGTCGGGCCCACTCCTGGCCCCAACTAAAGCTACGCCCTTGAGTAGCAACATCTGTTGTAGCCACATTATCAGAATTCGAATTTTCAATTTCATCCTCCATGTCTTTCTCCTTCCTTAATAAATCATTATCATCATCTCTTTCAACAGTATTCAACACTTCATTGTTTACATCATAGTTTTGTTCATCATCCTCAGACTTATCTCCCTCATAATCTTCATCAAAAATCATTCTCCCTCCACTATCTTCCTCATTTTCACTATCACCATAGGCACTTAAGATGTTTTTCAAACCATCATCATCAACTTCCTTCACTTTTGTAACCACCATCTCCTCATCATCAGGACCAGTTGCCTTATAATTGGAATATTCTTCCCCTGTTTTGGGGCAGCTGAGGTCTTCTCAACCTCCTGCTTCAGGGTTTGAATTCTTAAACGTGCTTGGGCCAACTGAGCTTTTAAATCATCATTCTCCTTTTTGAGTTCAGTATTTTCTCCTATCACTTCTCTTATCAAATAAAGATTTCTTCTGTAAATGTTGTAAGCATGGGGAGGGGAAGTAGGTGGTGATTCAAAAGAAGATTCAGTAACGGGTTGGTTTGTGGAAGGAATGGATCAGTGTGAGGGTTAGGGTCATCAAAAATGATTTCATTTGTGGAAGGTAATGGGTTTAATGTGAATGTCGGTTCAATGGGTTGGTCTGAGGTTTATGAATCTGTTGGGGATGTAATTGTTGTATATGGGAAGGTTTGTAAGTGTGAGGGAAGAGGTTCTGGAATATATGGTTCATGGGTAGGCTGGGTTTGAGGTGGGTTTGGGTTATGTTGTGAAGTGGGCTTAGGTTTAAGGTTTCAGGTGGTGTTTGAGGTGGGTATTGGGTTAGTGTAGGGTGAGTTTGAGGTGGGGATTGGGTTAGGGCTGGTAGTGGTGAGTGAAGTGGTGTTGGGATGGGTTGATTCTCCCTCCGAACTAGTACATTATCAATCAAAGCTCCTCCAGCTCCTCCTTCATCTTCATCATCTTCATATCCTCCATCATTACTGTCATCATCATCATCATCCATCTCCATCTCATCCTCCTCCTCCTCTGAGGTTAACTCAAGCACCGACATAATATCAGCATCATGGTTCATCAACCATGGTAATATATCAAGTTCAACATTAGGATTGAATCTGCTTTTGCTAGCCAGATTAGCAATCCGTTTGCAGGTATTTGGGTTTAGGAGCACGTGTGTTGTACCCATTGTGGGCAAATCTTGTAGCTCATGGTTGAAAATAATCTGCAGAAACCTTGGATAGGCAAGAAATCTGTCTTTGTTTGACTTCTTCAAGATGCTTACCATTTCATCAAAAATCATCTTTGAGAAATTGAAGACTATAGCAACTGTGGCGTTTGCTAAGTCACGACTCATAAGAGTCCAAGATCCTTTTCTCGGGGCAAAGCCCCGGATCAAATGATGAATCAAGAATCTGTATAAATTTGGGAACATTCCCTTTTGAAATTGACCTTCCTTCACATCCACCTGATAGCCCATCGTATCAACAAATATCCTCAGCAAATGATCAGTTGTGAAATGAATTGGATTGTGATCATCATCACGTAGCTCCAGACATATTAATCATTCAGTAACATGAATCTCTTGCCTTTCCACGGTAGCCTCTATTCGCCTACCGTTTATATCATCAACTAATTGGGTTAAGCGTCAAAAATCAAGCAAATGATTTCTGTATATCACCGGGCACTCGGTCAAGGCAAATCGTATATTTGATCGTTGAAGTCACCGGATCATAAGAGCTACATCTTCATTTTCAGGTGTTACTTGTAGTGGAGCACACATATTGTGCTTGTGCTCAAATGGATAGGCCGGTTCATCATCTTCCATCATATCTGAACACACAAACAAACATATTCAAAGCAGAAATTAGTCTTAAGGTTCACAGCTTTAAGTAATTTCGAGTTATAAATTTAAAAAGATAAGTAGAAATTTCATTAAGAACATGAGCTTCGACAAATTGATAACCTATACACAAAACAGAGAGTTAGTAAACATGAATAATCAAAGCCCATTATCACATAATCTTGGTCGGAAAACACTTAATTGATGCTTACTGAGTCGGATTGTGTGGGCTGACAAACTAGGGTTAGGTATTTTGATGAATGCGATAAGTCAGTTGGGTGTCTGAAACGAAAGCAAGTGTGGAAGGAGAGAGAAGTGAGGGTGAGGAAAATTTCACTAACTCCCTTTTTATACCTTTTTGAAAGTGGGTTTTAAATGCATTTTGTCATTTAGTGAGTTTATAGCTGTCAAACATAACATTATCCATTAAATATATTCACATTTAAAAACCTTGCTTGATAAAGTTCATTTAGCAAACCTTGCTCGGAAAAGTCAGTTTTTACAAAGCTTGCTAGGTATTTTTCACTTAACTAAAGCCTACTCGTTTCAGAGGTATTTCAGAATATAAATTATTTTAGAGATAAATATAAGTAAAATGAAGGAAGCTTACTCGAAATACAAGACTGCTCGAGAAATAAATCACAAGTCAAATAATCAAGTTTAAATCATAAAATAGGCAACCTTGCTAGGAATCAATTAAGAATCCAAAAATAATATCTTAGAAATAATTTCTAATTGTCAACCTTGCTTGAATGTCTGAATAACGCAAACAATCAATCAATCATACCCAGTGAAATCCCACCAACAGCAAAGCTATAAGTAGGGTCAAATGTATAAACAGTTAGCAAATAATCAGTCAAGTAAACTCTTATACATAGTATGCTCGAGACACTGTTGAATAAGCAAAGTGTGCTAGAGATGAATTCTAGACACAAAGTATACTCGAAGAGCAATATTTGAAATTACCAAGTATGTCAAGAGAACACTTGAGAATTTCAAAGTGTGCTCGAAACAAAAAGTGTGCCCGAAAAACTGGGTTTGCCCGAAAACACTTGTGATCTCAAAGTAACATATTCACATTCACATAATCATTAAGTGTGCTAGAAGTTAAAGTTTACTTGAGCAAAATAAGAAAAATTCCAATACACACTCATAATCACTACGCTTGCTAGAGTGAATTCAAACATTTAAACAAACACCTAAGTGTGCTAGACAATCTAAAAACATTATAGCTTGCTAGAAGTAACACAGTCAATCACAGGGCTTGCTAGACTAACTTAAACAACCTATAAAACAGTTAAGTTTGTTAGAAAGTTTAAAGACCTCTAAAGCTTGCTAGTGAACACTGTATATCAAATAGCTTGCTAGAAACAGTTATACTTTCAATCAAAACACTAAGTATGCTAGAAAGTCTTAACTATATAAAAGCTTGCTAGTAAACATATTCACACACACTCAAATATCAAGCTTGCTTGGAAAGGTAAAATTTCAAGCTAAATAGTAAACTCTACCTGAAAAGTATGAAAACTTCAAAGCATGCTCGAAAATTATAAACTTAGACCAAAAAGCCTAAGTTTGCTCGAAAAAGGTTGTAAATCATCAAACCTTACTCGAAAATACATATTCAAACCTTTTGAAGGTAAAATGAAACACTTTTTGACTTAAACCAATTATCAAACATATTTATCACTAAAGATCATTGTTTTAAGAGCGAATGGTGCATTTAGAGATCAAATTTCAGTTATGTTTCCTTGCAAAACATTTTCTATCTTTTTCTGAAAAGATCTCAAGAATTGGATCATATTGACTAAGTAGTTTTCTCAATACTTCATTCTCATCATTATTATGGCAGTATAGACAGGTTAACAGCAGGTCTAGACTTAGCATGAATTTCATTTCCTTGGTGATATTATTAATGTGCAATTAAGATGCATAATACTCAATGGATAACACATATTGTTTTCTGATGCTCCATATCTATTCTCAAGGCTTATTTGGCTTTCTCCAGATCACCCCGATTTGACTTTGACCCCTTGGATTTGGTTTAAAAACTTTTAATGACAGAACTTATGATTTTTTTTAAACATAAGTTGGTGAACATTTAACAACATTGTGTTGTTTGATCAGCATATTATTCACTTTTGTTCTTTGTCATTCTTTGAATAAATACATCACTTTGGGGACCAAATACCAATGGGCTCGTGTATGACTGGATAATCACTTTTCTGCCTATCATTCGGAAAGATTTATCTTGGAACATGCATAGACAACAATGTAACTCCACATTAAGCTTAGCAGTTTCTTTATGTTTATATCACCTTAGATTTTACACATCATGGGAAAGCAACCATACATGTTAATGACTTTACTAAGTGCCTTTTTAGCCTATTAAATCCATATGATTGGCTAAGTAGATAATGTACTATCATTTCCCAATTTAAAAGTTTCAGTCAACCCAATTACTCTTAGCTTCTAGGTTAATGGCTATCCTGACTGTCTACAAGTAGTCAGCAGGACCAAACACATACATAAGTACATGTCCTTTTGGCTTAGAGTCAATGGCATAATTTTAAGTGAAAGAACAAATTACTATTGCCTAAAATGCTTTCAGTCTTTGGACTAATGGCTACCCTTTTAAATCTACAAGTAGATGACAGGACCAAACATATACATGTATATGCTCCTCTGACTTGGGCAAATGACATAGTTTTAAACAAAAGTAATTCTTTTGAGTCTTTTCTTTAAAAACTTCTTTTAAGCTTCTATAAAGCTTGAACTGAATAGTATTATCATATCTCAGCACCATTAACAACTTGCTCTGTTTTATCAAAAATTGTTTTGATAAAAAATTTTCTTAACTGATTTCATTTGTGTATAACATTTTGACATATAAGCATATTTTGACACAGAGACAAGTAACATATTCAAATCATAATCATAAATGACATTATTAACACAAGAAGACTTCACATCATGTATAATCTAATTCATCCTAACAACATCATCAGATCAAATTACTCACATATTCAACTCACTCAATTATGACATCAGATAAGCATATAATCAAGTATGTCAATTCAAAATCCTTACATGACATCCTACAAGTCTACTAATAAACAAGCATAAGCATCAAAGATACCTAATTTGCATTGATAATCAGTTAAGCACATATCAGTTAAACATCAAAAGTATCATATTCAAACACATACACACAACATTCATTGAGACTTTGAAAGGATATTCAGTTTGCTCAACAAGCACACATCATGAATCAGACTTCATTAGAGTTGATCATCCCCAGGGCTTTCAGAAGAAAGTTGAACCTGGTTCTGTCAAGTGGTTTTGTGAATAGGTTAGCCAAATCATCACTTGTATCAACTCTTTTCACTTCAATTAAACCATTTTCACTACAGTCTCTTATAAAATGATGTCTGATTTCAATGTGCTTAGTCTTGGAATGTTGCACAGGATTCTTAACAATAAAAGATGCAGCAGTATTATCAATGTAAATAGGGGTGTTTAAGAAATTCAGAGCATAATCCAGCATCAAATTTTGAATCCAGAGGACTTGTGCACAGCAGGCAGATGCAGCTATATACTCAGCTTCTGCAGTTGAGATTGACACAGTTGTCTGCTTCTTGCATTGCCATGACACCAATATCTCTCCCAAAAATTGACACCCTCCTGAAGTGGACTTTCTACTCATATTGCAGCCATCATAGTCACTATTTGTGTAAGCAATCAAATCAAATGACTGGTTCTTTGGATACCAAATTCCCAGATCAGGTCTTCTCTTCAAATATCTAAAGATCCTCTTGACTGCATTCATGTGAGAAACCTTAGGACTTGACTGGAATCTTGCACAGACACACACAACAAACATGATATCAGGTCTTGAAGCTGTCAGATACATCAAAGATTGATAATTTTACTCTCTGTACTTTCGTGTTGCATGAAATATATTTGTTTGTTTTGTCGAAACTTTTAATAATTATATATTAAATTACTAAACTTTCATTATGACCTACCAAAATACATATTAAACAAAATTTCATTATAATAAATCAAAATACATCTTAAAATAGTTCACCAAGATATTAACACAAATAACTTACACCCACAAGTAGACAAAACCCTAAGCATCAAACATGGGTTGAGCTATATCTCGACAAACATAACACCCATTTTATTACAATCAAAATACATCTTAAAAAATGAGACGTTTCAACAATTAAACGCCTTTATCCTTATTTTTCCTTGTCGCTTAACCTCTTTTCGAGGGTAGTCTTACTGCTTGCTCTCATGTTTGCACATTAGCTTTAATGAATTTTGCGTCAGATTGTAGTGAATTCTAACACATTATACCAATTTGAATTTGCAACCAATGAAAAAAAAAGATATATTAGAAACTTAAAACATACATCATGTGTTACAAATTAATATCTTTTAGCCCCATTTGTTTGAAACAGTAATAACCAGGTATACAAGCTGACCCGTTTTGTGGCAGACTTTAAATCTTGGATCTGCTGGTAATCAGAAGCAAAAAAAATACTAGAACCCAAACAGAAGTGTTACCAAATCTATATTCATATTCAAGATAATAAAAGGTTGCTAATTTACACAAAAACAAGAAAAGTATACTTCTAAACTCTTTAGATTTTGAACTATGCCATTTTCTTGTATTTGCTCTCAAATTGTCTCAAAAGACCAAACGAAGGAGGAGGATTGGCACTTTCTTAAAACTCTCTTCACTTCGTTATTCAGATCTTATTCTCAACTTCTTGACGAAAAATTAAAAAATGGGCTTTCCTTGAAACCTTGAATATTAGCGACCCATGAACTTGTAGTCTTCTGTGTAATGGCAAGCAAACCTAAAGAACAAAAATCTTTAGTAATAAAGTTATGATCTTCAAAGAAAAACAAGATTATTATCAACATCTTTTAGCAATGGAGTTATGATAAAAAAAGATTATTATCAAGATTTTACCTAAAGATGGAGTCACTTTAGGCTTTTGTTGAACAACACTAGCTTTAACAAGAGAGTCTTCAACTGCAAAAAGATTCAAACAAATATTAAAAAAAAACTAATTAATTGTTGAAAAAATGGTAACTAATAGGTATAACTGATTACTATACCTTGAAGGGGTTGGTTATAACCACTATGGCTAGCATGTGATCTAGCCAATACTCGACGAAGAGGTGCACTGTCGCGGGTTACTCTTCCCATAGGCCATATCTAACCATGTAGCTTGTTGCTCTTGGGTTGTCCCTAAGTATATAATCAACCTACAAAAAGAACAACAAACAATTCAAAATATTATATTTTGATTACTACCATGTTTTTTTTAGTATTTTTTACATGGGTATTTCGTATGTTGATCAAAATCATAAATTTAACATGTTTCTTGAAAAAACTATAGCAAAGTCAAAATGTATATTGTAGCTTTTGTCTACCTAGATTCAGCCCCATGTCCGAGCCTGATTTTGGCAACCTACGGATGAAAAAAGATTCGACTAAGCTCAACAAAATGTTTTGCAGACTACACATAAATTGCAAATAACAAAAAAACAAAGTATTAATTAGTTAATTACCTTTAATGTTCATTGTAAAACATACAAAGAATGAGAAAACAATATAATCAACTGTTTATCTTATATGTCTTGAATTTGCAGACTTTTTTGTTTATGTTGTTTAAATGTTAGCATTCTTCTTATATCAAAGTTCAAAACTTGTTACCCTAAGCAATGGTTTGATACATGTAAGCCTAGATAACAATATGTTTGATGGATTAATTTGCCTTCTTACTACACAACTAATTTCATCAATGTACTCTCAAGCATACATTAATATGCTATTTAGCGTAAGGATTAACCAGCTAAGAAAGTGTAAACCATGGTACACTGCCACCACTTTCAGCCGACAACTTAACATAAAATTTTGCACCCCATGGCCACTGTTAACATCTTCCCAAACAACCCAAAACCCGAAGAACACCCCTAACTAAAGCCCAAATCTCTAGAGTTGTGCCCAAATCTCTTAACAATTATGAACAATCCTATCAAACCTAAAGTTGCATGTAATTTTTTTATTATTTCATTTTTTTATTTCGAAAACGAATCTCATATTCTCTAAAAATCATTACTTTTAGTTTACTCAAAAGTAAATGTTAACACAACAGATTTACGATTGGTATTGTGAAACATGTTTTTTTGTTTTTTATTTACACTTTATTGACACAACTATGTTTAAATTATATGTTTTTTTAAAACTTGAATGATAATTTTTAATTGTGTTTACAATGTTTGAGATATAGGATACAAAGTTTCCAACCAGAGACGTGTTATTTATAATTAAGTATCATTTGCAAAAAATGTCAACACCAACAAAGAAGCGGAAAATTGAAGGATCTTCATCTTCTCAAAATAAGTTCAACACAAGTGAAATGTACTTATTTTTTACTTTCTATAACCAAATTTAATATATTTACATTTATATATATATATGTGTTTTTTGTAACGCATAATGTTATTATTCGTATTTATAATTAATACAAGAATATATTTTAGCATGTAGCTCAATCTCAATGGTTACCATTGTCTACTATTTTAAATAATACAAATTCCATGAATTATAAAGTTACACCCATTATCTCTTCCAAGTGTGTAATTTTTGTTAATCTCTCAAATTTTATATAATAAAAGCTTTACAATAACTTTAACATTCACAATTTATATTTCACGTAGTTCTAATATAGTTGGTGGTACTTATCAATATAATATCCTTGGTATATGACTATTATTTTAGCAATTCAATTATTTGTATAATAATTTATCATTCCATCATTTATACATATTTTTCATACATTTGATGGTTTTGTAGAGAACAAAGTAAATAATTATTATAATATCTACATATATATGACGTTTGAAATATTTTTCACCTGTGTGTAGCACGGGCTAATTCCTAGTTCAGGTAAATATGAAGATATTATAAATGCATTTGTTTATACATAAGATATGGATATGAATATGAATATGAATATGAATATGAATATGTTGATTGTTTTCTTATAAATACACTACTATAAATAGTTCCTTTTGGGCTTTTACTTTGCTGTAATTTATGCATTTTATTAATATTCTAATTATGATGAAATAATACTCTTTATTTTCACATTGTTTTACAAAAATAAATAACAATGTATTTACTACATAATATAGATGCAAAGATGCATTTCTCATATTGTCTTCATCATCTACGTGTTTACATTTTACAATCAATGTAAGTTGTTCATCCAAAATATAATTATTTAACATATATTACCATCATAATTCATTGTTTTGTATACACATGATGTTCTTAATTATTTTATTTTTTTCACAACTTAACTTTAGTGTTTTAAATGTTTGGTCTGTGAAGGATAAAAGAGATGAGTGTAAGGACTTCTTCATTGAGATGGTGCTAATGGATGAATCATTAAGATCAACAATCTTTTTTTAAAGATTTTATAATATTTAGCTTAGCGTTGAATTATTTATAAATTTGTTTCTTATTCATATTTTGTTATTTCATCACAACAAAATCACATTTAGGCTACTGCTTTCGAACCTGATATTTTCCGTTTCATAATGTTTTTAATTGAAACCGCAACTTTGACAAGTTTTAATCCTAGCTTTTGAGTAAATGGTGGGAAATAATAGTTAGTACTAACTAATTATAATTAATAAGTCAATGACACTTCTTTGGGTATAAAATGACTATTTCTTGCTCTTTATACAAATTAATTAACTTTAATGATTTTATTATTTTCAAAATAGGCATCCTGTGTATTAACTTAAACAAATTAATCAAATGTAGTGGGTTTTTTTAGTGAATCTTCACTTTCAATACTAAGAATCATATCATATTATTTAACATTCAGCATTTTAAACGCACCATCTTATTATTACAATATCTTTATAATGATAATTCTTCTCTGATTTGTTTTTTATTTTCTATTTATTTATTTATTTACTTATTTATTTATTTATTTAGTTTTTTAAGTTTAGACTAAGCATAGTAAGGTTGATATATTCAAAACGGTTTATATTTACGAAGATTATTATATACATTTTTATTTTTAGTGGTAACTTTTCAAAATAACATCTTACCACTCCCTATATAAGCCAGTCACTACCCATTCGATCTTCACAACCTACATTATGAGTTTTAATAATCGTAAATTCAAAGTTCCATAAAGGTTTGAAAGGGAAAAATGAATAAAGATTTAGTTACGATTTTGATTTCTGGTCAAAATATTTCAATTTTTGGTCTAGTGGCAGTTTAGGGATTTGTGAAACGCTCCGTTTGTTTGAGGAAAAAAGCTGCAGATCTTTGTTCCAATGGCAGTAACTCAGTAAGAAAGGTCTGAGTCGTCACAAGCTGGGCCAACAAGTCGCCAACACTTTTCATCCAACTTCTTTTTTACTTAAATGGTCAAAACAGGTTGGGCCAACTTGCAAACACTTTTGACGTATTTGTTCTTTTCTTTATATATGTTGCACACACTTCTTTTAGTGCCTCATGCATACATGGGCGATCAGCTTCAACAAACCTTCTTGCCCTGAAGGTAAATTTGCTAGGACCAAATTAAAAACGTTGACTTTTTAAAATTTGTTTGGAAATTGTTTATATTTGAATAGGTCATCAAAGGGAGTTACACGACCAAAGTAACGAAGATTGAAGATAAATGAAAGAAGAAAGATGGTGGATGGCTCGCTGGTTGCAACAACTTTAAGTGCAGCATCTAATATGAGGTGATGTATGATTTGCTGTAACTATTGATTTTTATTCAAAAGCTTTCAAGTGATATAAAAGTTGATGTTATGTTCCGTGTTATGATAAATTGGTTCTGGATTAGTTTTATTCAACTACTTTTGTGTTTTGACTTTGGAAAGTCAAATTAAGACTCTTGGCAAGAACTCTTCAATATAAACACATGGGAATTTTTATAACGTTTATTTTTTTTCTATTTCAGTTAATGTGTATTAGAGATGACATTACAATTTGGATGTTGATTTCATTAGATGATTAAGATTTAATTAGGACAAGACATTTTGTATTCGTGGTATAAGTTATAAAGTTTTAACTTTTCATTTATCTACGCTAGTCTTTGTATGTATTTGTATATGTATTTGAATTAAAATTAGAATATAAAGTCTTATAATTCATGTAAAATTATCCTTCTTTTTATAAATATGGCATTTGCAAATAAATTTATAGCATGTACATATATATGTTGTTTTAAATATTAGTAAACAACATAATGAACATAAATACACAACATATTCATCATTTTTATTAATAAATGATATCCGAATTACATCAAAACTTTTAAATAGGTCGGGTTTCGGGTTTGAATTGAAGAATGTGACAATTTATTTTTTTGTCTTTTTCTTTAGCTTTCACCCTTCACCTCCCTACCTTGCAGTCATACCCACCAAATTGGTTGATCTTTGGTTGATCTCTTTAAACGCTGGCAACACCATAACCACAGTCTCATCACCAAAACCTCAACTACAATCACCTCCAAAGAAACAAACTCACTAAAGAGGGATGAGATGTGGTTGTTTAGTTATGTGCGAGAAGACTGGAACCATAACCCACCTGAAAATCAATTTTCAAAGATGGTGGTGGATGAGTGTTCTATTGGAGAGACGAGCATAACCAGATTTGATTTGATCAAGTTTTTGAAACTCTAGCGTGTCACAGCCCCCCAACCCTATATTCCAGGAGGGGAGCCGTGAACATTGATTGGTGGTATCGGTGTTTATTAAATTATTTTGCAGCGGAAAATTTCATCAGAACCGTAGTTAGGAAAAATGATTAGAGTTATAAAAACACCAAGATTATTATTATGATAAACCGGGAATTTAATCCCTTTTGATACAAACATAAGTTTTATAGGGTTAAACCCTAATTTACAAAACACGTTTCTTTATTCTTGTGACAAGCCACTTATTTAAGCTGGAAGCCCGCAGGTATCATTCCTTTGTCTCTAATAAGTCACCTGAAGCATGTTTAAAATATTTGATCAGCAAAAAATACTGGTGAGTACATTCATTTGTAAATGACACATTTTACAGTTACAGCATTAAGATGTTTTTACATCTGTCTGCTTACAAAATTACCGAAAGGTACTTGTCACCCGACCATATCTATGACTGTGGTCATATTACTTATTGGCTAACACTTGTCCAATAAGTAACGTGTAATAGCCTAGTAGGCAAGCCTTGTATACAAAACCTCACAATACCAGTAGTAACCATCTCGTAAGTCTACAGAGACTTAATCACTGTAATGTATTTAAAATACTTTAAAAATGTATTTGAAAACATTTAGACCATCTGCCATGAGTTTTATAAGTTTTGAAATCATTATGGCAATGTCGGAGAAATAGTTGTCTCACTCAAATGTGAGTGATACAAAAACTCGAATGTCTCACCTTGCAAGTTTATAATTAAAGAACACCTCCTGGTATTAAGCACCTAGGATAAACACAATGTAGTATAACTAGATTAGTATAAAACCAACCATCATAACGATAATCACGAGAGTAGAAACTTTACACGATGACACAATGTCATACCTTAATAGGTAGAGCTTTTGGATTCGTGTATATTAGTTTCTTTCGATCGGATAGGATATCGCTACGACAACTCGGTATTATACCCTTAGTATATATATTATGTGTGTGTGAATCTACAGAGAAAGAAAGTTTTTGAGCGAAGAATGAATGTCTCAAGTTCAACCTATTTATAGCTTATTTTGGACCCCATCGCGGTACGCGATGGCCATACACAACGGCCGTCGCGTATCGCGAAGAACCTCGTAGCTGTGTCGAGTCAGCCCTAGGCCTGCTACGTGTCCTCTGCGTAACCTCCACGTTGCGGTATGCGATGGGTAATCTAAATCCGTCGCGTATCGCGATGGAAGGATTTTTATTTTTATTTTATTAAAAATCTTAATTCCCAACAAAAATACTAAGGCGGCTCGCGGCGATACGAGCGTGCGAAGTGTGCCATCAAAGCGCCACATTGCGCCCATCGCACTTCGCCCATGCCAGAGCCCGTGCGCGTGCGCGTTCGGGTGCTTCGCACCCTCTGCTAGGACCACTAGTGTGATATGTCTTATAAGAACATTAACATAGAAATTTTCTTTCTTATAAAGAGCTCACCAGTTTGTTAATCTAGCGATATGGGACAAGAACTTACATTCCTATTTATACTAAGGTGGAAGCCTCCCCTTTCCTTTCCTCCACCAATGTGGAATGGAATTTTCCTTCTTTCATTTCCTTACTTTCATTTTATGGTTTGTTATATAGCGCCACAAAAGAAAAACTATAGTGGTGGCTGGAGAAAAAGAACCACAGTGTAGTTGTACGACGGTTTACAAGGGAGGACTTGGGGCTCTAACGTTTGTCGGATTAAGGTGGTGGTAGTCGGATTAAAATACATGGGGTTGCGGTGGTCATGGGGGTGGGGTGAGGAAGACAGTGGTTGACTGGTGGTTGGGGTGAGCATGACGGTTGTGGATGGGTGGTGAGGGTGTCGATTATGTTATAGTTTTAATAGAAACAATTAATTGAATATAAATGTATATTATTAATATTCTTTTTTTTTGAAAAAAAAGGTATTAGTGAGAGTATTTTAGTCATTTCATACTAAGTTAACACAAAAAATTTAACGGTGTTAATGAATTGGGCAAAAATAGAAACTTATAGAAGCCACGAGAACGTAAATGGAAAAAGAAAAAGTTTGGACGGAAATGGCAAACGGTGTTAATGAATTGGAAGAATAGAAACTTCTAGAAGCCATGAGAACATAAATGGAAAAAAGAAAACATTTGGACGGAAATGGCAAATTTGATCAGAGATGAAAATAACAGTTTACTTTATCTTAAAATTTGTGATGTTACAAAAGATAATCCCGATCGGTTGTGGGTTCGGTGTCATTGAATCCATACATACATGGAATATGAACTCTTTGGTCTAAGTAAAAAAATCCGCAACAGGTATTTGGTAAGTCGGGTATTAGTATCTCGGGAAAGTTAAAGGTTGGGGTGGGGACCGGGGAACATGTGGTCCATTTAAAACTGGAAGAACGATTGGACAAGGATTAGCCCACTGAAAATGGGTGTCCGGACATCTTCAGTTTAGATTGGTGAAAGTTAAAGATGCTTGGGTTGATTCTGCCTTTACTTCCGATGGGAACATGTTTCAATGGAGATGGGCCTTGACTAAAAGCCCAAACGCTACGGTGGAATGGGCGCAATATAGCTCCACGCCTCCTTTGTGGAAGGTATTATGAGAGTTGATATTTTTGGTGGAAGGGACAAATGGGATTTGGATAATAGGTTGGTGGTAGAGATCTCCAATAAGGGGTTTTCTGTTTTTTAACAAAAGATCTTCCTGGTCTCTTTTGTCTGTGTCGCGCATATTATCTTTCGGAAAACATTTCATTAAAAAAGGTCTCCATGCCCTCTTTTTCGCGCAGACTTAGACCACTCACTTCTCACATATTCTAACATCTTCTCATCATTTATATCAATCAGCTCTCTAAAAACCCTAGACAACCCCTTCTTCAACCCTTAAATCTGTCACCCCTCCCCGCCCCCCTCCACCTCCGATTCCACCGCCACCACCTTGCTCCACGACGTCGCCGCTCCACCCCCTCCCTCCTCCACCTACATCCATCCACCGCTTCTCTGTCCCTACCTTTGCAACCCCGCCTTCCACGTTGTTCCTTTGTCGCAATTATATATATGTTATAAGTGTATGTTATCTATTTGTGACTTAGATGTGTATTTCTTTCTTTCTTTTTTTTAAATTGTACTTGTCTGTCTTAGATTTGTATCTCTTTATTTTTTTGTATACCCTTGTATGTTAAACCTTATTCTGATTCTTATTGTATTGGTGGAGACAAACATGCTTATGAATGAATTCCTAAATCATAGACCAAAAATATTTTATTTGTAAACGGATGTATTAATTAATACATGATAGGGATGAGTTCGGTTCCATAGTGGTATTGGTATTTGGTCATCCCTATTACATGATTCACACATTTAGTTGATACAAAAACGATATCTAACGAGCACTTTAGCCCTTATTCCCCCCCCCCCCCCCCCACCCCAAGCTATTTGTGTTAGATCTTTCACTTTTTTCTTCTTCCATATTTTGACAATTAGGACAATAAACAAGTTGCATAACATCTGTCCAATGGAAATGACACCATCTACCTATATTTGCAGCAGTACCCTTTATACCATAAGCCAAATCCACCACAAATCAATTTCATCACACCATTAAGCTCTGATTATATTATTTTCAATAAACTTGCGATAGACCTTTACATTCTCATGACAATTGTTTAATGATTTTGGATATGATGCCATGCACAGTGAGTGGTGAACACTGGTGACTTCTAATAGGGCATCATGTCATTTGCTTGAAGAATATTTGGAAGCGAATGTTAGATCAGTTAACATTGTAGACTTTGGTGTAGTGTTTCCAGTTACTTATATTATGGGATAGGTTCAAATAAGAATCTAGGATGGCTAGAAAGGAGAGTATTTTAGTCTAGTACTTTAATATTGAAAATCCACTTGCTTTAATTTCAAAAACCTACTTACATTAATCTTAAAAACCCACTTACATCTTAACGCATCTCCTACAACCACCACCACCTCGCTGGAAAAATCAACGAAAAATTTCACCAGAAAAATCGTCGGAAAGTCACCGGTAAACAATCCCTGAGAAATTTCGCCGGAAAAATCACCAGAAAAGGTCATCAAAAAACGCCAACGGAAAAACACTATGAAAAAAGAATACAATGAAAAACACAATTATATAACACAATGAAAAAAACATTATGCTAAAGTATAATTGGATAAAACATAATGAAGAAAAAACACAATGCATATAACATATAACACAATGTATAAAAAACTCACTAATTTTTTTTATAAAAATATGATACTCATAGTAAAGATAAAAAACGCTCATTATTAAGGTATTTTTTTTAAAGATGTTGTATAAAAAAATTATGGATGTTTTAAAACGATGTGGAATTGACATGTGCCTTGCATGTGAGGAGAGAAAGTCAACATTTATGTGTTATTTTTTTTGTCAATTCCCTTGTTTTATACTTAATTTTCTCCTAAACTAATCTCAACCATTCAAATTCAAAATTAATGGTCTAGACTAGTTCCTATCCTTCCTATAAAAATCATAATTCTTATTTTAACTTGACCCCTTATATTATTACTAGATAGAATCTGAAGGTAGCTTAGTTGTTTATAGTTTGTTGGTAATATGCAATGGGTTTTTATTAAAGATTTCATGTCTCAAATAAGAAGCTTTAGATAGCTTAGCTTCCTCGCCGTAACGCGGCAGGGTCTAAAAGCTAGTTGTTATTATTTGTTAACAAGATAAAATATATTTTGTTAACTTGCAATTGCTATTATTTGTTTATATACTAATTTCTTGTCAATTACCTTACTTGTTTTTGTATACAATTGTCGTATTTGTCGACTGATAATTGATATTTTGCTTGTATCATCAGTTTGTTTATGCTAATTAAGAATTTTATTATTTGCATCTTATGTAGTTAAGAATTCATCACATGATCCAATTATGTATGATCTTCCGGTTTAAAATTTTGTACGCCAAACAAGGTTATTAGGGGCAGAACAATCTCGAAATCGGCCATATGCAGCTGAAGTGAAGCGTATGCAGGAAGAGAGACTTGTTATACAGTTTCGGGCTTACATGAATTAATAAAAAAAGGTTCTTTTTTTTGTTGTTCAAAAGTAAGATGATAAATGTTTGGGTTATTTTACTATCGGGTTTGGGTTAGTTTGCGTCATGTTGTTTGGTTTTTGTTTGCGTTAGTTCGGGTTATACTAACTAGTATTTATTTGTTTATTTATTTTGATTTGGCAAGACTCAACAAGGGCTACACTTATGAAACTTCACGATTTGATTATGAGATGAATGTTGGGACTTTTTTTTATAGATTGTTTATAAAGGCCTAATGATTCTCATACATGTTAATCTTGAATTATATATTTTGATATTGCTAGTATTTTTAATTACGGATAATTTGTATTTTTTTGGTATAAAATTTGGATTTATGTATTTTTAATTGTTGCTGGATAATTTGTATTTTTGATATAAAGCTATATATTGAAAGTTTAAGCAGTCTGCAGACGTTAAAAAACAGTCTTCTTGCACACTGCGAAGATTTGGTCCATCTCTTCTGTTACATATGTCTGCAGATGTGGTTTGCAGACTGCAGACATTTTAACTCTGAAAAAACAAGCAGCACCTAAGTGTGTGTACATTTGAAACTAATGGGACAAGGGTTGAATTAGTCTTGTACTTTAACCTGACAAACGGGCTCAAAAAGAAGAATATGTTTTTTTTTTCTAATATTTATGTCTTATTAGGCTGATGGGTACACACCAATGAGCAACCCCACTGGTCCTAAGTGGCTGTCACATGGCACTCCTCACTCTACTGGCCTCACTAGAACACCCCCCCCCCCCCAAATTGGTCACATGTGACCTGAGCCCACTTGCCATGGTCAGTAACGTCACGCGGGAATGGTGGTTTGGTTATTTTTTTTTCTTTTCTTTTTCAATTCTTTTTATTTTTAAATAATGGAATAGTGGTGAATGATGGAGAATGGTGTTTTTCCTTGGCTGATGGGTGATGTTGAATGATGGAAGGGAGGCTGACATGGCGTATGAGGAGAATGGTGTTGAGGGGTGTATACCCCTTAGCCTTAGATCTTGTGACATCCTGTCAATCGGTCATTCGTAGCCTGTATGTGGGGGTGTTCATCGGGTCAACCCGATCGGGTTCGGGTTAATCGAGTCGGGCTAGTCGGGTTTTCCTTAAAAAATATCCAACCTGACCCAATTAAGGTCGGGTTAATTGGGTTTCGGGTTTGTCGGGTCGGGTTTGTCAGGTTAATCGTGTTAACCATGTTACTTTATAATTTTAAGTTGTTCTTTGTGTCTGTAACTTGCAGGTTGCAAATTTCTCATTCCACTTAATTTTCAATTTCTTTTACAAGTAATTATCTTATAATTACATATATAGACTTGTACACGAACCGAACGGACATGAACAAAATCATGTTCGCGTTCTTTCATTTAGCTTTTAACGAACACGAACACTTAATCGAACAAATATTTGTGTTCATGTTCGTTAGTTAAAAACTATACATGTTCGTGTTTGTTTATGTTCGTTCATTTAAATTCTAAAAGAAGGGTTTACGAACTAAATGAACATAATTAACAAAGATAAACGAGTATGAAAGTACATATATGTACATACATTAACGGACACGAACATAAATGAACACATTTAAATTAACACAAACAAACCAATATAAAACATTTATGTAAACGAAAATGAACGAACGCAAACAAACCTAAATGAACGATTATAAACGAACGTTCACAAACATAGATGAATGGGTGAAACATGTGTTTATGTTCGTTCGTTTAATTGAATGAACACAACATAAATATAATTTCCGTTCAACGGTTCTTGAACAAACAGAATAATTAACTCCTCTGTAAAGCTTACATTATTGTCTTTATAGTGCTTATTTCACCTTTTAATCATTGTATTTTAAGTTAAGTATCACCACTAATCGGGTCATTCCGGTTAACCCGAAACCCGACTTTTTTTTTTTTTCCAAAAATGAACTCAAAACCCAACCCTATTAACAATTCGCGTTAAACCAAATAACCCGATTAATACTTTTTGACTATATTTAACCCAACCTGAATTTGCTTAATCAGGATACTATGGTGGTCCAAAACTCCAAATTGCCCAAAAGAAATACACTCACACCTAATGGGCCAAATACAGCACTAATGGGTTGACCATATATAAATGACAACGTAGCCCAACCATTGCATACCACGTACTTGATTTCCATGGAAAATGAAGTGGTGGCAATCAATAATTCAATATATACTCTACTTTGTATTTGTGACCCATATGTCTATAAATGTACACTGACTCATCGCATAATGCCATTAAACAAATACAGTCAAGAGACAGGAAAACAAGGTGCTGGGCTTTTAAATGAAATCGTAGCCTAAAATAATCGAAAGTAAATTAGTAATTGAAGAGGTAGGTCCCCGCAAAGCCCAGTTGGACCCGCAAGACACACCTTGAAGAGGTACGTCTGCGCAAGGACCAGCTGGTTCCGCAGGACCCACCATGCTCAGAGAGATGAAGACCTTACACGCAGTAGGCCAGCTGTTCCCGCAGGAAAGCCTCCCTTGGTACAGTACCCCGCCTGTCCCCGCAGTTGTGGGTACAAGCCAAGAAGGAAGGCCACCCGCACTAACAGTAAGGCTACACGCATAAGGCATTAACTCAATACTTCAGTAATGTCACCTGAAGGAATGAGCAGGGCGGGAATATTCCTGCCCAAAAGAGCTAGTCCGTACACTTCTGGAAGATCTTTTGTACTATACCTGCCAAGGTATGGACAAAATAGACAAGATCTGACCAAAGCAGCCCATGAACCAATCACAGGGTGACAGCTCACTGACAATAGTACGAGGAGGAGCACGCTCCAGTACAAAATGTCACTATCAGCCGCTGCCTACTCACCAACTCCCATCGTGGCACGTACATAGCCCGTAGTTGGTGGAAAAGGAATATTATACAGCTGGCCGTACCTGCTTGGAAACCTACCTTCGGCTATAAATACTCCAACACCTTGGAACGGTATCATCTTATCTTATCTTCTCTCTAGCTATTTCTTTCAATATACACTTATATTCAGAGCAATCTAGTCTGATTCTCACGCCGGAGGGTGGTCACAAGGAGGAACCCCCCCCCCCCTTCTCAGTGACGAGCTCACGGTGTCTGTTTTGCAGGTCAAGAAGAATAACCACCTTTTGCCGGACCTAACCCTCGTGGGAAACATCTACTTAACCCTATGATTATCCGTAATCTGCCGGGATCATTTAGTGTTTCTTCATTGGCGCCATCCGTGCATTAAGCTAGAACTAATTCTCAGTTTTTCAAACTTCTGGAAAGATGGTTAAGGTTACTCCGATGCCGAGGCCACCGAGTAACCAAGAAACTCCGGTAACCACAACCCCAGCTACTGGGGGGAACACCGGTGAATATACGATTTTTACGAACACTACCCCGGTTACCCAAGCCGGGGCAAGTGCTGTAAACAATCCTCCCCTGGGATTCATTGATACCCAGGCAGAGAAGCAACAGACGAGACTTCCCCGCCAAACACTGGATCAAGTTAAAGCTTGGGCGGAAGCACGTCAGAAGGAATTCCAAGCTGAGTTGGATGAACGTTTGCGTTCACTCCAACAGGCCAATGACGAATTCGGAAGCACTCAACAGCTCAACGTGAGCAATGATTGCGAGTATTCGGATGATGATTGGGAAGATTCTGACAGTGACGCAAACCTTCGTCATAAGGCGAAAAGGAAGCGTAAGGAAGTAGACTTCCGCTCAAAATGAAATTTTGGAGAAACTTTCAAGCCAAAGAGCGCAGGGGGAAACCCACGTGACTTCTCCAAAACTTTCAGACCGACTGTTGCAAATGCGGGAACGTCCAAGTTCGCAAGAGACATCGCGGAAGCAATTGCTCCAAAGAGTGCCAAACAGATGTCCAACATAGGCACTTACGATGGCGTATCCGACCCAGACGATCACTTGAACAGATTCATAGCGGGGGCAACCGTCAGTAATTGGACGGAACCCACATGGTGTTACATGTTCCAAATGACGCTCGTCGGGGCAGCCAGAGCATGTTTGACCGTCTACCGGTCCACCACATCTATGATTGGGCGGACTTCCAGCACAAGTTCAGCCAGCACTTCAGTCAACAAAGAAAATATACTGAAGAGCAGTGGACGATCCTCAACTGCGTCCGAGAGGAAGACGAATCTTTGCTAGACTTCATCACTCGCTTCAACTCAAAGAAGCTAAGTCTAGGCACTATAAGCGAAGATCTTGTTCGTGCCGCTTTCATCCAGGGCACCGAGTACCCAGAGCTTATCCGCACTTTGACGGGTAAAGATGGCATGCCATCCACGTGGGATGCCATCATGACGGCAGCTAAACGCTTTGCCGAGACGGAGAAGCAACTGGGTAGAAATCTTCCCCAGAGCACAAACCTCTACACGCAGAGGACAAGAGAGAATAACGTCCGTACCGCCCGACAAAATAAGAAGAGGAAGCTTGGTATTTGGCAGTCAAGGATAAACTTTGACACCTCATCCAGCTCTCGCCCTCTCTTAGGCGAAAGGGACAACACGCACTCATCAAACAGGAATCCCAGATGGACGCCACTCACCAAAAGCGTCACCGAGATATTTGCCACCGAGAAACTCCTGTGGCCAAAGGCTCCAATAATCCGGCAGCGTCACAACGCGGATCAGAGCAAATCCTGTGACTTCCACGGGACAAAAGGCCACACCACAGAGGAGTGTACGTCTTTGAAGGATATTGTCGAAACATTCGTCAAAGATGGAAAACTTACACACCTCGTGGCGTCAAACAAGAACGGAGGGATAAATGACAATCGGTACAAGGGCAATGGACGAAAGCCCGTCGACATCAGCATTCACATGGTTCATGGCAACGTCAAAGGAAGAAAACGACGAACGACAGAGCCAAGTGCGTGGAAGGAAGCTGAAGTGCGCTTCCCGCGTGTGCCAGGAGGACCCAACAAAGAAGGCCCCATAGTGATCAAAAGCCAGCTGGGGCACTACATTACTTCCCGCACTTTTGCTGATAACGGCGCTTCGTCAACGGTCATGTATAGGCAGTTCTTCGACAAGCTGGACGACGAAGACAAAGAACGCCTGGAAACGGTCTACGCCTCAATGGAAGGGTTCGATGGCAGCACAAACACCCCCTTGGGTATCCTATCTTTTCCCGTCACTCTCACGGACGGGAAGTACTCCCGCACAGAAGACGTAGACTTCGTCGTAATGAGGAAGCCACACCATACATACAACATCCTCTTCGGGAGAGATGGGATGGCAAGATTTAATGCCGTGGTGTCTTCAGTCCACGACATGATGGGGTGGCCAACAGCTGAGGGTGTCGCGATGATCACGGGCATTCCCCAGGTATGCATCGCATCTGTCTCATCTAAACCCAAACCAAAGATGGCTAAACCAACCGTCACCGAGCCAGAAGAATGGGCCTTTAATGGCAAATACCCTGACCAGGCCGTTACCATTGGCCCAACAATCACTAATCCCACACGCACCTTACTCAAACGCTTATTGCAAAAAAATGCTGACATCTTCGCGTGGACACCAGCTGACATGACTGGCGTACCCCGAAGTAAGGCGGAGCATAAGCTCAAATGTGACCCAGCTTTTACGCCGGTCATACAAAAGCGTCGCGTGATGGGCGCAGAGCAGGCTAACGCATGTAGAACCCAAGTCAAGGAACTCCTTGACGCAGGTATCATACGCGTTAGTAAATTTCAAACATGGGTTGCAAATCCCGTCATGGTACCAAAATCTAACAAACAATTGCGCATGTGCATAGATTTCAAAGACCTAAACAAAGCATGCACCAAAGATTGTTACCCGTTACCCGAAATTGACCTGAAGGTAGATTCGTTAGCACTGTTTCGCCTTAAATGCTTCCTTGATGCGTATAAAGGGTACCATCAAATCCATATGGCCATTGACGATCAGGACAAAACCGCATTTCGGACGCCCGATGGCACATTTTGTTATCAAATGATGCCATTCGGACTTAAGAATGCCGGGTCCACATACCAACGCCTGATGGACAAAGAGTTCCACGCCCAAATCGGGAGGAACTTGGAAGTTTACATGGATGATTTGGTCATCAAAAGCCTTGAGCCAGAAGCGATGTTGAAAGACATCGAAGAAACTTTCAACACGCTCAGACGGATAAACATGAAGCTCAACCCGAGCAAGTGTTCTTTTGGGATGGAAGAAGGGAAGTTCTTAGGAGTCATCGTTACCAAAGATGGCTTCAGAGCGAACCCTGAAAAGGTCAAAGCCATTATCAAAATGGAATCACCTACTACCATCAAACAAGCTCAGACACTGAATGGACGACTAGTCGCACTTAACCGCTTTTTGGCAAACCATGCGGATAGGTCGTTCCCATTCGTGTCAACATTGAGAAATTGCTTAAAGAAAACGCACTTCCGCTGGACACCAGAAGCGGAAGCAGCTTTTCAAGAGATTCGGTCACGCTTGATCGAACTCCCAACACTCACAGCACCAGAAGTAGGGGAGGAATTAATTCTTTACCTCTCCGCCACAGACAGAGCAACCGGGGCAGTCCAACTAGTAGAACGAAAAGGCATCCAGATGCCCATCTACTACGTTAGCCGCGTTTTAACAGATGTGGAAACCCAGTACTCTACCCTGGAAAAATTAGTCTTAGCGCTTGTACATGCTTCGCGCAGGCTAAGACGATATTTCCAAGGCCACCCAATCACCATTCTTACCAACTTCAAACTGGCAAACGTTCTAGGAAAACCCGAGTTGTCGGGACGCCTAGCCAAATGGGCAATTGAGTTGGGGGAATACGCGATAAAGTACAAGCCAAGACCAGCCATAAAAGGCCAGGTCTTGGCCGACTTTATTGCGGAAGTCCCCGCATCACGGGAGAAAGAGTGCTAGGAAGAGGCTCAACCCTCTCCAGCACAAGACATTAACGATGTCTGGCGTCTCCATACTGATGGAGCAGCCAATAATGAGGGTTCAGGCGCATGGTTGAAACTAACTAACCCAGCAGGCCAAGAGTACACTTACGCTATTCTGCTGGATTTCCCAAGTACGAATAACGAAGCAGAGTATGAAGCATTCTTGGCCGGATTAAGAATTGTGCGTAAGATGGGGGTGAAAAACTTGGAAGCCCATGTGGATTCCATGTTAGTAGCCAACCAGATAAACGGGACGTACACGGCCGTGAACGACACAATGTCCCTGTACCTCGCACAAACAAAAAACCTTATGCGCGATTTTAACGATTGCAAAGTTATGCACATCAAGCGAAGTGAAAACAAATCTGCGGATGCGTTAAGCAAGCTTGCATCGTTAGCCTTCACCCACTTGGGAAAGGACATCCGCGTTGAACTCCTTGGAGCACCGTCAGTCCCGCACAAGGAAATTTGTGTCATCCAAACCGGCACGGAAACATGGATGACACCAATCATAAATTACCTTGCAGCGGGTATACTACCAGAGTCGAAGACACATGCAAGAAAGATACGCTGTAAATCACTGAACTATCAACTTGTTGATAACATACTTTACATGCGTAACTTTCTTGGCCCACTCCTCAGATGCGTGGACGACCAAGATGCCGACTACCTCCTAAGGGAATTACACGAAGGCATCTGTGGAGTACACGCAGGTCCACGCGCAGTTGTAGCTAAGCTAAACAACGCGGGATACTTTTGGCCGGGGATGCATACGGATGCGCTGGCCTACATCAGAAAATGTAGGTCCTGCCAGCTCTACGCACCCAACACACATCGCCCGAGGAACGAACTTGTTCCAGTCACTTCTTCATGGCCATTTCAGAAGTGGGCTATCGATGTGACAGGCCCATTTCCCACAGCATCAGGGAACGTTCAGTTCCTAGTGATAGCCATCGACTACTTCACCAAGTGGATAGAAGCAAAACCCTTAGCCCAGACAACCGCAAAACATATCAAAAAATTTATTTGGGAATTTATTATTTGCCGTTTTGGACTTCCACAGAATTTGGTGAGCGATAACGGCATCAACTTTGCCGACCAGAAGCTACAAAAGTGGCTGAAAGAACTTCAAATCACCCACACCTTTACCTCAGTGGCACACCCGCAGGGTAATGGTGAGGTGGAAAGAGCAAACAAAAGCATCGTCGACGGCATAAAGAAAAGATTCTTGGAGCATAGATCCGGCTGGGTGGACGAAGTTCCACATGTCCTTTGGGCGAACAGAACGCTAAAAAAGGCAAGCACGGGCGAAACCCCGTTCAGCCTTACCTATGGTACTGAAGCCATGGTCCCGGTCGAAATTGGTCTACCCTCACCAAGAGTCATAACCCAACCAGAGGACAATGATACGGAAAGACGGTTAGACCTTATGCTAACCGAAGAACGCAAGGACTTAGCCGCTGCGCGTGAAGAGAACTACAAGCGACAAATGCAAAAGTACTACAACACGCGGGTAAAACTCTGCAACTTCAATGTCGGAGACTACGTATTGCGTAACAACGAGGCTTCGAACCAAGAGCGCCCAGGAAAGCTGGCCCCGGTCTGGGAAGGGCCATACATTATTAAAGAAGTTTTGGGAAAGGGCGCATACCGGCTCGAAAGGCTCGATGGCACCCCCATCCCAAGAACATGGAATGGAGCTCAATTACGCAAATGTTACATGTAGATCAATTCCAAACTTGTAAAGAAAAGGCCTAGAGCCACTTCTAATGGAAATGATTCTCCCTTATCACATTGACATTGATAGTCTTACCTTTATACCTATGAACTGACCACACTGATATGCCGGTATTCACCGCATAAATAAGTGAGGAAGTAAGTCGTTGCATGTGGAAAGCGGCAAAACCCGCATAAACACAAAAAACGGTATAAAATTTCTAAGGAAAAGATGAGGAAAACCTTCACGCTGATCAGATATAGGTGAAGTTTGGTCATCCTGCTAAGTGAAAGTGACGGTCCTACCCGCACAATCATGATAGCGGAAAATGAACATTAGCCTATAATCAATCACGCGTTAAAAGGTTAACTTATTCAAAACACTTAGAAAATTGCTAAGTTAAACTGAAATATGCATGAGCAAAACATATAATGTTTACAAGGCAAAGCGTTAACAAAACATTTATATTTCATAAAAATTCAAACATTACAAGAATGGCTAGGTATCTACCCGCCTACAAATTTATAAATCTATCCTAACGGTTGGAAGGGATCTCAAAGTTCAAGCTTCAGGACCACTCCCTCCAAACCCGCTTGAACCCGCAACATCAGTTGGCCGTGGCAATTCAAGGAAAGCCTTGAGAACAGATAGCCCGTCATCAGCAGCAGCAATCTCGTTCACCTTCTCCACCACCGGATGCGGGAAGGCAGCATACTGGTTCACTGCTTGGTCGTAGGCAGCTTCAGTGTCCACATAGTGTAGAGGAAAGTTGGAAGGTGGGATGCCCTTCTCAGCAAATCCTAGACCAAGCAGGAAACCAGCTTTCTCCCCATCCTCATGAGAAGCGTTGAGGGCTGCGCTCATGGCATCATCATAAGATGTGTTCGTGAAGATCCGATGCACAACCTACAATATATATATATATATATATATATATATATATCAAAAACTTTTTCTAAGTATAAAGGAAAGCGTAAAGAAATCATGAAGCTATGCGTACCTGAGGCAACGCTTCTCGCAGAAGCCACTCTTTATTTGTCAGAGCCTCCTGAAGGGTAGCTTGAGCTTGATCGCGGGCGCGTTCGGCTTCATTTCTGTTGAGGTTGGCAAGCAACACATCCATAGCCGCAGCCTCTTCAACGCCTTTAAGCTTACGCTCAGTGCGATCAAGCATACCCTTCTGATCTAGGAGCTCTTGGAGCTTCTTGGCGTCTTCTAGGGCCAAAGCATCATGAGCCTGCTGAAGCTTCTCTAGTTTGGCTTTAAGCTCCTCATTCTCGGCGCGCAGAGGCTCAGCAATGGCTTCAGCTTTGGTGGCCCTCTCGATCGCGTTACGCGCAGTCTCCTTGGCCAACCTAAGCTGCTCGTTGACAGCTTGGGTAGCCTTGGAGCGGGCCTCATGCCTGGCCTGGACCTCGACCTCAAGGTCCTTGTAGGCCTTCTCCTTCTCCGCTGCGGCGGCAGCAAGTCTCTTGTTCTCCTCCCGCAATGCTCGCGCCTGAGCCACTTCCAGGCTACGCGCCGTCTTTAACTTATCGTTTTCACGACAGAGTAGCTCGACGCGCGGCTGCATCCGGGCAAGGAGGATTCAGAGCTCATTGGACAGCCTACCCTCCTGGTAGCTGGCCATTGCCTCCCCCAACGCACCGCTTGGGGCGGCATGACTCGCCCACTCGACGCAGTCCGCAGCCGTTCGGATGTTCGTTCCCCGGCGGATATTCCACCGTGGAGCGTACACTTCACTGGAATCCGAAACTGCAAAAACAAAAAACAGTTAGGAAAAAATGACAAAAGGGATAATAGGCCAAAATAACCCCACGCACCTGTAGGATCTATAACAGGCCGGTAACCGCCAAACCCATCACCCGAACCTAAAGGATATCCATCCAAGAGGTCAAGGAGATGGGAAGGAGGCAAAGATTGGCTAGAAGTCTCAACCCTGAACATACCTGAGGAACCGGCCATCGACGAGGTAGTCGATGAAGCCGGAGGAGGCATGGTGGAAGCCACCGTGGTAGAAACCATCGGAGGTGAACTCATTGGAGATGAACTCACAACCGTGGTCGCTGCTGCGGAGTTTGCAGAAAAAATCACCGCCGGCTCAGTGAATGATCCAGTAAAAATGGCACTGACGGCCGGCGGAGATGATGTCACAACTGGAACAGTTGACTCAACGGTATGAGCAACTGAACCAGCACCGGAAGCAGGCGCAGCCGCCTGGGTCATCGCCTCGGATAGGTTGACCAAACCTATCGTCATGGGTCCGGAACTGCTTCCTCCCGCACCGCTCTGGAATGCGGATACATCCACTCCTGCGTGAAGACAACAAAATATTAAAAACAACGGCGGAAAGAAATGTGGAAAAGGTAAACAAAAAGTATACTTACGGGTTTTCTTTATCTTGAAAGATCTGACGGGCGGAGACGAACCCGTTGGAACTGGCCTCTTCACGCCAGCCACCATCGCAACGCTTGGTTGCTCGGTGACAACCGTCTCAACCTCCGAGACAATGGTCTCGCCACTACCAAGGTCCCCCGCCGCCTCCTCACTCTCAGTATCGGAATCCGACTGATTCCCCAGGTCGACGATGGAAGCGGCCTTCGCCTTGCCCTTCCCGCCAGCAGCCTTCTTCTTCCTCGCAAAGAAGGGCCCATCTGCGGATTCCTCATCGGAAGATGACAAAATCAGAGGAATTCCGGCAGAAGTTTGAGCATGAAGGGGACGAGGGTTGAAGGATTTAATACCTGGTCGAGTGGCGCTCAGGATCTCATGACCTGCCGGATAGACTTCGACGAACCTATCCGCAGTTTGCTCCAAGATGGGCAACTCGTTCTCGTCAAGATAACGAGTACCCAACCGCGCGGGACCACCAGTCTCCCGCGGATACAGGAGTGATTGCAAGTCGTTCCCCTCTGAAATAAGAAAAGACAAGTGTTAGTAGAAAAACCCTAAAACAACACAAAAAATGGAGCATACCGTAAGGAATAGAGCTCAAACCGTATTCGAGGACGATGGGTACTAGCGGCTCCCCAGACCCGGCATCCTTCCACACGCGGCTCATGCCGAGCATCACCATCCCAGACTCCGCGAAGCGGTAAACCGGAGTCTGGATCTGGGAGATCTTGGCGAACCATTCCGCCTCCTGGTAATTGGAGGCGTGAAGGTTAGGGAGCGCCCTCCCGTTCTTGAACGTCATCGCGATGGGGACGACGCGAGCAGAGATATAGAAAAACTCTCGCTTCCAAGACCGAAGACTGCGCTCGGTAGCGCAGATCTTCAAACCCTTGATCCGAGTGACCAATGTATACCAGCCCTGGATGCACCTCCAGGAGTAGAAGGTCATCAGGCGGTCGACGCGGGTCTCGATGCCCAGAATGTGGCACACCCATTCAAAATGGCGAACCTTAGCGATCGCCATCGGGTGCACCTCCGTCAAGTGTACACCGTGTTTCTCCAGAACACGGTACACAAACTTCATTAATAGGAATCTGAGATTCCCATATATGAAGAATGAGGCATAAACCCCTATCTTGCCCTTAGGGGCATCATACACCGTCTGGTGGGGCTCTGGAAACTCAGGCTCGTAAGGCTCGAGCATGAACTTCTTGACGATATAGTGATACAAATCGACAGAAAGAGTACACTGGCATTCGCCAGCAGTACTCTTATCGTCCTTATCAGACGTGGACGTCGGGTTCTCGAGGTATGCAATGGACTCCTCGACAGTAACCTCGAGATCATGAATAGAAGACATCTTTTAGGTATGAAAGAGAACGATTTCAGGAGAATGCTCGACAGAAAAGTTAGAGTATTCGCCGGAAATCGTTTAGAAGAAGAAGAGTGAAGCGAAGGTATGAATTGAGATGCACCCTCTCCCCCCTTTATATACCCATCGCAATGAATGCGATGAAGTTAATGCGGAAGAGAGAGAAAGCGCAGGTGCAATGAAACGGCGACACGTGGAAAAAGCAAGCTGGCAACAGCTGTCAAAAGGACGCATGTCATAAAACCCGCACCCACGCGCCTGAAAACTCGCGCCCACGCGCCTGAAAAAGCGTCTGGAATGACCATATACTGTCACGTCGTCATAACTTCCTGCACGTCCTGAAACCGTCAGAAGACGCTAACGTCACTTCAGCCGTCTGGACTGTCCTTATCTTTTCACCAACCCTTCGAATTTCAAAAAGATTCAAAAAGATTCAAAAATAAGAGGGAATATACCCCCTTACCTTGGAAAGCAAGAAACCGTAAGACAAGTGCGGGTACAGTGTCAAGGTGAAACCCTTCACATACTTAGCACTGGCAGGGAATTGAAACCAAGAAGGATCTTATGGGTCATGCTTGCGGAAAGAGAAATAACATCTCCGCATGGCGGGAACGTTGAGAACTAGATTGTTTGAAGCTTCAAGGTGGAATTGGTGGTTTAACATAACTGATCACTATGTCCAAAACAACCAAAACCTCGTGAAGAATCTATACAAGTGAAACTCAACGCTCCCGACTTGCGAAGAGATTAAACATCTACCCGCATCATGACCAAAGATCAGGCAGAAAAGTCGGGAATTTCTGCAAGTGATATTGGGAAAACTGCGGGAAGAATCCCCACGAAAAACCTTAAAAAACAAAAAACCCCTCTTTAAAACCCCTCGCATAAAGTCCAAAAGTTCACCTCATTAACAATTCATGAGAAGAACAATGGACTGGGGGGACTTGAAGAGGTAGGTCCCCGCAAAGCCCAGTTGGACCCGCAAGACACACCTTGAAGAGGTACGTCTGCGCAAGGACCAGCTGGTTCCGCAGGACCCACCATGCTCAGAGAGATGAAGACCTTACACGCAGTAGGCCAGCTGTTCCCGCAGGAAAGCCTCCCTTGGTACAGTACCCCGCCTGTCCCCGCAGTTGTGGGTACAAGCCAAGAAGGAAGGCCACCCGCACTAACAGTAAGGCTACACGCATAAGGCACTAACTCAATACTTCAGTAATGTCACCTGAAGGAATGAGCAGGGCGGGAATATTCCCACCCAAAAGAGCTAGTCCGTACGCTTCTGAAAGATCTTTTGTACTATACCTGCCAAGGTATGGACAAAATAGACAAGATCTGACCAAAGCAGCCCATGAACCAATCACAGGGTGACAGCTCACCGACAATAGTACGAGGAGGAGCACGCTCCAGTACAAAATGTCACTATCAGCCGCTGCCTACCCACCAACTCCCATCGTGGCACGTACATAGCCCGTAGTTGGTGGAAAAGGAATATTATACAGCTGGCCGTACCTGCTTGGAAACCTACCTTCGGCTATAAATACTCAAACACCTTGGAACGGTATCATCTTATCTTATCTTCTCTCTAGCTATTTCTCTCAATATACACTTATATTCAGAGCAATCTAGTCTGATTCTCACGCCGGAGGGTGGTCACAAGGAGGAACCCCCCCTCCTTCTCAGTGACGAGCTCACGGTGTCTGTTTTGCAGGTCAAGAAGAATAACCACCTTTGTCGGACCTAACCCTCGTGGGAAACATCTACTTAACCCTAAGATTATCCGTAATCTGTCGGGATCATTTAGTGTTTCTTCAGTAATCCCATGCATGTACTTGCTTTTTGGTACAAGCTCATGAAACCCTCTATCCATGGTTTATATATATTCGAACTATTATCAAATGCCCCCAATATACATTATACATAATTATATTTATATGATGCACACATGCATTATGCGTGTATGTGTCTATATATATGTGTGTGTTGCATGTAGTTCATTTGTTCAAGTTGTCGCAACGTTTGACCGCACTGAGATGAAAATGGTTCAACTTCAAAAGCAATGTAGTTTGTCGAAGTAAAAAGGGTGTATTTTTGTAGCAGATTGAGACAACGAGATTAAACTGCTTAAAATAATCTTGTTCTAAAGATCATTATGATATGATGAAGTTACCGAACAGGTTGTAAAACATGTTGAAACCATTCGAGTTAATAAAAGTTATTATAAAAAATAATTATCTAAACTTGTTTTAAAGATAATAATTTAAAAGGTTGTACATATAAGCGGATTTCAACATATTTTGGGAGATTTTAATAATTCTAATTTTGACATGTTGGTCGGGAGTAATCCAAGTGAAGAAATGTTTTCTGATAGTCTGGAAATTATTGAAATCAGATAACATAATTTTTTTATTTTGGGGTCTCAAGCAACACTTAAGCTCAAAAAAAAAAAGTAAAAAAAAAAAAAGGAAACCTCGGTCTCAAATTGGAAAAATGTTTGTTACAAAATGTTTTTAAGAGGGCATCATCATATCAAAATTGATAAGCATTTGACAAAGTATCTTGATATGTTACGTGGTGTTTTTCTAATTAAATCAATGAGTTTTGTGATAGAAGTTGGTGTAGTAATATTTAGAAGGAAAATTTTTAAATAGACATTTTCGAACGATACTTTTCACTTTTAACCGTTTTAAAAAAATACTCCAAATAGTCAATGTTTCATCGGATATAGAATTACAACACAAATTCGTGGACCTTTAAAATTGCGTCACATCTCAACATAAAATGGACCAAGGAATTCGTTAAAGAACAGTCGGATCCGGCGGAATTTTCAATGGATATGACGAAATTCTTCATTTTCTACCTCTCAAAACCTGGACCTCCATAACCAACCCTTATTTCCATCTTTCATATTTCTATACAAAATCAAACAAATCCATAGTATAAATCGTTTAGTTTTTTTAGAAGAGCACAACCATAGTGTTCAATTTCACTCTATAACTCATAATAAAGAACCCCCCGAATTAATAATCTAGGGTTCGAGGACAAATTAAACCGTTGGATTTGATGGAAACATAAAATGAATCGTCGGCTCCAACTGTTTTGTATTACGTCGCCTAGAACACGAATCCGTCGAACAGATTAAGAAAATGTCGGATCCTCGTGAAAATTTGAGTACGTGTCAACATCTTAGTCCATTTGTCGGGTCAGTTATTGTTTCTGTCTTATTCAACGGAATAATGTGACCATTAAATTTTTTTCCAAAACCACTAGTAATTTAAAAAAGTGTTGATAAAAATGACTATTTTGATGAAAATGACTAATTTGAGAAATATTCCCTTGTTTAAAAAGACAATGATTGAGAAGTTGGTCTGCTAAAGTGGTGGATGTTGTCACGAAGATTAAAGCCAGTTTGTTTTTTTGGATTAGAAATAGATTTAAATTTAAATGTATAGATTGGAAGGATTAGTATGATTCCCTATATATTTTAATGTAATTTTTGATTTTGCATGCGGTTTTTGATTTGAGGACTTGTATTTACTTTGTTTTGATGAATGAAGTTTATCTTCACAAAAAAAAAATGTTGATCAAACATTCCTTTAGATGGAGCTGAGCTTACGTGTCAATATATATTGTCTGACTTGGAATTATATTATAAACTATCTGTATCATCTGGATTACACCTGTGAATGATTGAGAACCACTTTTCTTATCTTTATTGTCTTGTGCTAGCATCTAAGTTACTTAAATAATGAACCATAAGATGTTAATTAAAACTTGTGCTTGTTTTATGGGTTTAGAAATAAATAAATAAATAAAAAAATGGAACTACAAGTTACACGTTTTTAAGATCATCTCCAATGGTTGGTTTGTCTTGGTTCAAACCAACTCAAAAACCACCTAAACCATTGGAGTGGTTGGTTCAAACCAAAAATCAAGGTTTGAGGTTTGAATTTCCAAACCATTTATTATGGGCCCCAAACATTACATATTTCATATATATATATATATATATATATATATACCCATATTTATATTTATAAAATATATTAAAATATTATACACATATATATATTTTTTATATATATTTCAAAAATGATATATTTTTTTGTTTGTGTATTTCTTAGGTAAGGCCTATTAAACGGTTAAATATATTAACGATTTTATTATCTATTTTACAACGCTCAATTTGAATAAAAGACACATACAAGAAGTCCTAGAAAAAGGTTACAGTAAGCTTAAACATTACAAGAAGTGCATAGAACGGTTTAGGGATTTACAAAACAATGAAGCCCATCATGTACTTCGGAATGATTTACTGGAACATTTGTGGGCGGTTAAGAATAATAATAATCCATAGGTTTTATTATTAGGCAAAAGTTTCAAATTATATCTCTTTTATTTTGTTAAAGTAATTGTCATTTTAAATTATGTAATTATTTTTATCTATTTGTTATATTTTTGTTAATCTATTTTTACTAAATTTTTATTATATTGCTATTTATTTAAATAAAATTTATAAAATTAAATATTTTATAGTTTTGTGAAATTCTTATTTAAAATAAATGTAAAAGTAAGTGATGATGTGGAAATGTAAAGATGGTTTGAGAAAAGTGTATTGTTGGAGTAAAAAATGTGGTTTTTAAGAAAGCTGATGTGGCAGTGATGTGGCTGGTTTGAACTAAAATCTGTTGGAGATAGTCTAAGGGTGCTGTTAAACGTACCTTTTGCTTTAGTTTTACTAAACATACCTCTCCCTTCAAGTATTTATGAAATACAATTCAAACATTTAGTTTTTCTTTTTTTATAATTTGTATTTCATATTATTTGTTGATATTAGATTATATATATATATATATATATATATATATATGGTTGGTATCATTTAAGAACTCTAATAAAGTTAAAAACTTTTAGGAACTCTAAACAACAAACAGTTTTTTAATTATTTTTATATATTAACATTGTTTAAGAGTAGTTTTATCATATTTTTATACAAAAAATTTTGATTACATATATTAATCACAAGTTTACATATATGTAAAATTTATGTACTAACAAATTTACAGAGGTGTAAAACAAAACATGGATATGTATAAAAATTAATTTTTAAAATTGTAATCGTAAATATAGATATACAAAATGATAAAACTACACTCAAATAACACTAGCATACAAATTTTTTTATAAAAACGTTAATTTTCAAAAGTTCCTTCAAGTTCTTAAATAATTTAACAGTTCTGTAATGATACTCATATATATATATATATATATATATATAAGGAAATGATCAAGAGAGTACTCCTTTTTAGAGAGAGAACTAGAGAACTAATAATAAAGTATTTTTAATTTAATTAAAAAAAATATTTTTAAATATTTTTTTCTTTCATCCTTCTTATATGTTGTTATTATTCACCACAAAAAAATATAAAAAAAACCCGTTGTAATGCATATATGCAATACGTCGACTTTTTTCTTAATGCATATGTGCACTAGTGTGTATTTTTAAATGCGCAATAGTGTTGATTAGCATATATGCAATTGTTTGTATTGTATATATGCAATAGTGTTATATTATATACAAAAATAAAAAAAAATCTATATAGTGCATATGTGCATTAGTGTTGTATTACATATATGCGATAGTTTGTATTGCATACAATTATTAGTGTTGTATTAGCATATATTCAACAGTGTGTATTGTATAGTGCAATTGTGTTGTATTATATGTAATAAAACACTAGTGTATATATGCAAATAGGCATTAGTGCGCATATGCACTACACCGACAAGTTTGTTGTTTTTTTTTTGTTTTTTTTAGTATCAACATCATCTTATTAGAAGAAGGAAAGAAAAAAAAAATCCCAATTTTTATTTTCTAAATAGTTAAAAATAATTCTTTATTAGTATACTAGTTATCTCTTTAAGAGGAGTTCTCTCTAGATCCCACCCATATATATATATATATATATATATATATATATATATGGATCTTGCGAGAAGTGATATTACAGCGAGAAGTGCGAGAAGTGAATGCATAACTCCATTAATCCATAATTTCATTCCATTTCATATGATGTTACATACATACATGTAGGTTGGTTGTATTTATGTCTTAATTACACATTCAAACCTACCTACAAACATACATACACATATACAAACATACGTACCTACACACCTACATATGCACCTACACAATACACCTACACATAAGAAAAAGAATGAAATTAAGGATTAATGGAGTTACACCTTCACTCCTCGCACTTCTCGCTGTAAAAAAAAACTTCTGAAATGATCCAATACCTATATATGTGTATGTGTATATATATATATTATGATATAGCTTTTACAACATAAGCCCTAAACCCGAAACCCGTAACTCTAAACCCTTAATCCGAAATCATAAAAAGAAAACGCATCATTGTAAGAAAAGAGTCTGAAATCCTTAATTCTCTGCTTATCTGTTAATTATATAATTTCGATGGTTGATATGAAAGTTGGTTTTTCCACCGCGGGTGGGGGGGGGGGTATGACAAGCAACATGGAGGTTACCTTTAACCTGACCTTTTTTATAAACGTTTAAGTTGACGATTATCATCATGATGGTTGCAATTTTAGTAGTTTTTACTGCATTTAAACTGTATCATAAGATGTTTGGCATTGTATCGTTATATTTTGTATTTTCAAAAAAGGTTTTTAACAACTATATATATCAAATTACATTGCATCTCAAAATATTACAAATAAGTTACATTAGATTTGCAGTTGTGATAATCAAACGTTTATACAACACTATGGGTTGTTTGGCAACCTCTCTGCACCAATAAATGCAGCATCAGTAAGATGTCTAAATTGTTAAGAAACTTCGAGCCAGTAATTGCTGAGTTAGTATTGGGTTTGTTGATGTGGTGGTGTGTTGAGGAGGCGGTGCGTGAGTGGGCATGCTGAAGGCTATGAACACATGTTAACGGACAAAGGAGTAAAATTTTCATTAAGTGTCATTTTAAAGCTTAATGCGTAAAAGGACTCCTGACCAATTTAGAGGTGTTCTTCTGGTGAACCAAACACATTTAGGGTCTGTTTGGTATGAGGTAATGGAATGAATGAAGGAATGGAATGAACGTGGTAATGGAATGGGCAAAGGTTTGAAATGAATTATTACCATTCCATTGTCATGTTTGGTTAACATATAGGAATGAAATGATTATTCACCAATGATAATAATTATTATCATTAGTGAATATTATTATTAGTAAATAATACTAATAAACATACTCGTAAAAAACATTGAATAATAATAATAATTAATAATATTATTATTCATAATAACTAGTTATTAAGACACGCGGCTTACGACGAGATTATTTAACCAAATAAACATACTTGTAAAAACGTTGAATCACATATGTACGTTGTGAAATGTTAACTTCTCAAAATTTACATATAATAGTAATTCTTATATAATAATAGCTATATTATAATATACAAACTAATAATAATATATTATTATAATAATATTAATAATATACAATAACTATAATATAAATAGATAATTATAATATAATATTGATATAATAAAAATAATCAAGATTATTGTTATTATTATTTTTGGTTTATTCCATTTCTTGAAGGAAATGAAAAAAAAACACCTCTTCTTAAAGGAATGAAAATCCTATAAATGAAAAGAGTTTTATTCCTTAAGAAATAACCCATTTCATGAACACATGACAATCAAACATGACTTAATTCATTCCCTTGATATGATTCATTCCATTACACCTTTTATTCCATCATACCAAACATTACCTTAATGTTGGCTGATTCAAATATAGTTTTTTAATAGAATCAATCATTAAGAGGCTAACAAACAGTTCCAAATGAATTTATTTTCTATTTGAATAATCCATAAATAAATGGGCAAACCACATATTTACAAGTTGTACTAATTTTGAGACCACCATTTTCAACATTACTATCCGTATTTCCATTGATATAAGGCTACATGCCCAACCAACCATCGATATTCCATGTTTTGAAATACCGAGAGTTTCTACTATATGATTGGTACTTATAGGTAACATTACTGACGGAATTTCCGACGGATATTCCTCGGAAATGTTATCGACACAAATCAGTAATCATTTCTAATTCCTTTGGAAATTTCATTGTTTATGCATGGAGGTGTGTTTTTTGGGAAGTGGCCGGTTTTCAACGACTGATCTGTCCGAAACAATTACCATAAGATTGATCGGGAGTGAAACCTTCATTTTGACGGTATGCATCATACCGAGGGGTTTCCTTGACAAAATATTTCCATCGATGACACCGCAATTTGTTTTAATAAGTTTTTCTTTTTCAAAACCTTACCTTGTTGGTAACGAAGTATAAGTGCATCAATAAGAACAATAAGAACTTTAGAGACTGTTAGATCAAAGATGTTAATTGTCTAAACAAATCAAAATTTTGTAATTATCAACTCATGAATTTATATCGAAAATTTAGTTTCTGATAAAATTTTATATTAGGGTTTATCTAGTATATCCATTTTTTAACCTTATACAATTAAAAAGTACCCTTTCGATGAATTTGGTTTAACAAGAAGCTAATATGCGAAAAGCAATTTTAGATGAAAATCCTTTTTTTTTTCATTATATTAACACGTCAAAAGGTTAAAATTGAATCAGTTACAAGTTTGGGTTATTCACAACCCGAGCCGAACCAAGCTCAAACAAGTTAAATTCCAGTAAATGTTAGCTCAACCTGGTTTCGGCACAATTTTGTTCAGATAGATTGTTAGATTGAATATGTTATCCTTTGTTTTTAAAATGTTAAAAGTTAAGGTCAATTTAAACAATTTGAAAGAGAGAGCCAACTTTTGCAAGGCTCATATAAAAAAACACAGACACATTTAAAAAACTTAAAACCTGTATGCATAGTTAATAACTTATAATATATGTAAATGGTAGCATAATTAACATGGTATCAGAGCCATGGTGGTTAACTGGTATTATTGGAGAAATTCAGCACTTGAAAATAAATTTATGAATATCCTAAAAGATAAAGATACTGTTAAAAACAGTATTGAGGAAGAGTATGATATCCCTCATAATTTAGATTTATTAAATAAATGGACAATTCCAAAGGTTGATTATAAACTAGTTTATAAACTAGGAACATTTGAAAGAATTGGTTTAAAACAGGTAGTAAAAACTACTGAAGAAACGATTTCTCTTAATAAAGAAGATATGATAATAAAACTCCTTAATAACAGAGATCTATAAAAATATAAAAAAGATAAATATAAATTTATACATATAGGTTTGGTTCAAATTGCCTTCAAACCACTGACCCTTGAAGGGTTACCAGAAAGCTTCATTGCAGCTTTAAGGGATGGTAGAAATTTAAACTGGAAACAATCCCTAGTAGGAATAATTCAATCTAGCTTGGCACATGGTCCAGTCTATTTTAACGTATATCCTAATCTACAATTATCACTATCTGATGTTAATATTACAGATGCTCTCACTTTAAATGTCAAAACCCATGGATATAATTATGCTCCAGGGTCAGAAGTGATGTGTATTTGCTATAGAATATATTACAAACCGTTATTTACTTTGAATCCCCATTGTAGGATGGTTGATAAACCATTAAATGAAACAATAGTTATAGAAACTAATTTTGGAAAATCTAATATTACAACCAGAAGAAAAATAAAATGGGAAGAAATAAATTTTCCAGAAAATTGGGTAATTAATAATTGTACTCCTTCACAACAGTATGTAGATAATAATCCATTAGAAATAATACAAACAAATGAAGGATCTATCCAAATACAATTTGAAAAAATAAATCCTAGAATAACTAGATCTTTGTCTTCGAAAGCTTCGTCTCAACATATATCCCCTTTTGAATATACTGTTAGAAGTCCATCTAGAGCTTCTACTTCTCAAATCAGAGAAGAAATTTCTGACAGGAAAATAGAGGAATTAAGAATAAATTCTGATAATATAGTTAGAGGAATATTTAAGCCTCAAGACCCATAATTAACTGAGTCTGAAATGAATTTCTCAATTTAATGGATTCTAGAAAGAAAATAGATTTTAGCCAAGGTTCTTTGGCAAGAAAACAAATTTGTGAAGAATTTAAATTAACCAAATGGGAATCGTTTAGAAAATGGTTCTTTAAAAATTTTGAAAGTCAAGATTTTGAATTCTTTCAAAAAGAATTTTATGATGAACGAGAAGAACAGAATAATATTATTCCGTTTGTTCCATGGTTTTTGAACAAATATACAAATAATATGATTTCAGTTATACAAAGAGAATATAATATAAATGGTCAAATCCAAAAAACAAATTTTCCTCCACAATTACCTTTTAAATTAGAAAGAGATAATGAGGTAAGATATTACCAAGCTTTTCAAAAATTACTTGAGGATGATACATTGCCCATAACAATTATGCATATTAACAATCTTTTCAGACAAAATAATTATACCAATATATGTTTGGTTGTTATAGGAGAACAATTAGGTGCTTTAAATAACACAATAAATGAACTTATAAAACATTCTTTAAATAAAGATAAAAATAAGGATGGAGAAATTATAGCTACACCATCTATTCAGCCTCCTCCAGAGGTAAAAGATTTTAAATTAAAATCTAACAAAGAGATTTCAAAATTACTTGATGATAAGTTAAAAAATCTTGGAGAAAAATTCCAATCTTTACATATTAATACATTATCAGAAGAATTTGCGGAATCTATAGATAATAATAATTATCAACAAAAGATAAATGAAGAGATTAATAAACTCCAAAAGTTTGCTGAAAAACCTACTCAAAGATTATATTATTATCCCAGACCAACTCCCCAAGACGTACTAATAGAAGAACAAGAATATGTTGTTAATAATTCCTATCATGGAAAAAATATTTACGAATGGAATATTGATGGTCATACAGAAAGACAAATTTATAATGTTGTCCATAGAATGATGATGTATAGTACAATTTGTAGAAATAATGGCAATAATGATACAAACATAGCTAGAATGATAGTAGCTGGGTTTATAGGTCAATTAAAAGGTTGGTGGGATAATTATTTATCTCAACATGATAGAGAAGTCATACTAAATGCAGTTAAGGAAGAAGATAATGTCCAAAAGCCAAATGCTGTCTACACATTAGTAATTAATATAATTGAACATTTCACAGGAAGATGGTCTGATAATTCAGAAAATATCAGAACTCTTTTACAAAACCTTAGATGTAGAACTCTTACATCTTTTAGGTGGTATAAAGATACTTTTTTAAGCAGAGTTATGGAACTCCCAGAGTCCAATAGTACTCATTGGAAATCCAAATTCATAGATGGTTTGCCTCCTTTATTTGCTGAGAGAATTAGAAAGACTCTTAGAAAAGGGGAAGTTAACATAAATTATGAAAATTATACTTATGGCAAGTTAATAGGTACTTGTATCCAGGAAGGATTATCTTTATGTAATGAAATAAAATTAAATCAACAAATTAAGAAACACTCTCTTAATGAAAAGAGACAGTTAGGACAATTTTGTTCACAATTTGGAATGGAAGAAATCCATGATCCTAAAAATAAAAAGGTTTTCAAATCACAAAGAGCTAATAAAGTTTACAAAAGAAAACAAAAGAAAGAACAAAGAAAAGAAGATAGAAAATTTAAGAGGAAAAGAAATTTTAAACCTAATAGACCTTTTATTATATGTAAAAAATGTGGTCGTCCTGGACACAACGAAAAAACTTGCTGGGTAAAAAGAAAAATTAATAATTTAACAGATGAAAAGTTGAAAGAAACTTTATCAAATATTTTGATAAATTCTGAATCTGATTCTGAATCTCAAGAATTTTCATCTATTGAAATGAATAATATTCATATTTTAGAAAATGAAAGTTTAACATCATCAGATGAGGAATGTATTCCTTGCAGAAATGGTGAACAATGTTTAAACTCTTCTGATAAAGAAGAAGAAAATCTCTATCAACTTATTGCTCAATTTCAAGATATGGAAATAAATGTTATTTCTAATAATATGCTGGATCTTCTTAAAGTCATAAAAGATTCTGAAATAAGAGAAAGAATAATTTCTCAAATGATAAAAGAAAATCAGGGAGAAACATCTGATGAGAAAATTTCTCAAGATTTTCAACCATATACTTTAATGGAAGTTAAGAATCAACTAAATCAAAAATATAAGGTTAATAAACCAGTTAGTATTGAAGAATTAAGAATTGAAATTGATAATTTAAAATTTGAGATAAAAAATTTAAAAAAGAATAATGAATATCTTGGAGAAAGATTAACAAGAATAGAAAAAGGAAAATCCATTGACAATAGTATTGAAGAAGAAGAAAATTTATTGTCTGTAATTGAAAGGATAACGTCACAAAAATCGCATATAAAAATTAAACTGTTAATAAACAATGATTTCACAAAAGATTTGATTGCTCTAGTTGATAGCGGAGCAGATTTAAATTGTATCCAAGAAGGTATTATACCAACAAAATATTTTCAGAAAACAACTCATAGACTTAGTTCAGCTAATGGTGAACCTTTACAAATTAATTATAAACTGCCTAAAGCTTATATTTGCAATAATAAGATGTGTATAGCTAATAGCTTTATTTTAGTCAAAAACCTTACTAATCAGATTATACTTGGAACACATTTTTTAAATCAAATTCTTCCTCTACAAAGGGTGGATAAAAATTCAATTGTTGGAACATATGAGGGGAAACAGGTAATTTTTAATTTTGTTTCTGAACCAATCACATGGTTCATAAATAATGTAAAAGAATCTTTGCTACAAGCAAAAGAGAATCAAATAAACTTTCTTAAACAAGAAGTAAATTACATTACAATAGAAGAAAAGCTAAAAAATCCTAAATTACAGGAAAAAATAAATTTAGTCCAACATCAATTCTCTTTACAAATATGTAATGACCATCCTAATGCTTTTTGGGATAGAAAGAAACATATTGTTTCTCTTCCTTATGAAGAAGACTTCAAAGAAAGCCAAATACCTACGAAAGCGAGACCATGTCAAATGAATTCTGAATATTTACAATTATGCAAAAAAGAAATAAAAACCTTAATTGAGAAAAGTCTTATTAGACCCTCTAAATCTCCTTGGTCCTGCACAGCTTTTTATGTAAATAAACATTCTGAACAGGAAAGAGGAATTCCAAGGTTAGTAATAAATTATAAACCATTGAATAAAGTTTTAAAATGGATTAGATACCCTATTCCAAATAAAAAAGATTTATTGGATAGATTACATAATGCTGTAATCTTTTCAAAATTTGATTTAAAATCAGGATACTGGCAAATCCAAATAGAAGAAAAGGACAGGTATAAAACTGCTTTTACGGTTCCAATAGGACATTATGAATGGAACGTAATGCCATTTGGATTAAAAAATGCTCCTAGTGAATTTCAAAATATTATGAATGATATATTCATTCCTTATAGTGATTTTATCATCGTATATATTGATGATATCTTAGTATTTTCAACAAATATTGAAACACATTTAAAACATTTAGAAATATTTAAGAATATAATAATCAAAAATGGTTTGGTTATAAGTAGACCCAAGATGGTTTTATTTCAAACTAATATAAGGTTTTTAGGACACAATATTGAAAAAGGAAATATAATTCCTATTAACAGAAGTATAGAATTTGCTTCAAAATTTCCAGATGAAATAATTGATAAAACCCAATTACAAAGATTTTTAGGAAGCTTGAATTATATTTCTCCTTATTATCAGGGTCTAGCAGATGATACTGCTATCTTATATGATAGATTAAAAAATAATCCTCCTCCTTGGACTAAATATCATACTAAGGCAGTCCAAAAAATTAAACATCAAGTAAAAAACCTACCATGTTTAATGTTAGCTAACCCAGAATGGGAAAAAGTTGTTGAAACAGATGCCAGTGAAATAGGTTACGGTGGCATATTAAAACAAATATCTCCAATTGATAAGAAGGAATTTCTTGTTAGATTCCATTCAGGAAAATGGAATAAAAGTCAGAAGAATTATGCTACTATTGCTAAAGAAATCTTAGCTATAGTCAAATGCGTTTTGAAATTCCAAGACGATTTATATAATCAAAAATTTATTATAAAAACTGATTGTCAAGCTGCTAAATATATGTTTAATAAAGATTTTAAACATGATGTCTCCAAACAAATGTTTGCAAGATGGCAGTCTAATTTAGCACCATTTGATTTCGACATAATATATAAAAAAGGTACTGATAATAGTTTACCTGATTATTTAACAAGAGAATATCTTAACTCTATTCTGCAGGAATAATGGTGTATAAGGGACCCCTGAGAATAATTATTTCATCAATAGATAGAAGAATCAATTTTTATAATCAAATGAGCACAATGCATGCTTTTCATATCCATAATTTAAACATGGATTTTTCATTATCATCTCACCAAAAACAATTTCTTTTAAGTTACGAATGGCAGCAATATAACTGCTACAAGGATCGAATTGAGATTCTAAAGGAAAACAAGAAAATAATTTCTTGTGGATAACTTATATTTTATTTCAGGTATGTATCCTCGTGAAAGAGGAAATTATTTTCATTCCTCTAATAGAGGAAGAGGGAGAGCTAGTCAAAATAATATCAGAGTAATTGCGCAAATTGGGCAACAAAGGCTAATAGCTGCTAATATCGCAAATATTGCAACCACTTCTAGTAATACTGGAAGTAATGAAAACCAAGATTCTTTATTAGAAGAATTCCTTTCATGAAAAAACTCCAGAAAAGAGGCTAATAAACCCTCATATGTGAATATTACTACAGAAGACCCAGATGATGGAGCATATAATCAGACTCCATACAAGGAGATAATATTGCTCCTAGAATTTAAAGATCTTAAATATAAAGATCAACCATGGATTTTAATCCAAAAATATATGGATACAGGATCATATCCTGCAGGATCTTATAAACCCAGATTATATTATGAGACGATTCTACGATCCACAGAATCTTGTGAGATTACACATTATAATTCGGGTAATACCCAGATTTACAATTTCAGCAAAGTAATAATTAAACAGATAATATCCGTTGAGACATGGGGAACATCTCCTCTTAAAGAAAGAGAAGTTTATCACCCTGAATCTAGGGCACCATTAAAATTTAATTATTAGGATTATATAGAGGCATTTAATAAAGCCTTTTTATATGAAAATTCAAAGAAGAAGCATTCTTGGTTCTTCAAAATATGTCCACAAGTTTATAACTTAGATATTCCAAATTGGTTTAATAAATGGTGGATGTCATATGGTCCAGCTATAAAAATTTTACCTGAACCTTATAAAGGATTTTTTCAGAAATGGTCTGAAGTTTCTCCAACTCTAATAGAAATGGAGTATAATAATATAAATATTGAAGGAATATCTTCATTGCATTATTTCACTCAGTTTGGAATCCCTTGGATCTGGAAGTGGTCTCCAGAAGTTGGTTATACCCAACAAAATATTCCGTGTTTAAGAAGGACTTTTTATACAAAGTTCTGGAAGAAAATGAATAAAATGGATGATCAAGGTAATATTGAAGGCCAAGAAACGATAGACTTAATAAAGTCTACAATTGAAGAATATGAAGAACAAATACGTTTGAAACAACAGAAAGAGGTTCCTAGTCCATTCAGACAAATTGTCAAGAAGATTCAACTATCAAATGATCAATTATCAAAAGATGAAATTATTCAGAAGTACTTAGAAGAAGTCAAGAAGGACCTAATTAAAAACCTTCAACCAGATAAAAGGTCTGATATGTCTATAACATCTTCAGAAAATAATGAAGCAACTGAAGATGCTCAAAATGTTTATGAAGACGAAGAGCTTGATGAAGAACTTCTGGAAGCTGAATTAGCATCGTTAAAGGAATCCCTGACAACACAGAAAGACAAGAAAAAGATGGTCCAATAATACTGGATAAAGAAGAATCTACTTTAATAAAGCTGACTACTTTAATAAAGGAGAATCTGCTTTAATAAAGCAGGCTGCTTTACTCAATTATAGCAGACATAATTATGAAGACTTTTGAAAATTTTCAAAAAGCAGAATTATTGTAAATTATTGTAGTTTGTTTGTATACTGAGACTCTCATTATAAAAGGAGCTCAGATTAATTCAGGAAGGCATCACTTCCTTCTCTAGTATCTATAATATCTTAGCTATTGTAAAAATTCTCTCTATTAAATAAAAAGTCTGAAGTTTGTGAAGACAACTTAATCTACACATAATCCCTTTAAAGGTTAGTATACTTAACTTTTCTATTATTATTTAGCTTAATGACAAGCTAAATCCCAAAGTGTTGAATTAACCCAGATGATATAAGTCATAAATCATGACTCAAAAAAAAAAAAAAAAGTCATGGATGAAAAATTTTCAGGTTGGTTCTATATTAAAACAGGCATAATATTAATATCGTGGTCGAATTATGGTAGCCCGTTTGTTGCCGTGTTGATTAAAGGCGTTTCTAGGGCGTGGCCTGTACTGACCGCATGTTAATACTATTAGCCAGTTGAAATATGGGTAAAGAAACCATAGTACCTAAAGTTTCATACATGATTCTTTACAAGTTACTTTTTACAAGTTAAAATTTTAATTTAAAACATAATTATTATGAATAATTAACATGGTATCAGAGCTGTATGCATAGTTAATAACTTATAATATATGTAAATGGTAGCATAATTAACAAGGTAAACAAAATTAAGCCCCTATTTTGTGGTTTGGACTTTGAACAATGGCCTCCCATTCAAACTACAGCATTCTAATATTTATATACCTTGTAGATGTTTGGCTTCATAATTAAATTATTATTTCGTCTTATTAGTTAACTAAATAAATTATTAAATATTTTAAACAGGTGATCTTGAAAATGAGACTTCCTATGTTTGTGTCTTTCACTCTTTCATGTCAAACAATGATGATTTGATTGATAACTTTCTTGTCGTCTAGATCAAGAAAATGCTTATTTTGCTTCGACTTTCAATGCTTTGAGATCTTCAATCGCTATGTCATGATGTGCTTGATTGTTCCTTTTTGATTTTAATTGTGTTTGAAATTATCACATATACTCGAGTCAGCCTTCTAAAAATGGGATATCAGCCGTTCATACAGATTATATAATGCATAGTTAAGGTTTTCAAATAAAAATTTAAAATAATCTTAATTACTTTTATATAAAATGATTTATTATAAAAAAATTAATATAACGTTCATTAAAAAAGTAATTTTATATCTAAAAGTTTATGCATACATTCCCTATTTGTAAATACGTTTGAATATTATAACAATTTAAGAAGTTTATTTACTTAGTATATTTTTAATTACAAAATTTATTATAAAAAGGGATTCTTTTTTTATTGGTATAACGTCTCCTCAACTAGGAGAAAATGGGTATAGATATAATCATATAATGGATTAGATTATTTGTCAAAATAGATTATTAATTAAGATCTGAATAATTAAAATGGATTGGATACAACACACTACATAAGCAATCATCCAATACACATGCACTGGCCCTACGTGCAACTGTGTTTGTCGGGTCTTTGATCGTTCGTTTGGGCATCAAAACACATAGATACGTAGCAACGTCACAATTTAATACCCATTTCTATTTATGACACAACTAACATACATGCATGCCAGATCTAGAAAAAAATTGAATATTCCAAAAACCTATTTTGTACATTAAGAATGGATTTTGTTATATGAAAATGATGGATGTTAAAGTTTTGAAGTTTACGATACATAAAATTGCACTTTACCAAGAAAGTTAATGGATATCATGAGCACCTCCAAATCATATAAATCTGCTTGTGTATGCACATATCTATAACTACATTTGTACTTGCATGCATATAACACACACATATTATACTAGAAGTAGTGGGTTTAGTCTTAGGGTTTATAATTTATAGTTAAGATTCAACGAGTCTGCTACAACGCCACTTTAATAAGTTAAATCAGAATTTGTTTGATCTATGGTTCTCCGGGCCCTCACTTTTGTGGTTCCCCAATTGAACAGGTAAAATAAACACAAATAAGACCGGTAAATATGAGTCAAGAGAATCATTTACGATTCATTAATAAACAAATACCAAAATCCAAAACGAGTGAAACCATAAAGATAATATAGAAGCGATTTTATTAGTTTGGTATCGATTCGCTCTGGTACCATTAGAAATACCTAAAAGAACCCAAAAGATATCAAAACCGAAAATACGAAAACGAATACCAATTCCAGCGTTACATGGGTGGTGTTCGATCAGGCGATTTGACATCGGTATCATTATGGTACCCAATAGAAAAATGCTCATTCTACTTGAGAGTAGACAATGAAGGGGGAATGGAATGGGAAGAGGAATGGAATGGACGAAGGAATGAAATGAATCATTACCGTTCCTTTGTCTTGTTTGGTTAACATATGGGAATGAAATGAATCATTACTTTATGTTGTTTGGTATCTGAAAAAAAAATTTAGGAATGAAATAGAAATAATAAAAATATTCTTATCCCAAAATATATATTTTTTTACAAAAAAAAAAAAAACTGAAATGGCGACGGTGGTGGTAGCTCTAGAGATGAAAATGGTGGTGGCGGTGGCGACAGTGGTGGTGGTGGTGGCGCTCAGGCGCCGGGGGTGGTGGTTGTGGTCAAGCGATGGTAGCATTAGTAGTGATGGCGGTGATAGGAGGGTGATGACGGTGGTGGTGGCCAGGCAGTGATAGTGGTGGTGACAGTTATGGTCGGGTGGCGACGGTGACAATGGTTGTCGTGGTTATGACGACGATGGTGGCAGAGGTAGATTTGCTGGTAAGGTGGTGGTGGTAGGGGAGGTGGTGATGGTAACGGTGGCGGTCAGGTGGTGGTGGCGGCGGAGGTGGTGGTGGTGACGGTGGCGGCGGAGGTGGTGAAGGTGGTGGCGGTGGTGGTGACGGTGGCGGCGGAGGTGGTGGTGGTGACGGTGGCGATGGTGGTCAGATGATGGTAGTGGCTATGGTAGTGGTGGTGGTGGTGGCGATGGTTGTTAGATGATGATGTTGTTGAGAAAGTAGGTTGAAGGAGGAATGGAATGAAAAAAAAGAAGGGGGGTGGGAAGGAATGGTTTTGATGGAATGAGATTCCATATGTAATGGATGATTCCATTCCGTTGTGCAACCAAACACCTCTTATTTCATTCCCACATAATAAATCATTTCATTCCGTCTGTCATTATTGCATAACAAACGCTACCTTATTTTGTCATGCTACAAGAAAAAGAATATAAAAATTAATATTTACAAAGTTGTAATTTCTAATCGTAACCAAAAGTCTATAATAATACAAGGGCGGTAATAGATGGGACCCAATGGATATAGATCAATAGTGTATTAACAGCATGTTTGGGAAACCTATTCCCGGTACATATTCACCGCGACATGCTGATCCGCGATTAGTTTAAAAAATGTTTATTGGTATTTTAATGTTTTTAAAAAGCCAATAAGCCAAAATGTGTTTGACAATCTCAAAAATCTTTTTTATTTTAGCTTTTTAAAATGGTTAAAAAACAGTATTTTAAAAGCCCAAAATTCAGGCTTTTCAAAATGGTTTTTTTGAAAAAACCAATAAATATTTTTCAAACTCAATCACAAACATGTTAAGATTTACTGAGTCTCCGACTCTCCGTGTATCCATATTTTTTTTATTTTTACAACTATGATTACTTTTATAAAAAGGATATTAATGTTTTAAATTAGGGATGAGCTTGAGACAATACCTGTATACATACCCGTACCTGTACTCGATTGTATCAGTACCAAAAATCAATAAAAACACATACCAATACTCGTATCAAATTTTTCAGTATGGTACGGGTTCAGGTATTGGTACGGGTATTTCGGTACAGTACCCGTTTATGTACCACTTTCCTTTTTATTTCCAAATCTTCGACGATCTTAAAACCGGTACCAGTACGAGTAACAAACAACTTGAATTAGTCCATGTATCGGTACTTGCGTGATGAGTACCAAATTAGTACATGTACCAAATTAGCCGTCGGTATAACGATAAGATAGTATTGAAGAACCATACTTCGGTCGCCAACATTAAGTGAATTGTTTGTTGGTTCGAGTTTTGGATGTTATTTATTTAATTTTTAAGAAACCTTTGGTACTTGTTCAATAATAACATGATTGGAGTTGGAGAATTTATTTAACAAATTAAGTATGAAGAATCCCAATTAAACCCTTATATACTCCATAAATGTACAAAATACCAATTGTACTCGTACCTGTATCTAATTATACTTGTACCAAAATTCAACAAAAATGAGTAACAATACCCATACTGAATAGGCTAAATCGGTACAAGTACATGTACAAATACAAATATTTGGAACAAAATCATCATCCCTATTTTAAATAATAATAATAATAATAATAATAATAATAATGGGCCGACTGAAATGGTGATATGTTAATCATGGAGTTGGCAAGGCCCGCAAGGGTTGCGTATATAGTATGCTAAAACTACACACGTGCGGTCATAAGCCTAGGAATTTATATATAAAGGGAGGTTGGGGTCAATTTCGTATATAACCTTATAAACTTGGGAAATATCACACACACTCATATAGCATTTAAAATATCATATATTTCTTTACAAATTAATTTAAATATCAAATATATTAGGTTCATTAAAAATAATTGTTTAAATAACTATTTACTCTTATTTTTCAAATAATTATACATTATTCTTTTAATTTTAAAATTTTATGTTTCGCTAAAAGTTTCCTAAAAGTTCTTCTTCCAAAATCATCTATAAATAGAGCAAGTAAACAATAAGCAAAATACTACAAAACATACTCTAAATCATCAATTCAACCATGTTTATCGTGGAAATCCTTCATAACGTAAATGAATCAATGTATGACATATACTCATCACCACTAAATAAACGCCATGTTTTTTTTGTTTGATCATAAGAGACGAGTTACAGATCCAAATATACATATTTGATTTTGTTATACATAATTTTGAGAAGATAAACAACAAAGACGTCACGGGGGCATTTTTTATTCTTAAAACTGAGGACACCATAAATTAAGTTTTGCAGTCAATTATATCAACAGAAATATCACTTGAAATTCCCTATAATTCTTACTACCAATTAAATTTTTCGTAACAGATTTTAAAATTTCCAAGACATGGAAACTAGGAGACTTACTGAAATTTGAAGGTTTATAGAGCTGGATGTGAATGGGGAGGTTGGGGATTGAAGAACCGGTGGATTCTACTTGTTAAAGTATGTGGTTATTTAAAGGGTAAAATTGTAAACAAAAGAAAATTCATTAAAGAAAGTGTCTATATGATATTTTGAGTTATATTTGAAGTGTTTATAGGTTATTTTTTTGGTATAATTTCAAATATGCCCCTATAAACACTTCAAATATCATATATATCCAAATAAAATTCAAAATATATATACCCTCTTTTTAATGAATTTTCTTTTGTTTGCGATTTTACCCTTTGAATAACCACATACTTTAACAAGTAGAATCCACGTGTTCTTCAATCCCCAACCTCCCCTATTCACATCCAGCTTTCTAAACCTTCAAATTTCATTAAGTCTCCCATTTTTCTGGTCGTGGAAACTTTAATATATGTTGTGAACAATGTAATTGGTCGTAAGAATTGTAGAGGATTTCAAGTGATTTTTATGTTGATATAACTGACTGTAAAACAAAATTTACGGGGTCCCCGATTACAAGAATAGAAAATGCCCCATGATATCTTTGTTGTTTATCTTCTTAAAATTATGAATAACAAAATCAATCATGTATATTTGGATCTGGAACTCGTCTCTCGAAACTCGTCTCTCGTTATCCAACCACATAAACATGGTGTTCATTTAGTGGTGATGAGTACATGTTATACACTGATTCGTTTCTGTTATGAAGGATTTCCATGATAAACATGGTTGAATTGATGATTTAAGGTATGTTTTGTAGTATTTTGTTTATTGTTTACTTGCTCTATTTGTAGATGAATTTAAAAGAAGAATTTTAGGAAACTTTTAGAGAAATAGAAAAATTTTAAATTAAAGGAATAACATATAGGGAATTTTAAACTTTTTAAAAAATAAGGGTAAATAGTCAATTAAAAATTATTTTTAATGAACCGGTTGTATTTGATATTTAAATTACTTTGTAAGGGCAAATTTAATATTTTAAATTTTACATGGGTATACATGATATTTTTCAAGTTTGTAGAGATATATATGAAATTGCCCATATTTTTTGGAGTTGAACATGCATTTATATGAAACTACATGGTTCATATTCACAATGATGGATCCAGACATAAACATCAGGGGTACTGTTCAAAATTTTTTTTTACCATATCTCTAACAATGTAAACGAAACAAAAATAGAAACACAGTTAAATATAATTTAACACATGGAGTGCAAATTTCCCGTCTTCAGTTTTTGAAAGTTTGAAATCGAGTCATTACACCCTCTTCGTTTACTTTATCAAACGATTCTCTTTCAACCGCAAAATTAAAGCATTGTTCAAATACTCATCACTCATTTGCTTGCGTAAACCCGTATTGATAAGCTTCATTTTAGAAAATATATTTTAACAATTGCGGTTGCAATCATTAAAAACAACACTAGCTTAAATATTTGAATACCAAAGGAAAAGTGGTATGCTTTCGGTTTCTACCATTACGCGAGCACTGTCACACATTCTACCCAATTTTTCGAATTTATCATCTTCTTTTAAAGTGTGATAAAATGTCACGCGATCACCCGAAATACACGCTCTTTTTTTCATTACTAAAGTCATTCAGACACATCTATGAAAATGCCAGTATCTTAGATATGTCAAACTTGGAAAACGAATCTCATAGATTAAAAGTAGACATATAATTTCTAACAAACTAGTTGAGATTTCACTAAATCTATTTCCAAGTTCAAAATGATGATTTTGTTTAGCTTGTTTCCATTTGATATATCTCGTTTAAACGAAAGACAAAACGAAAGACAAAAAAAAGTTTAATGGTTTCTATTTGCTTTGGGCTATAAAATTTGTTTGTGCTTTGTTTGATTTTAACTTTTAAATAATGATGATTACGTTGAGCCTGTTTCCGTTTGAGCCTATTTCTGGTTGATGTTTCTCGTTCAAATAAAGGGAAAAAAAGATTAATGATTTTTATTTGATTTGAGCTAAAAACTTTATTTGAGCTTTATTTGATTTAAACTTTTTAATTGGTTGTGTTCTAAACAAACATGGGTAGCATATATTATTTCAAGGGTAGCAAAATACGAAAACTGACAAAAAAAAAAAATTACACTACCGACGAAAAGTTGAGGGGTTGCGAAAGCTACTCGTGGTTGTGAACTACATCCGCCCCCGAATATTCAATCAGGTTGAAACTTTCGGCATGAACCAGTTTTATCGGTTGTACTATCTTTTAGCTCATTCCGGCATGCTTAAAAATGGGTTTTAAAGCTTTGATAAATTTATAAATTTAATTGTATGATTTAGAAGCATCTATAACATATAATCTTACATACGTCTAGCAACGTGACTAGTCTCACATACCCTATCAACAAAGTATTCAATTAAACAAAGATACATTACAAAATTTTATCTTTTTATGTATTCTTGTGTATGTGTATTTTTGTGTATGCTATTAGTTATGGATCATGCCATTTTTAGTGTTGGTGACCAGAATATAAACTCATAGATAAATGCACAATGATAATCGAACGATTGAATTTTTATTGATGAATTAAACATATGATTACGATAAGCAAAGGGAAACGTTTAAATACAATATGTTTGGTAGGAAACATTTAAAAAAAACTCACACTCAACAAAAATCTTTATTTGGTTGAAAGATTTTGAATTTACAAATTTGGTACTTGAACTTTCATCAACTTTTATTAATTTATATAATAGTTACACATTTAACCCTTATTTAAACTAATACCCCACGACTTTTTAAGAGACACAACTTTTTCATACGTCAATATTTTAAAAAAATAAATTATAAAAACGATAATTTTATTCTTTTTAATTTGAGTATGATATTGATATACTTCTTTAACTTTAACAAATTAACATACTACGTGATTATCGGTTAGGATAGACAACAAGTCGAGTCAGGCGAGCTTGGGTCATGTGTAAGACCAAATTAGGGCCGGAACGAGTCGATACAACAAATGGTTAATTTAGTTCGGTACGTTTCAGTATGACTTTGAGTCAAAAGGGGTCAGATCAAAAAATGTTTTAGATTAGAACAGTGTCGAGTCGGAAAGGGATTCAGATCAAAATTTAAAACATGATGGTTTAAAAAATTATCTATTTGAAATTACTGTATATTTTAGATTTGCTTCTTGATTTTCGCCACCGCTTTCACGCTTACTTCCTTTGCATACATTCGGTATCAAGACTGAGTTCTCGAGGTTAAAGGTTTAAAAAGTTATCTATTAGAAATTACTGTATATATTTAATCTGTTTGCGGGACTGTGTTCTCGAGGTTAAAGGTTTACTAAGTCAAGACTGAGTTCTCGATATCACGAGAGTTTGCAGGCTATCAAGGGTATTTATGGGTTCTCATGATAATTTTTCCATTTTAAATGCAATTCTAACCAACCTGCACCTCCACCTACTTATCCATATCAACAGAAGTTCAAATAACCAAAAGTTTGTCTACACCCGAATCATCCATGCCGATTGACGTAAGTCTTAATTTATGTTCACAAGCATGTATTGATAAAGTTGCATCACTTAGAACACAACTCTATTTTGATTAAGGATTTAGAAGATATAGAAACTCAACAGAAAGACATCTCTAAGTTAAAGAACGAATTAAGCCAAAAATGATGTGTGCATCTAAAAATGCGATTGATACACTGTTTTGCATCTTGGTTATTGCATGTAACATCCCGAAATTTCTATGAATAATATTTTTATATATTATTTGTTTATGATAGAAAAATTTACTTGACTTAGTGGGGAATTAATAAAATAATAGAGAAGGAAGGTTAAGTAGGCTTTTAGATGGAATTAATGATGGACTAAGAAGAAAAGATGGGCTTAGGTCCATGGGCTTAAGGGAGTATAAATACCCCTTAAACCCTAATCCTTCCATTATTATCCATCTCTACACCATAGCATACACCTTGAAAATACACACACAAACATTATCCTTTAACCTGAGCCAAGATCTAAAGGTGAAAACCCGAACCCGTTGGTGCTAGATCGTCGTGACGAACCAAAACAACATCAAGACTAGACTGTGTTCGTAAAACTACTCGTTTAAGGTACGCTTATATCGAGAACTTGTTCGTTTAAGTTCGGATTTAGTCTAGAAATCATAGATCTGTTTTAGTATGGTAAAAACGAATCCAATGAAGCAAAACTTACTGAAATTGATTACAGTTTGATAGGTTAATTGTTAGTATGAAATATCCGTATATATAGAGGTGACAATGGGAGTGGGTTGGGTTGGATTTGGGTGATGGGTCAAGATGGGTATGGGTCAGGATGGATATGAGGTCATGATGGATTTTTAAAATAGAGGGTTAGGATGGATATGTGTCAAAAACTAACCCATCTTGACCCAAGTGAATGTTGACATACAAAGGGTTTTAAAAATCTCTCAAAAAAATATTCAAAAAAACTATTAAAAAAATAATAACTCAAAATATAAATAAAAAACGCAAAATGTAAAATAACTAAAATGTTTCCCCCATCATCCTCGTTCATAAAAAAAAATTTTTTTTTGTACCGGTTCAGGTTCGAGTTTTTCGGGGGTTTTTTCGGTTCGGTTTTGTTTTATTTCATTTCGGTCGGTTTCGGTATCTGCTTGGGTCAATGATTTCGGTTTCGATATCTCAGTTTTTTCGGTTACAGTTATGTTTTAGTCAGGGTTTTCGGTTTCATTTCGTTTTTTGTTTTGTTTCGTTTCGTAACATTTGTTTTATTTTGGTCGGCTACGTTTCAGTTTTTTTGTTTCGTTTTGGTAAGCTTTTTGATTGCATCTCTCTTTTTTTTTTGTTTCGTTTAGGTCAGTTTTTCGTTTCATATTTTTGTATCATTTTGGTCGTTTTTCTATTTCGGTTTAGTTTTGTTTCAGTTTTTTTGTTTCGTTTGGTCGGTTCAGTGTTTTTGATTCGTTTTGGTCCGGTTTTTAAATTGCATTTAGTTTTTTTTTATGTTTCCTTTCGGTCAGTTTTCAGTTTCAATTCGGTTTTTTTGTTTTGTTTCGGTTGTTTTTCTATTTCAGTTTCGTTTCAGATTTTTTTTCGCTTTGGTCGGTTCAGTGTTTTTGTTTTGTTTTGGTCATGTTTAAGTTGCATTTCGTTTTTTTTTGTTTCGTTTTGGTCGTTTTTCTATTTCGGTTTCAGTTGCTTTTCGCTTTTTTTGTTATTTCGTTTTGGTCAACTTTTCGGTTTCATTTCGTTTTTTTTGTTTCGTTTTGGTCGTTTTTCTATTTCGATTAAGTTTTATTTCGGTTTGGTTGATTCGGTGTTTTTGTTTAGTTTCGGTTAGCTTTTCGGTTGCATTTCACTTTTTTTGTTTCGTTTTGGTCAGTTTTTCGGTTTTATTCCCGTTTTTTTGTTCGTTTTGGTCGTATTTCTATTTCGGTTTAGTTTCGTTTTTGTTTCGTTTTAGTCCGTTCGGGGTTTTTGTTTCGTTTTGATCGTTTTTTGGGTTTCGGATGAGTGTTGTTTCGCACGTGGTAATTTGGGTATTTTGAATTAGATAAATTTTGGATAACTTGGATATTTTGTTTTGACCCATTTTAACCTATAAATGAAACTCACTTGTATATTTCCAACCCATCCTGACCCACTTGAAGAATTTTTATAATCTATCGTAACCCATTTTACTTTTAAAGTTTATCCATCTTGACCCAAAACAATCCATTTGGGTTGGGTTTGCCACCTACGTATATATATATATATATATATATATATATATATATATGCATAAATCGCAGCATGTAAACATGAGTGTTTGGATGATTAATGGGTTGGGGTTTGAAGGCGCTGTATAAACGAGTTCAATTGCAGATCCAACGGGTGTTGACTGTTTATTGTTCTTGACAATTTTGACTTTGACATCTGAGTCAAAGTCTGGATACGGTTGATGCAATTCGTTATGATAAGGTAACGATTTAGCTAACCAGTTCGTCATGACAAGATAACGAATTAGCTCACCAAGTTCGTTATGTTAAGATAACGAATCAAGTGATTCGTTACTCATCCAATTCGTTATGATAAGATAACGAATTAGACAACGAAGCAGATAACGAATTAGACTGTGGTTCGATAACTAATTAGACTGTGATCCGATAATGAATTAGACTGTGATCCGATAACGAATTAGACTGTGATCCAATAACGAATTAGACTGTGATCTGATAACGAATTAGGCTTAATTCGTTATAGAAAATGAGTTAACGCATTAGAAAATAATTTAGAATCCTAATGAAAAATGTGTTAAGACAGTTAATGGAAATAAAATTTGGCTTAATTTGACCCCAGCCAGGGGCTCTGCCCCTTGGACCCTGCTAGGGGCTGCCGCCCCTAGAACTCCACTGCCAGGGGCGCTGCCCCCGGACCCCCGTTCGTTGAGGGTTATAACTAGACTTGAAACGCGATTTGAGAGCCAAATTGATATGTGTAATTGTTATACAGTTTATCGTGCAAAGCTCAAGAAAGGAATAACCATAAACGATAAACGTAACCGCATTCAGGTGAGTTTCTAGCCTCATTTCCTTGTTATGTTTTCAGGGCTGTGTGCACACTCGATGTGAAGTGTGAATACACTTACCTTAAGTGGTAAATGTACGCCATAACGATTGATGTGATAGTAAGTATTATGTTATGAATAAAATGTTTGTCGGTGCGTGAATGATCTTCGGATATTGCACGTACCGCCAATGAGAATGATCTTTAAGTGGTTATTAGTATGTGTAAATGTTATTATGTAACTTGGTTATTATGCAAATGATGTAATAATAGAAAGTGTGTGATGTGCTGTGTGCGTGGGGTGTATAATTTGATGGATGGAATGATTTATTTTTTTGCACAAGATCGTGTTTTAAATTTATAAAAGTGATTTCTACAAAGACTAAACACACACAAAATAGGCAAGTGTACCTATCGTATATGTAGAATATTATTGGTAAGAACCAAGTATCGATCCGTGGACACAAATGTTTCTAATGATGAATTGTTGTTTTACTTTAATCGGAAGTTTTAATCATTTTGGGGTTAATTTTCGAACTTTTTATAAAATATAAATACTTGTATATAATATATAGGTGACCAAGACGAGAGATTCTAAACGAGTTGTTCAATTATGTGAAGGTTGCCATCTAAGATCAAGAATACACTCCATTTTAGCATTGATAATTAATATTCAAACATGTGACAAACTTGCCGTAGCAACATATAATAGATAGCTCCTTAAGCCTTAAGTGAACATCTTTAGCACTAAGGAGGTAACCTGCGCATTTTAAAGTCCACCCTTTCCTAAAGTCAGGCCACCTCAATGATGTCAATTTAAGTTGGCAAGTATTTTCGTAAAGTAGAAAGATTAGGATTGACTTCGATTTCTCAAATTCCATTTCTAACAACTTCGGGTGGTTGTAGTTAACTCACACAATCTCCCCTTGGTTGATTTATGTAGGTTATAATTACACATTCAATTAACATAAGATTTCTTTAACTAGCTTGATATCCTAAAAAAAGCCATTTTCGGATTACCAAGACTTAGAAAAATACATCATAACTTATATCTCATCATTTCTAAGTACAATATAAGGATCCATGTTTCGATAATGTATCAAAGTATTTCTATCTTTCAAGAACATGAATCGATCATGAACGATGGCCAATAGAATTGACAACCACCAACTTTGAATTAGTGATTTAAGATGGTGAAACATTTCTCATCAAAAGTTAATTGTAAGATAACCATGTACTTTACTAGACTACACCACATGTTTTAAATAATAATCAAGTAAAACAAAGCTTCTTCATAGATTTTAGATGGTAAATGGAGTTTAGCTCATAATGAGCATGGTGATTAACATTAGGATGGATGATGATAACAAACACATGATTAAACTATAACAATCTAACCAAATGTAGATGAATCTTCCTTCTTAATGATGATGATGATGGTCGATGGTGATGACCTCCAAGCCTTCAAACTTTTCACTAGATCTTCAATATGAGTGTTAGTGTGTGTTTTTATAAGAGAAACCAGATAGAAATCTTTTCAAGGTACACCAAATGAGTGCAACATGAGCCACTATTTATAGGCAATCTGGAGTGTGAAGCACGACCCGTGCTTACTTGGGCACGCCCCCGTGTTTATTGTGACATGTGCTTAATTCATTTTGTCTTTTCTGGTAGATATCCACGGCCTCGTGGTTAAGAGGCACGGCCCCGTGCTTTTGTTTCCAGATTTTTTCTTTTCTTGTAGATTTTTGTCTTTTCTGGTGTTCAGAAGCATAGGGGCGTGTTTCTTGAGGCATGGGGGCGTGTTTCTTTGTTTTTCTTGTGTTTTCTTATGTTTTTCTTCATCTTTTCGTTTGTTCCTTCGTTTGGGGCTTGGTTTCACCTGAAATTACATTTTATTATGATAAGTAGCCTTTTATGCTATGTTATTTGATAGAAATTGCAGTTTTAAGAGATTATTTGATGCCGAAAAGATGTATATTTTCATGTACATCAAACATCCTCACACTTGAACATTGCTTGTCCTCAAGCAATCTTCTTATAAATATTCTTTAAAAACAGCAAGCTTAGATTATAACCATCCCTTAAGTGAGCTCCAAGAAGATGGAAACAAAATAACCAATCTTAATTTGTATTAGTGATAAATAAAAAGGAACTTTTGTTTTTATGAGCTTCCGTTTATGCAAAACGTCACGTTCTCACAATGTTCACTCACACCGGTTTTATATCTGATCATACCTGTGATGTATGTATGTGAACACTCTTAGTCATAATGCAACCTGTGATAAATAAGCTTGTAACAAGTTCAAATCTCCACCTTTGTGAAGGGTTGCATAGATCAAAAGGTAATACGGGTTGGTTTTATGTGAGTTGGGATTTTTGGTATTTTGTGCTGGATAAGGGCTCTTGATTGAGGATGGTAAATACAACGTCTCTGGTAATCGGGGATTATGAGTTGTCTTTGATTTTTTGCTTTTCATCCCGAGATATACATTTTTTTTATAAACCTAGTGACTCTTTTAAGGTCAGATCGTCAAGACCAGTTTTATCGAGGATGTGGATTAGTTCTCCCTCAATCCTGTTCTGAAGATAACTTCCAATTCTAATGGATCGTTCGACTTTGAGCTTAATAGCCCCCATCCTCATTAGTTCGGTATATTCATGCTGAGACTGAGTTTGACTTTTTCTACATCTTCCTTCGTGGGACCAGTTTCCGCAACCTAAGCATTGTTCGTATCTTCTTACTCTTCTCTTCATTGCATTTTTGGAAATTCCACAAAAATGGTGGCCTTTGTTTGTCTTGGCGCCACTTTTTCCTCATCTCATTGCTAAAGAGAAAGATTCTCTCCCTAAGTTCTGGAGGCAACCTAGGTTTTGTGAAGTGTATGTAGCAAAGGAAATTGAAATCGAAAGAATGCGTTTCCAGTTCTTTAGGGTCGCCGGTAAAAGACCAGTGTTGTATTTCACCTGTGAGATGGATAAAGTGATAGGGTTTTTGGTTAAGGGTTTTGGGTTTTGTAATTTGGCATATGGTTTGATGGAATTGTGAGTCCTTATACAACGCTTCGTGCGGTCTTGAAATGAATAATTGCGACAAGTTCTAAATCACACGAAATATATGATTCACTCAAAGCTTCCGAAACATATTTATATGGCATGAGGTTTATCTCACAGTAACGGAGGAATTGGGTATTAACGCCATATTTTGCATAAATTTATTCTCAATATTTCAAAACTTCTTTTTACTTTTTCACTTTCTTTTAGTAATGATTGGTTATTTGCGAAAAAATTTTCTTGGATTTCGCTTTAGGTTTTAAAATAATCTTTGTTTGCTGCAAAAATATTTGTTGATTTAGAGAATTTTTATAATTATTTGAACAAACAATTGGTCAAGTAATTCCCCTCCCCACACTTGAATCTCACATTGTCCTCAATGTGAAAAGATTCATAGAAAGATAAAAATTCTAATTGAGTATTATGGGTTTAAATGGAGAGTTACTTCCCTATAGGTTAACGAAATTTCGACAGAGTATCCCCTGTTTATCGTCCGTTTTCCCGTTTTTGTACATGTATAATATAAAACTGCAAACAACCACAAACAACAAAGCATAAATTTCTGAAAATTGGGTATGGAATCATCCATCCCTTGCCCTATCGGGCTAAATTAGTTCCTACCATAATGTCTTTGGCACCCACGGCTGTAAAAGCATTCAAACCAACCAATAAACAAACAGACAAGTACGACAGAAAGTAAATTGTTTAAACACACATAATAATGTCATAAAGTATTACCAACCCATGCCCATGCCCGACCTACCAGTGCCGCCAGTCATCAGCTCCCCGTGTCCGAGTCAAATGGTCCCTACTGCCTGTCCATGCGATAGCCCAATCGATCAATCTCTCGCCTCGTTTCTTCATACTCGGCTGCTCGCTGTGCATCTGAGGCAGCCATCTGCTCTGTGATCCTGTAAAATGAGGCGGTAGTGTTAGCTGAGAATTGATCAATAAGTCCATATATACCCTCGAAAGAGTATCTGCTGTCGTGCGACGAGCTAGGGCCGGGCCCTGATGAAGATGGGCCTCCTCGCTGATGGTAGGTGCGGCAGAGGGACTGTCTGGGTGGTGATTCTCGTCTTTCGGACACATCCTAGAGCATCATCTCTGTAGGGTATTCTGGATCCCAAACCTGGTTATTCTTGTCACAAAATCTCCACACATCGGGGTTCTGTCCTATTCGCTGAATCATTTGCATGCTTTCACAATAGTCAAGGCTGAGGGCTATCGAATCTGGGCTTCGGGTCCCTTCTGTATCCAAATGATAAGCTTCATAGAGGTTGTAGATTCATGGTCCGCCAAAGATCGGTGTGTTTCCTCTTGCGTTTGCATTTGTTGTAAACAGCTTGCAGAATAAATACGTGATGTTGCACGGGACATCATTCTTTATGCAGTAAAGTGCCCAAAGATCCCTTAAATTAACAACCCCCTTGCTTTGACCTCTGGCAGTGACACTGTGACTGAGCAATCGGTGAATGTATCTCATCAGTGGGTCACGTAGTGCAGTGCTCTTTGAAACACTCGCATTGTAGTTATTGGTTCCATAGCTTAGTTGTTCCCATGCCTCTAAACGTGTGTTTCCAGCCCCATCATCGTTATCCTCGTCTTCATCTGCAAAAGTTGTTCCAGCCATGAACCAAATTTCTTGGTCTATTTCTACTTCTGTTTAAATGCCCAGATCGATTCCTAGTTGAGTGAAAGAAGTTGTATACCATTCACCCTCACATCTAAATTCAATGGCGTCCTCATCCCACATGTCTGGTTTCTTGGTCTTAATTTGGAAAGAAGATAAAAACTCTTTCGTTAGTTCCGTTACCGCTTCTCCCATTTGACCCAGAACCCGTCTCCATGGTCCTCTCACAATGTTCTCGTAACGGTTCCATTGGTTGACATGTCTCAGAGTGTCTTCGCATGCATAGAAGTTTGCTTCTGTATGTCTTCGGTTAAGATAAGTTAATCTTCCCTGGGCCCTTCTGTTTCTTTTATCACGCCCGGTGAAGACTAGAAATGCATGAATATCTTCTCCATACTCGGCCATCTGCAATTTATACCCAAATTAGGTGAACGTAACCGCATTCAGGTGAGTTTCTAGCCCCATTTCCTTGTTATGTTTTCGGGGCTGTGTGCACACTCGATGTGAAGTGTGAATACACTTACCTTAAGTGGTAAGTGTATGCTATAACGATTGATGTGATAGTAAGTATTATGTTATGAATAAATGTTTGTCGGTGCGTGAATGATCTTCGGATATTGCACGTACCGCCACTGAGAATGATCTTTAAGTGGTTATTAGTGTGTGTAAATGTTATTATGTAACTTGGTTATTATGCAAATGATGTAATAATAGAAAGTGTGTGATGAGCTGTGTGCGTGGGGTGTATAATTTGATGGATGGAATGATTTATTTTTTTGCACAAGATCGTGTTTTAAATTTATAAAAGTGATTTCTACAAAGACTAAACACATACAAAATAGGCAAGTGTACCTATCGTATATGTAGAATAGTATTGGTAAGAACAAAGTATCGATCCGTGGACACAAATGTTTCTAATGATGAACTGTTGTTTTACTTTAATCGGAGGTTTTAATCATTTTGGGGTTAATTTTTGAACTTTTTATAAAATATAAATACTTGTATATAATATATAGGTGACCAAGATGAGAGATTCTAAACGAGTTGTTCAATTATGCGAAGGTTACCATCTAAGATCAAGAATCCACTCCATTTTAGCATTGATAATTAATATTCAAACATGTGGTAAACTTGCCGTAGCAATATTTAATAGATAACTCTTTAAGCCTTAAGTGAACATCTTTGGAACTAAGGAGGTAACGTGCGCATTTTCAAGTCCACCCTTTCCTAATGTCACGCCACCTCAATGATGACAATTTAAGTTGGCAAGTAGTTTCGTAAAGTAGAAAGATTAGGATTGACTTTGATTTCTCAAATACCAATTCTAACAACTTCGGGTGTTTGTAGTTAACTCACACAACCTCCCCTTGGTTGATTTATGTAGGTTATACTTACACATTCAATTAACATATGATTTCTTTAACTAGCATGATATCTTAAGAAAAGCCATTTTCAGATTACCAAGACTTAGAAAAATACATCATAACTTATATCTCATCATTTCTAAGTACAATATAAGGATCCATGTTTCGATAATGTATCAAAGTATTTTTATATTTCAAGAACATGAATCGATCATGAGCGCTTGCCAATAGAATTGACAACTACCAACTTTGAATTAGTGATTTAAGATGGTGAAACATTTCTCATCAAAAGATAATTGTAAGATAACCATGTACTTTACTAGACTACACCACATGTTTTAAATAATCATCAAGTAAAACAAAAAGCTTCTTCATAGATTTTAGATGGTAAATGGAGTTTAGCTCATAATGAGCATGGTGATTAACATTAGGATGGATGATGATAACAAACACATGATTAAACTAGAACAATCTAACCAAATGTAGATGAATCTTCCTTCTTAACGATGATGATGATGGTTGATGGTGATGACCTCTAAGCCTTCAAACTCTTCACTAGATCTTCAATATGAGTGTTAGTGTGTGTTTTTATAAGAGAAAACGGATAGAACTCTTTTCAAGGCACACCAAATGAGTGCAACATGAGCCACTATTTATAGGTAATCTGGAGTGTGAAGCACGGCCCGTGCTTACTTAGGCACGCCCTCGTGTTTATAGTGACATGTGCTTAATTAATTTTGTCCTTTCTGGTAGATATCCACGGCCCCATGGTTGAGAGGCACGGCCCCGTGCTTTTGTTTCCAGATTTTTTCTTTTCTTGTAGATTTTTGTCTTTTCTGGTGTTCAGAAGCATGGGGGCGTGTTTCTTGAGGCATGGGGGGCGTGTTTCTTTGTTTTTCTTTTCTTATGTTTTTCTTCGTTTTTCTTTTGTTCCTTCGTTTGGGGCTTGGTTTCACCTGAAATTACATTTTATTATGATAAGTAGCCTTTTATGCTATGTTATTTGATAGAAATTGCAGTTTTTAGAGATTATTTGATGCCGAAAAGACGTATATTTTTATGTACATCAAACATCCTCACACTTGAACATTGCTTGTCCTCAAGCAATCTTTTTATAAATATTCTCTAAAAACAGCAAGCTTAGATTATAACCATCCCTTAAGTGAGCTCCAAGAAGATGGAAACAAAATAACCAATCTTAATTTGTATTAGTGATAAATAAAAAGGAACTTTTGTTTTTATGAGCTTCCGTTTATGCAAAAAGTCACGTTCTCATAATGTTCACTCACACTCGGTTTTATATCTGATCATACCTGTGATGTATGTATGTGAACACTCTTTTAGTTATAATGCAACCTGTGATAAATAAGCTTGTAACAAGTTCAAATCTCCACCTTTGTGAAGGGTTGCATAGATCAGAAGGTAATACGAGTTGGTTTTGTGTGAGTTGGGATTTTTGGTATTTTGTGGTGGATAAGGGCTCTTGATTGAGGATGGTAAATACAACTTCTCTGGTAATCCGGGATTATGCGATGTCTTCGATTTTTAGCTTTTCTTCCCGAGATATACATTTTTTTTATAAACCTAGTGACTCTTTTAAGATCAGATCGTCAAGACCAGTTTTATCGAGGATGTGGATTAGATCTTCCTCAATCCTGTTCTGAACATAACTTCCAATTCTAATGGATCGTTCGACTTTGAGCTTAATAGCCCCCATCCTCATTAGTTCGGTGAATTCATGCTGAGACTGAGTTTGACTTTTTCTACATCTTCCTTCGTGGGACCAGTTTCCGCAACCTAAGCATCGTTCGTATATTCTTACTCTTCTCTTCATTGCGTTTTTGGAAATTCCACAAAATGGTGGCCTTTGTTCGTCTTGGCGCCACTTTTTCCTCACCTCATTTCTAAAGAGAAAGATTCTCTCCCTAAGTTCTGGAGGCAACCTAGGTTTTGTGAAGTGTATGCAGCAAAGGAAATTGAAATCGAAAGAATGCATTTCCAGTTCTTTAGGGTCGCCGGTAAAAGACCAGTGTTGTATTTTACCGGTGAGATGGATAAAGTGATAGGGTTTTTGGTTAAGGGTTTTGGGTTTTGTAATTTGGCAAATGGTTTGATGGAATTGTGACAACATTACCTTCTTCCTTATACAACGCTTCGTGCGGTCTTGAAATGAATAATTGCAAGAAGTTCTAAATCACACGAAATATATGACTCACTCAAAGCTTTCGAAACATATTTATATGGCATGAGGTTTATCTCACTGTAACGGAGGAATTGGGTATTAACGCCATATTTTGCATAAATTTATTCTCAATATTTCAAAACTTCTTTTTACTTTTTCACTTTCCTTTGGTAATGATTGTTTATTTGCGAAAAAATTTTCTTAGATTTCTCTTTAGGTTTTAAAATAATCTTTGTTTGCTGCAAAAATATTTGTTGATTTACAAAATTTTTATAATTATTTGAACAAACAATTGGTCAAGTAATTCCCCTCCCCATACTTGAATCTCACATTGTACTCAATGTGAAAAGATTCATAGAAAGATAAAAATTCTAATTGAGTATTATGGGTTTAAATGGAGAGTTACTTCCCTATAGGTTAACGAAATTTCTACAGAGTATCCCCTGTTTATCGTCCGTTTTCCCGTTTTTGTACATGTATAATATAAAACTGGAAACAACCACAAACAACCAAGCATAAACTGCTGAAAATTGGGTATGGAATCATCCATCCCTTGCCCTATCGGGCTAATTAGTTCCTACCATAATGTCTTTGGCACCCACGGCTATAAAAGCATTTAAACCAAGCAATAAACAAACAGACAAGTACGACAGAAAGTAAATTGTTTAAACAAACATAATAATGTTATAAAGTATTACCAACACAAGCCCATGCCCGACCTACTAGTGCCACCAGTCATCAGCTCCCCGTGTCCGGGTCAAATGGTCCCCCTGCCTGTCCATGCGATAGCCCAATCGATCAATCTCTCACCTCGTTTCTTCATACTCGGCTACTCGCTGTGCATCTGAGGTAGCCATCTGCTCAGTGATCCTGTTAAATGAGGCGGTAGTGTTAGCTGAGAATTGATCAGTAAGTCCATATATACCCTCGAAAGAGTATTGGCTGTCGTGTGACGAGCTAGGGCCGGGCCCTGATGAAGATTGGCCTCCTCGCTGATGGTAGGTGCAGCAGAGGTACTGTCTGGGTGGTGATTCTTGTCTTTCGGGCACATCCTGGAGCATCATCTCTGTAGGGTCTTCTAGATCCCAAACCTGGTTATTCTTGTCACAAAATTTCCACACATCGGGGTTCTGTCCTATTCATTGAATCATTTGCATGCTTTCACAATAGTCAAGGCTGAGGGCTATCGGATCTGGGCTTCGGGTCCCTTCTGTATCCAAATGATAAGCTTCATAGAGGTTGTAGATTCATGGTCCGCCAAAGATCGATGTGTTTCCTCTTAAGTTTGCATTTGTTGTGAACAGCTTGCAGAATAAATACGTCATGTTGCACTGGACATCATTCTTTATGCAGTAAAGTGCCCGAAGATCCCTTAAATTAACAACCCCCTCGCTTTGACCTCTGGCAGTGACACTGTGACTGAGCAATCGGTGAATGTATCTCATCAGTGGGTCACGTAGTGTAGTGCTCTTTGAAACACTCGCATTGTAGTTATTGGTTCCATAGCTTAGTTGTTCCCATGCCTCTAAACGTGTGTTTCCAGCCCCATCATCGTTATCCTCGTCTTCATCTGCAAAAGTTGTTCCAGCCCTGAATCAAATTTCTTGGTCCGTTTATGCTTTTGTGTAAATGCCCAGATCGATAGCTAGTTGAGTGAAAGAAGTTGTATACCATTCACCCTCACATTTAAATTCAATGGCGTCCTCATCCCACATGTCCGGTTTCTTGGTCTTAATTTGGAAAGAAGCTAAAAACTCTTTCGTTAGTTCCGTTACCGCTTCTACCCTTTGACCCAGAACCCGTCTCCATGGTCCTCTCACAATGTTCTCGTAACGGTTCCATTGGTTGACATGTCTTAGAGTGTCTTCACATGTATAGAAGTTGGCTTATGGATGTCTTCGGTTTAGGTAAGTTAATCTTGCCTGGGCCCTTCTGTTTCTTTTATCACGCCCGGTGAAGACTAGAAATGCATGAATATCTTCTCCATACTCGGCCATCTGCAATTTATACCCAAATTAGTCAAATTTCATCCAAAATTTTCAATTTGCTGGAACAGAGGACAAAGCACGATAGCGTGCTTTCATAAGCACGGTGCCGTGCTGTTGCTACTGCTCAGTTTCTTTTGATTTTGACTTTTGGTTGACCACGATTCGTGTTGTTTTGGGCACGGCTCGTGTTTTTAAAACTAATTTCTACCCTACTTAGATTCGAACCCTCATTTTCAACCGGTTATAACAATCGTGTTTTATTTAGTTTGTTGGACATCCATCTCAAAATCCAAAACCCGATTTGTTTCTTTCAATTAAACCTTAACAATCAAACTTTCAACACTCCATTCGTCCTATACTAGTAGAATAACCCATATTATTTTCGGGTTTTGACCCGATTTGGTCAATTCGAGAGATTTTAGGGTTAAACTAGAACTAGAATAATGAATTTGAACAACACAATTGTTAAATTAACATACCTTTGGTTGGAAATTGAAGAATTGATGAAGGAATTAGTGAAATTTGGTTTGTTCGGTGGTTTTATCGTCCATAAACGAAGTGGGTGTTAGGGTTGATGTTTGGGAAAAGTTATTTTTATGTTTTAAAATCGTAACTGTTCTGGGGTAAAAAGCACGGCGCCGTGCTTTTGGAAGCACGGTACCGTGCTGCATGGTGCAGACAATATTTCTTTTGACTTTTGTCTATTTGTCGAGCTGGTTCGTTTTTAACTGGATTTATTTGTTGGTTAGTTTACGATAGTAATTAAAAGTCCTAATTTCATTAAAACATTAAACATAAAGGCACACTTAGACATAGTAGAAATGAAAAGTACAACAACAATCCTAGATTCCAATACATAACACTAGTGGGAGCAACTTCAATGCGAAATAAAGTTGGGACTTCAATGACCACCATTCCCGAACAAGTCTTGAATGTGTGGTGGTGCTCGTTTGGCTTCCAAGAGCTCGGCAAGCTTTTTGTCGAGCTTAACGACTTCTCAGTTGAGAAAGTTGAGCTTGGAAGCCACATCTTTGTGGTGGCTATCCACAACATGGAAGTTTTTGAACCTAAGCAGTTCGACTTTGTTAATTAATTCGACTACGCGAGCTTCGGTTTGAATGTTGCTTTAAACTTGATCTCTCATGATGCATTGTAGCCTCATGACCTCCTCCTCAAGGTGTGAGGATGATTCATGTTGCTTGCCTTTCCTCACTGGCCTCCATTCAACCTTCTTGCTTTCCATTTCAGTAATGTTGTGTTTGATGTGAATGGAATAGTGAGTTTATGCATGCATTATATAGAGACTGGAAAGTTGAACAAGACCCCGTGCTTCCAAAAACACGACCCCATGCTGCTAGGGGAATAAATGTTTCCGAGTCAGAGAATTGTACGGAGTCAGTGCGTATCATGCTGAAGATTCTAGGGTGACCACGGCCTCGTGCTTAGGGAAGCACGACCCGTGCTTTTTGTCACTGGTAATTTTCTTGTAATTTTCAGCAAGATGTGAGAGCTGGAATTCTTAGAATGACGTTTAGTATGATAATTTAGGAGTTTGGTCATCTAAAAGTTACTTTTCATTAAAATTAAAAGGTCCTAAAAAAATACGGGATAAGCCCGGTTTTCCTAAAAATAAGAAAATATTCCGGTTAAGCCCGAAATCCTAACACATTGTGTGTAATGCACTTGTTTACACATAAAAGCAGAAAATTAAGTTTCCTTGATTTCCCCGAAAGGCTCTCCTCCTCCGAATGGTCCTGGTGATGGAAAGTAAGTGAAACCGAGAACTTGAAACTGGAGTTGTTCATTGATGTCTCGGAGTTCCATTTTCATGTTTTCCACTGATTCGGTGAGTTGAACGAGACGCATCTCAGCAAAGAGATTCATTTCGGTGAGTTTCTTGACGAGTTCTTGAAGTTTCAAGAGAAGCTCGGTTTTGGAAACATGGCGGGCATCGTTTCTCGGGTGTCGGGAAACGGGGATTGCTTCACTCATCTCAGTCATCATGTTGGATTTTCAGAGACTATTGGTTTGGTTTTGGTTGGTGCAGGAAATGCAATGACACAAGGTGCCTTTTATAGCCAACCAGTAACCTAAGCACGGTCCCATGCTTTTGGAAGCACGGCCCGTGTTTTTGTTTTGACAATTCCGTTACAAACCAGTCTGACTGAGATTTTCCAGCGAAGATTCCGATCCGCTAATTTTGGCACGAGACCGTGCTTTTGGAAGCACGCCCCCGTGTTTTTTAGCTTTTTAGTTTTTTTTTTTAATTTTTATTATTTACAAGGCCTAGTTTTTTTGAAGGTCTTGGCCAAACCTTGTTTCCTTGATTTCCTATTCAGGGAGTTGAAAGGTTAATACCTCCAGAACTTCTTCAAATGGTTCATCGATATATGTTTTTAATCGATTTCCATTTACTTTGAACTTTTGGTCATTTGCATTTGAGATCTCAACTGCCCCATAGTCAAAAAGTGATTCAACTATGTATGGACCCGCCCATCGAGATTTCAATATTTCTGGGAAAAGACGTAAACGAGCGTTGTATAACAGTACACGGTCGCCAGTTTGAAATTTTTTGTTTCCTTTCAAATGGGCGTCGTGCAGGCGTTTAGTCTTTTCCTTGTAAGACCAGGAATTTTCATAGGCCAATGTTCTCAATTCCTCGAGCTCACGAATTGATCTTCCCGGTTTACGCCGACGGACGTTAGATCAAAGTTTAGTGCTTTGAGAGCCCAGTAGGCTTTGTGTTTTCATTCTACTGGTAGATGACATGCTTTCCTGTAAACGAGTTTGAAGGGTGTTGTTCCTATGGGGGTTTTGTAAGCCGTCTTGAGGGCCCAGAAAGCGTCATCTAACTTATCTGCCCAATTTTTGCGATTCATTCATACAGTTCTTTCTAAAATCGTTTTAATTCCTCTATTTGAGACTTCCACTCGCCCACTAGTCTGAGGGTGATATGGTGTTGCCAGTCGGTGGTGAACCCCATATCGTGCTAAGACTTTGTTCATCAGAGCGTTACAAAAATGGGTACCTCTGTCGTTGATTAGGGCCTTTGGAGTGCCGAATCGTGAAAATAACCTTTTCAAAAATCTTACAACCACTCGAGCATCGTTGGTGGGGAGGGCTCGTGCCTCTACCCATTTAGATACGTAATCGACTGCTACAAGGATGTATTTATTTCCGAATGAGTTAGGAAATGGTCCCAGGAAATCTATTCCTCACACATCAAAGATCTCACAAATTTGAATGCCCTTTTGAGCCATTTCATTTTTGGATGAGATGTTCCCGGCTCTTTGACAATCATCGCATGCTTGGATCAAAGTATGTGTATCTTTATATATGGTGGGCCAGAAAAATCCTGCGTCAAACACTTTTCTGACCGTAGTGGCGGTACCGTGGTGTCCACCCGTAGGTCCTTCATGGCAGTGCTTTAGAACATCTAAGGCTTCCTTGCCTGCTATGCACCTACGAATAACTTGATCAGCGCCTATCATAAACAAGTATGGATCTTCCCAAAAGTAAAACTTAAGGTCGGAGAAGATTTACTTCCGCTGTTGATGAGTAAGTCCTTTTCTTAGGATTCTACAAGCAAGGTAGTTTGCGAAGTCGGCATACCAAGGACTTTCGTCTCTCTCTTCTATGACGGCTTGAATGCGCATGAGAATTTCATGTGGGAAATTATCGTTGATAATTTTCTTGTGAAGTTCTGCAGAAGATGGGCATTCTAAGCGTGAGAGGTGGTCTGCGGCGACATTCTCTGCTCCCTTTTTGTCTTTAACTTCTATGTTGAATTCTTGGAGTAGTAGGATCCATCGGATAAATCTGGGTTTGGCATCATGTTTGTTGAAGAGGTAACGTATTGCGGCATGGTTGGTGTAGACTATAGTTTTGGAAAGAACTAGGTAGGATCTAAACTTTTCAAAAGCAAAAACTACTGCTAGTAACTCTTTTTCTGTTGTGGTGTTATTTTCTTTTGCATCATTAAGAGTTTTACTAGCATAGTAAATAGGGTGAAAGTGTTTTTCTTTGCGTTGTTCGAGTACGACTCCAACTGCAAAGTCACTTGCATCGCACATGATTTCCAATGGAAGGGTCCAATCGGGTGAAGTCATGATTGGTGCATTGATGAGTTTGTCTTTTAACATGTTGAATGATTCAACACATTCTTCAGAGAATACAAATGGTGCATCTTTCTCCAGAAGTTTGGTCATAGGTCTAGCAATTTTTGAGAAGTCTTTTATGAAGCGACGGTAGAAACCTGCGTGACCTAGAAAACTTCTAATGGCTTTGACTGAAGTTGGCGGTGGAAGTTTGGATATGGTTTCTATTTTGGCTCTATCAACTTCTAATCCTTCTTGAGAAATCTTGTTACCGAGAACAATGCATTCCTTTACCATAAAGTGGCATTTTTCCCAGTTGAGTACTAAATTCACTTCTTCACACCTAGCTAACATTTTGTCTAGGTTTTTCAGATAATGATCGAAGGAGTCTCCAAAAACTGAGAAGTCGTACATGAAGACTTCCTTAGAGTTTTCGATCATGTCATGAAAGATGGGCACCATGCAACGTTGGAAGGTGGTTGGAGCATTACATAATCCAAATGGCATTCTTTGGTAGGCGAAGTTTCCATACGGACATGTAAAGGTGGTTTTCTACTGATCTTCAGGAGCAATGGGAATTTGGAAATATCCGAAAAATCCGTCAAGAAAGCAGTAAAACATTTTTCCAGATAATCTCACAAGCATTTGATCGATGAAAGGAAGTGGAAAATGATCTTTTCTTGTGGCGCCATTAAGCTTCCGGTAATCAATGCAAACTCGCTAGCCTGTGATGGTTCTCATTGGTATCAGCTCGTCCTTCTCGTTCATTACGACCGTCATTCCTCCCTTCTTGGGTACTACTTGAACGGGACTAAACCAAGGTGACTCTGAGATTGGGTAGATTAATCCGGCATCAAGTAGTTTGATTACTTCCTTCTTCACCACATATTGCATGTTGGGATTGAGAGGTCTTTGATGTTGGACCACGGGTTTGTATTCTTCCTCCATAAGAATTTTGTGAGTACAAAAGGAGGGACTGATGCCCTTGATATCCATGATCTTCCACGCTATGATGGCCTTCTTATGTTTCTTGAGAACCTTAAGAAGTTCGTCTTTCTCTTTTTTAGAAAGGTGAGATAAAATAATTACTGGGAGTTGAGAATCTTTTTCTAAAAGGGCGTATTCGAATGGTTTGGTAGTTATTTTAACTCTAAGGCTGGTGGTTCTTCGATTGATGGTTTTGATTTTTCATTACATTCGGTGATTTCATATACTACTTCTGATGCTTCCTGATCATCATTGATATTTTTGTTTTCTAACATGGGTATGTTGAGTGTTTTATCTAAGACTTGTGTTTCTAGCGGTGTATTAATGGAGGAATCTCGCATATAGCAACTTACGATAGAATCTATGATGTCAACACAGTATAATGTGTCATCGTGCTGTTGTGGATATTGCATAGATTTTCCTATGTCAAAAGTGATTGTCTCGTCATTGACCCTGAGAGTGAGCTTGCCGGTGCAAACATCAATAATAGCCTTTGCGGTGGCTAAAAAGGGTCTTCCTAAAATCAGAGGTACACTTTTGTCTTCCTCCATGTCTAGAATTATAAAATCTACTAGGAAAACAAATTTGTCAATCTTGACAAGCATGTTTTCAACAATGCTCCGAGGATATTTAACAGATCGTCAGCTAATTGAATGTTCATGTGGGTGGGATTTGGTTCTCCTATCCCAAGTTTTGTAAAAACCGCATAAGGCATTAAATTAATACTAGCTCCTAGGTCAGCCAGGGCATTGCTAACAGAAAAATTTCCTATAAGACAAGGGATAGTAAAGCTCCCTGGATCGGTCATTTTCGTTGGCAGCTTGCTTCGGTGGACTTCAGAACATTCTTCACTAAGGGCGACATGTAAGAGATCCTCAAGCTTCCTTTTGTTTGTCAGTACTTCTTTGAGGAACTTGGCATATTTTGGCATTTGAGTGATGGCTTCGACAAAAGGGATGTTAATATGGAGTTGTTTGAAGAGTTCTAAAAACTTCCCGTACTGAGCTTCCAATCGTTCCTGCTTCAGCCTTCCAGGGTATGGAATAGGTGGAACATAAGTTCGGACTGGCTCCTTGGGTTGTATGGTGCCTGTTGGGGTTAGTCTTTCTCGTGTTTCATTAGGAGATTCCTATTCCATAACTGGTTCTGAAGTTGGTGAGGTAACAGTGGTTGTACCGCTTCTGAGTGTAACAACGTTAGCTGTCGCATTTGGGTTGGTGATTGTGTTGCTTGGAAGAGTGCTAGGTGGTCTTTCGGATAATTGTCGAGAAATTTGTCCGATTTGAGTTTCTAGATTCTGCAGTGATGCTTGCTGACTTTTTAGATCGACTTCATGTTTTTATAATACTCCGCTGATATCAACAGCTCTTGAGTCGGCCATCTTTTCTGCTTCATTTGTTTTGGTAATGAGTTGGATTAACATTTCTTCGATTTTCGAGTAGCTTGGGTTTTCATGGCTACTAGAACTTTGATCTTGGAATTGGGGTTTTGGTTGGAAGGGTTGATTTATCGGTATTTTTTCGAATCCGGGTAAGGGTTGAGTGTTCCCTCCGTCTTTCCAGCTGAAATTCGGTTGGTTTCTCCATCCTGGATTGTAGTTGTTGCATAAAGAGTTGTTCTATCGAGCGATGAAATCAACTTCTTCCATGGCCATAATGACCGTGTTTGTAAACCTACTCGTTTAAGGTACGTTTATATCGAGAACTTGTTCTTATAAGTTCAGATTTAGTCTAGAAATCATAGATCTATTTTAGTATGGTAAAAACGAATCCAATGAAGCAAAACTTACTGAAATTGATTACAGGTTGATAGGTTAATTGTTAGTATGAAAGACCCGTATATATAGAGGTGGCAATGGGAGTGGATTGGGTTGGATTTGGGTGATGGGTCAAGATGGGTATGGGTCAGGATGGATATGGGGTCAGGATGGATTTTTAAAATAGAGGGTTAGGATGGATATGGGTCAAGATGGGTAAAACTAACCCATCTTGACACAAGTGAATGTTGACATACAAAGGGTTTTAAAAACCCCTTAAAAAATATTCAAAAAAACTATTAAAAAAATAATAACTCAAAATATAAATAAAAAACACAAAATGTAAAATAACTAAAATGTTTCCCCCATCATCCTCGTTCATAAAAAAAAACTTTTTGTACTGGTTCAGGTTCGAGTTTTTCGGGGTTTTTTTCGGTTCGGTTTTGTTTTATTTCATTTCGGTCGGTTTCGATATCTGCTCGGGTCAATGATTTCGGTTTCGATTTCTCGGTTTTTTTCGGTTTCAGTTTTGTTTTAGTCAGTTTTTTCGGTTTCATTTCGTTTTTTTGTTTCGTTTCGTAACATTTGTTTTATTTTGGTCAGCTACGTTTCGGTTTTCTGTTTCGTTTTGGTAAGCTTTTTGATTGCATTTCGTTTTTTTTTTGTTTCGTTTTGGTCAGTTTTACGTCATATTTTGTATCATTTTGGTCGTTTTTCTATTTCGGTTTAATTTTGTTTCAGTTTTTTTGTTTTGTTTGGTCGGTTCGGTGTTTTTGATTCGTTTTGGTCCGGTTTTTAAATTGCATTTAGTTTTTTTTTATGTTTCCTTTCGGTCAGTTTTCAGTTTCAATTCGGTTTTTTTGTTTCGTTACGGTTGTTTTTCTATTCCAGTTTCGTTTCGGTATTTTTGATTCGCTTTAGTCGGTTCAGTGTTTTTGTTTTGTTTTGGTCAGGTTTCAGTTGTATTTCGCTTTTTTTTTGTTTCGTTTTGGTTGTTTTTCTATTTCGGTTCAGTTTCGTTTTGGTTTTTTTGTTTTGTTTCGGTTGATTAGGTGTTTTTGCTTCATTTTGGTCGGTTTGGTGTTTTTGTTTTGCTTTGGTCCGCTTTTCAGTTGCATTTCGCTTTTTTTTTAATTTCGTTTTGGACAACTTTTCGGTTTCATTTCGGTTTTTTTGTTTCCTTTTGGTCGTTTTTATATTTCGATTCAGTTTTATTTCGGTTTGGTCGATTCGGTGTTTTTGTTTAGTTTTGGTTAGCTTTTCGGTTGCATTTCACTTTTTTGTTTCGTTTTGGTCAGTTTTTCGGTTTCATTCCCGTTTTTTTTGTTCGTTTTTATATTTCGGTTTAGTTTCGTTTTTATTTCATTTTAGTCAGTTCGGGGTTTTAGTTTCGTTTTGATCGTTTTTTGGGTTTCGGATGAGTGTTGTTTCGCACATGATAGTTTGGGTATTTTGAATTAGATAAATTTTGGATAACTTGGATATTTTGTTTTGACCCATTTTAACATATAAATGAAACTCACTTGTATATTTCCAACCCATCCTGACCCACTTGAAGAATTTTTATGATCTATCGTAACCCATTTTACTTTTAAAGTTTATCCATCTTGACCCAAAACAATCCATTTGGGTTGGGTTTGCCACCTACGTATATATATATATATATATATATATATATATATATATATATATATATATATATATATATATATATATATATATATAAATCGCAGCATGTAAACATGAGTGTTCGGATGATTAATGGGTTGGGGTTTGAAGGCGCTGTATAGACGAGTTCAGTTGCAGATCCAACGGGTGTTGACTGTTTATTGTTCTTGACAATTTTGACTTTGACATCTGAGTCAAAGTCTGGATACGGTTGATGCAATTCGTTATGATAAGGTAACGATTTAGCTAACCAGTTCGTCATGACAAGATAACGAATTAGCTCACCCAGTTCGTTATGTTAAGATAACGAATCAAGTGATTCGTTACTCATCCAATTCGTTATGATAAGATAGCGAATTAGACAACGAAGCAGATAACGAATTAGACTGTGGTTCGATAACTAATTAGACTGTGATCCGATAACGAATTAGACCCTGATCCGATAACGAATTAGACTGTGATCCAATAACGAATTAGACTGTGACCTGATAACGAATTAGGCTTAATTCGTTATAGAAATGAGTTAACGAATTAGAAAATAATTTAAAATCCTAAAGCAAAATGTGTTAAGACAGTTAGTGGAAATAAAATTAGGCTTAATTCGACCCCAGCCAGGGGCTCTGCCCCTTGGGCCCTGCTAGGGGCTGCCGCCCCTAGAACCTTGCTTCCAGGGGCGCTGCCCCCGGACCCCCGTTTGTTTAGGGTTATAACTAGACTAGAAACGCGATTTTGAGTAGTGATAGTCAATTGATATTCGTAATTGTTATACAGTTTGCCGTACAAATCTCAAGAAATGAATAACCATAAACGGTGAACGTAACCGCATTCAGGTGAGTTTCTAGCCTCATTTCCTTGTTATGTTTTCAGGGCTGTGTGCACACTCGATGTGAAGTGTGAATACACTTACCTTAAGTGGTAAGTGTATGCTATAACGATTGATGTGATAGTAAGTATTATGTTATGAATAAAATGTTTGTCGGTGCGTGAATGATCTTCGGATATTGCACGTACCGCCAATGAGAATGATCTTTAAGTGGTTATTAGTATGTGTAAATGTTATTATGTAACTTGGTTATTATGCAAATGATGTAATAATATAAAGTGTATGATGTGCATTGTGCGTGGGGTGTATAATTTGATGGATGGAATGATTTATTTTTTTGCACAAGATCGTGTTTTAAATTTATAAAAGTGATTTCTACAAAGACTAAACACACACAAAATAGGCAAGTGTACCTATCGTATATTTAGAATAGTATTGGTAAGAACCAAGTATCGATCAGTGGACACAACTGTATGTATTGATGAATCGTTGTTTTACATTAATCAAAGGTTTTAATCATTTTGGGGTTAATTTTCGAACTTTTTAAAAATATAAATACTTGTATATAATATATAGATGACCAAGATGAGAGATTCTAAACGTGTTTTTCAATTATGCGAAGGTTACCATCTAAGATCAAGAATCCACTCTATTTTAGCATTGATAATTAATATTCAAACATGTGGTAAAATTGCCGTAGCAATATATAATAGATAGCTCCTTAAGACTTAAGTGAACATCTTTAGCACTAAGGAGGTAACCTGCGCATATTAAAGTCCACCCTTTCCTAATGTCACGCCACCTCAATGATGTCAATTTAAGTTGACAAGTAGTTTCGTAAAGTAAAAAGATTCGGATTGACTTCGATTTCTCAAATACCAATTCTAACAACTTCGGTGGTTGTAGTTAACTCACACAACCTCCTATTGGTTGATTTATGTAGGTTATAATTACACATTCAAATAACATATGATTTCTTTAACTAGCATGATATCCTAAGAAAAGCCATTTTCAAATTACCAAGACTTAGAAAAATACATCATAACTTATATCTCATCATTTCTAAGTACAATATAAGGATCCATGTTTCGATAATGTATCAAAGTATTTATATCTTTCAAGAACATGAATCGATCATGAACGATTGCCAATAAAATTGACAACCACCAAATTTGAATTAGTGATTTAAGATGGTGAAACATTTCTCATCAAAAGATAATTGTAAGATAACCATGTACTTTACTAGACTACACCACATGTTTTAAATAATCATCAAGTAAAAAAAAGCTTTTTCATAGATTTTAGATGGTAAATGGAGTTTAGCTCATAATGAGCATGGTGATTAACATTTGGAGGGATGATGATAACAAACACATGATTAAACTAGAACAATCTAGCCAAATGTAGATGAATCTTCCTTCTTAATAATGATGATGATGGTTGATGGTGATGACCTCCAAGCCTTCAAACTCTTCACTAAATCTTCAATATGAGTGTTAGTGTGTGTTTTTATAAGAGAAAACGGGATAGAACTCTTTTCAAGGCACACCAAATGAGTGCAACATGAGCCACTATTTATAGGCAATCTAGAGTATGAAGCACGGCCCCGTGCTTACTTGGGCACACCCCCGTGTTTTATAGTGACATGTGCTAAATTCATTTTTCTTTTCTGGTAGATATCCACAGCCCCGTGCTTTTGTTTCCAGATTTTGTCTTTTCTTGTAGATTTTTGCCTTTTATGGTGTTCAGAAGCATGGGGGCGTGTTTCTTTGTTTTTCTTGTGTTTTCTTCTGTTTTTCTTCGTCTTTTTGTTTGTTCCTTCGTTTGGGGCTTGGTTTCACTTGAAATTACATTTTATTATGATAAGTAGCCTTTAATGCTATGTTATTTGATAGAAATTGCAGGTTTTAGAGATTATTTGATGCCGAAAAGATGTATATTTTTATGTACATCAGTGTGATGTAGACAAGAAGAGGTAGAGTATGATAGAAGTGGCAAGGGTCTAGTAAGGGTGTTAGTGGCATGGCGATTGTATGTGGTAGGGTAAGCTTATAAGTGCCTTCGTTATTAAAGTGGCATGACGTGAGTGCGTGGGAGGGCAAGCCTCTATGTGCTTCCGTAAAACAAGTGGCTAAGACGTAGGGGACAGTTAAGTGGTTAAGCGGTAAGGTGAACAGGTCAGAAAGTGGACTGTGTGTCTTCGGAAATGTATGTAATAGCATGTAATGGTTGTATGGTAAGTTGCTTGATTAACTAGAACTCACTCAGTGTAGCTGACTTTTAGTATGCACGCAGGTGAGCAGACTAAGGAGATAGCGTGAGGATGGCACATGGTATGGATTGAACTGCTGGCATATGAAGATGGAAGAAATGATGTTTTAAAAGTGCTGTTTATGATATGGATTTAAAGAAAAGATTGAATGTTTTATAACGAATAGTTGAAGTTAAAGTTTCCACGAAAAGTTTTAATTAACTCTGATTTGTAAGAATAAATCCAACGCTAAAGTAGGGCACCGATAAAGGGGCCATACATTTCATAAAGTATTTTCGTTTAATAGATAAATACATTAGAGGTTACTAATCTAAAGGTCCATTCGTTAGGCCCGTCTAAAGAATAAGACCTGTTTATTTTGTCTTTATTCGTTATCTATGTTTAACGAATGAATACTAACGTATGGACTCATTCGTTATCAATGTTTATCGAATGAGAGCTAATGTATAAGGATCACTCGTTAGGGGATGCTAACGAATGATCTTAACGTAAGATAACGAATGAGAGGCTCATTCGTTAGGCCTGCCTAACGAATGAGTTCATCTTCTATACATACCTTGTAACTTATGTTTATCAATGACAAATCTTATTAATTATTATCACTTTAGTGTCGTTACCCTGTCCAAATACTCTCTCAACACACACACTCACACACTGTAATGTAATCATCTAGTTCCTAATTGTATATCGTATCATAAGACTAGATTGTAATTTATGATATCAGATCACAAGGTTTCTCAAGTGGTATCAGAGCCTGTGTCTGATTGATTTACAATTAGGAATGTTATACAAATAAATTGAAGCATAAATTGCTTGTTAATTGTAACTAAACTTATAGGAATCAAGTTTCAGACTGTCCGTAACTGAAATTGACCAATTAACCATTGTAATGATGTTAATTGGATTCAAATTGGCTGTAGGATTGTTCACGATGTTGTATTGAGCATATATGATCAATTATATGTAATAATTTGTTGTAATTTGTTGATTTGAGTCTACGCGGGAACTGAGTTCGAATTTGAGTAAGTTTTAGTTCTATTGGATAGGAATTGATGTGTTTTGGATCAGTCCAAATTGGTTCGGACTGAGTTTATGAGTGTTTTGGTAGTGGTTTAAGGTGATTTGGTTGAGTATTGACTGAGTTTGAATTGGTTTGGATTAAGTTTGTGTTAGTTTTAATCTGGAAAAAGATTTGAAGATATGAATGCTTATTCGTTATGTCTTAAGTGTTCATTTGCTAGATTGAACAGCTCATTCGTTTGATTGTTATAACCGTTCTGACAACTGTTACACATTTATAACAGCCCATTCGCTACTAAAATTTCTCATTCGTTCACTAAATCTTCATTCGTCTTACTCATACACTAGTGTGCATACGCGTGAATAGTAACATTCATTCGTTACTTGTTTGTTTTGTATAATTCTCATTCGTGTGAACAGTTCCATTCGCTAGGCATTCATTCTTTGCCTAAACATTCTCATTTTTCTTTAAAGTATACTTATTTGCTACCCTAAGGGGGTGTTTGGTACAGAGAATGGAAAAGGAGAGAAAATAGAAATGGAAATGGAATTGTAGAGAAAGAGAATTGGTATGGAGAATGAGAATCATTTCTCTTGTTTGGTACACGAGAAAATAAACAGAGAACTCTTCCATACCCACCACCACAGCCCCACCACCACCACCAGCCCCACCACCACAGCCCCATACCACCACAGCCCTTTCTTCAACCACAGCTCACCACCACCGGCTGCCCCCACCAAATCCCCTTCTTCAACCACAGTACACAAGAAATTAAAAAGATTCAAATTTTTGGAACATAAGATATAGAAAAAGGAGGCTCAGATCTGTCATCACTGCCTCTTTGGAGATTTTGTGGTGGTGGTTGTGGTGGCGATGATGATGATGATAATCAGAAGCCACCTGCGACCACCACCGATTTCCACCACCACTGTCACCCACCTGCGACCACAATCACCCGACCATCTAAAACCCTAACCTACCACGAACCACCACTTGAAACCCTAATCTCCGTTCACCCGTACCACCTGCAACCTACAACCGGTTACCATCTCTGTGTTCACCACTGCGAACGGCGGAGACGGGGTGGTGGTTGCAGACTTGGAGACGAGGTGGCGGTTGCAGACTTGGAGACGAGGTGGCGGCCGGAGATGAGGTGGTGGCCGGAGACGAGGTGGTGGTCGGAGACGAGGTGGTGGCCGGAGACGAGGTGGTGACATGCTATGAGGAGGCTGCTGAGAAATGGATTTCTCTTTGTTTTAAGGAGAAATGGAATTCTCTAGTTTTAGAGAAATAGAAAGAGAAATAGAAATGAAAAGTGGAAAACAAACAAAAGAAATATTTCTAATTCCATTTCTCCCCAATCAAATCCCTCTACCAAACACCCCCTAAATTCTCACAGATTGAGAGTTTACACCAGTATCTTTCAAACTTAACATATTTTTTTCTCAAACATTCAAAAATGGCAAATTTCTATGCTTTGGCTTTCCATAATGCCCTTATGCAACAAATGCTGAACATCGATTATGAGATTGGGTGTCATACTAAATGTCCAAGGCTCATGAATTTGTGTGACTTTACCAAGTGGGAACCAAAGTTTTTAGCACATTTGGGTTTTGTTCATCCGGACTGTGTTCATAGTTTGTATGTTGTGTATAAACCCCCGTTTCTTGGTGATGCTTCTTCGATGTATACTAAGAAAATATTTGAAAACTACTCATTTGAAGAAAAGTAAGCCTATGAGATTGATATGAAGGCTTATTTTACTTTGACCATGACATTAGCAGAAACTATCTTACATCAAGTCAGTAGCATTAAGATATGTTCTTCCTTATTCCAGTGTTTGATAATGAGAAGTATGGGAAATACAAAGGATAACAAGAAGTTGATGCTTACGTTTCAATTCACAAACTACTGTCTTTTGAAAGGTGAAACTATAAATGAGATGTTGACAAGGTTTTTCCATTTGATTGCTAAAATGAAGAATTTCAAGATGGAACCTAGTGAAGGTGATCAAATAGATACCTTGGCGGGTGCACTACCGTCTTCATATTCTACGTTTCTATTAATGCTCAAGGAGAATTATTTCTTCAAGAATGAAGAACTCACTGCTACGGAATTTGTTCAAAAGATGGAAGAAAGAGAATATGACTAGAAGTGTTAAAATTCCTCAAAAGATAATCAAGACCCTACTTTGTATGGAGGATCACTTCCTATGAGCAGCAATTCTGTACCAATCACAACTTTTTATTCACAAACTGATCAAGAGATTCTACATGGTGGTAATTCTGGTCCTAATGTATGCTTTATCACTTCTGGATCTGTTACTTCGTCTGTTGGTGCAAGTGCTCAAAATTCACAACCACCACAAGTAAACATGAAGGAGGCTGAACAACAATTTTCCTTCATGTGTGCTTTTCTGACATCATACAAAGAGTTGCTGGGCAGCAAGATTTCTACAAATGATCATATATCATATCTATCCAAATGATCTTTAATTTATGGATCTTAAATGGTACATGACTATGATTGTGAGGAAAGTGAAAAGGTTCATGCAAAGGACAAGGAATGACTAGCCAACATTGAACAAGAGAATTGGCTTTGACAAATTTTAGGTCAAATGCTATAACTTTCAAGTGTTCGGTCACTTTTCTAAGGAGTGTGAGAAACCAAAGAAAGAATATTCTGGACCTCGGAGTCAGGTAAGAAGTTCAAACAAGAAATATAACTCTAATTCAATAGAGAAGTCAACATGGGGTGAACCAGTCAAGCCTGGTGGGTCACACACCTTGATTGTTGTTGGTTCCCAGCCGGATCTACACGAGATATCGCGTTCTACGTAGGTGCGGAATCCCTACGTAAGACGTTACGAGTATAGAAAATAATACGAGCTAACACACGATACGATAACCAAACACACGTTGTATTCCAACCGTAAACACGTGATACTATGATCACTGATACAAAACTCTCTGACTCGAATAATCTAAACTGAATTAACTTAATTATTGAATAAGCCGTATACAATTAGCTTATATAGACACGACAACTTCGCCTGGCATGTTCAGGCGAAGTTGTCCCTAACTTCGCTTGTCTAACAAGTTCGCCCATATAAGCGAACTTGTTAGCAACTTCGCTTACATACAAAACTCAAATCTAACTAACACGATTACAGACACTCGACACTGAACTACTGACATCATGCACCAACAGACTCCCCCTTGGCAGTAGCTTCATCTCTTTAGCTTCAAACACGTGTCTTGTAATCTTCAATCTTCTATCTTCAAGCATGCACTCCTTCTCGAACACAAACCGAGACAACTCTTTGATATTTCCTTGCTTCGTCTTTCCAAGCAGGAATATAAAATATCTTCTTATCATTCAACACCTGCAAATCAGCTTGCGATAAGTTTACCAAGTGCATCGGATCGTACACTCTAAGAACCTCTTGTTCATCTTCGTCTTCCATCACTGCCTCAGCTGTCTCACAATCTACAAACCACCACTTCAGGTCTTTAAGCACATCCTTGGGCATTAGCTTCATCGGTACTTCTTTCAAACACCGGATCGGTTTATACTTCATAATCATCCAAGGCTTTCCATCTGCTCTCAAACCTCTATCCTTGTCTTCAACAAGTTTTCCCTTTTGTGGTTTCAACAGCTTAAATTTCTTCTCTTTTATACTCTCTTTCCACACAATCTTCCCAATAACTCTAGCCATATTATCGTCACTTCTGTTTATCAATCCCAATCTGGCTAAGTCTTTCACTTCACATTCTGGCAGTGTATTCAACGATCTTAACATCCTTCTAAAGTACTGAACACCGTCATACCTTTTAATCACGAAGAGCCTCAACTACTCATCATATATCCAGCATATAATCCCTTTCTTTGCTTCAGCATAGCCTTTAATGTTGTAACTCTTCTTAAACATTGTGGGGACCGCCGGTTTCTTCGTTTTGACGAACCACTGAGCATAGCCTTCTTTCCATCTAGGCTGATCTTCCCATTCAGACTCATCATTCCCAATCTCTTGACTCATATCTACGTTCTCGACTTGCGGTATCTCATGCTCCACATTCTCCTCTACTATCTCTCCCTCTTCTATCTCTGTATCAATCACAATCTCTTCTCCAATCTTCTCTATCTCATCCACCGGTAGTACATCATCATCACCAACCAAACCATCATCCATCTCCTCTACGTCCACCACCACCACATCATCACCACCAGCTGCAATTGTCGACTCCCCCTGAGTTGTGGAAGTCCCAAGAGCTTGACCAGTTCTTGGCAACTCACCACCTGCATCTTTCGATGCATTGGGATCATCGTCTCTTTGTCCTCAACTCATCGCCTTTACAACTCGTCTCCCCCTGAGATGCCAAGAACTCCTTGAAAGCATCTATGATTTTTCTATGTTGTACCAGCAGGGACGACTGCATCTGATTCTCTGCAAATAGGCGCTGAATAGCCCGGGTCTGGATAAGATTAATCCTTGACTGCTCTGCCACGACCCGTTCAAGTGCTGCTATTCGTTCAGAGTCTGATAGGGTTGCATCGAAATCGAACCTCATATGTGATATATCTTGAGTGTACTGAGGAGGGATTTCCGATGTCACCGGGACCTCAGAAGTAGAAATAGACGTAACCGCAGGTGGTATCGTCACCGATAGCCCTGCAGTGGCCACAACAGTCGACTCTATAAATTGTGCCACGACCTCCGATGGAGTAACAGTCGGAGGCGGCAATGAAACGATCTCAGGAGTCGAAAGTTGTAAAGTAATCGGTGGGAGGCCAAATTGAGATGAGGTAGCCACCACGGGAACAACCGTAGCGCTTGGCCTTGTAACCTGTAGTGATGAGGGAACCATTGTCATACCGGATAGTGCTGGTGGAGTGAAACGTACCACCCTAGAGCTCTCACCGGCTCCTGATCCTGCACCTATCCGTTCCCTTCTTGACCTCCGGATCAACTGTTGTACCTCTTCTTCATAATCTGACTCGCTGTCATCAACAGTTCTCTTTCTCTTCCCATGTAGTCTTTCTCGAGTTACCATAATCCTTCTCGCCTCTGCCACTTCATCATCAGAATCAGAACCAGCCACCGTAGCAGCTGTCCTAGTAACATTCACAGTCGAAGCACGTTCAACCGGGATCTGTACATTCTCCTCTGGATCCACCCGATCCATATCAAAGAAGCCTTGACCACCAAATTCTGCATCAAGGTCCACGTTCTCCTCCGGTGACACAACAGGTGCAGCAGGTATAACTTGAGGTGCTCCTGCCTGTTGTGGTGCCGGGTCCCTAAACTCGTCCCCACGAGCAGGCACATACCCCGGGTTGATCAAGTACCCAAAGAGTGGAGTATGTCGAGGACGGAGCTCAGGTTTGCTCCTCGCACTGGAGGATCTACATTGGGCGAAGATCCGTTTGTTCACACTCTCAACGTATCGGATCGGACGGCGCTGAGGAAGCGTTGGAGCAACATGATTCAAGATCATTTGTAGGAATCTTGGATACATGATGAATCGCTCACGCGCCATCGCTCTTCTTTGACGATCAATCTCATAAAAGACCATCTGACTAAAGCTGAATCGCTTATTGTAAGTCAGAGCAGTCATCGCTGACTGCATGGTCGCGCCCATGCCTTCAGTGCCCGCCTTTCTTCCTGACATGCAAACGATCATAACATGTATGAGAAAGCGCCACTGGTCAAGTAAAAAGCCTTTCCTCCTTTGCGTATCCCCCAAGGGACCAGAGTATCCCATTCTCAAAAACGCTCCATCACGGAAAGGAGCTACAAACTCTGTTGGGTCATCCCTTGTCTCATTCCCAAATCGTAAAGCCGCCCGGATTTGTTCAGAAGAGAACTGAACAATCTGATTGTTGACTGTTGCGCGCATCACCGGGGGCTCGACTCTACAGTCGTATTCCACTGTCTGCCAAAAATCCTCAATACTGGGCAAGGATATTGGCAGAGTTGTTGTAATCGCGTGGAATATCCTCGAGCGTAACAGAAATGTGATGATTTCGCGGAAATCATCAACTCCGCTCGCCTTCGGGTCTAATGTTATGTACATGTTGTGACCCGGGAAGAACTGTCTCTGGTGATCACCTCCGTCATCACCGCCTGCACCACCTGCTCCAGCTACAGCAGCCATATCTGCAACAAACAGGCTAAATTAGATAAACGTCAAAGCGAATCACAAGTTCGCCTGTTACCATGAGCGAAGTTGTGATCAATTCTATATAGTCGAAGTTAAAGGTGGGGCGAAGTTGGGAAACAACTTCGCTTCAACTTGAACTTCGTCTGATAACAGTTAAGTAAAATGGTCCAGGCGAAGTTAATGATAACTTCGCCTAATCACAACATCGCCTCATAAACTGTTTCAAAATATATAATCAGGCGAAGTTAGACCTCAGGCGAAGTTACGGATAACTTCGCCTAAACTGTAACTTTGCCGAATTCGAATCGGCAACATATAGGGTTTACGAATGACGTGTAGATGATGATTTCGGAGATCGAGGACTCCGTAATACATGATTTTATGAAGTTTTAGACGTTCAAGTAGTTTACTATCACGTAAAAACAAGTTTGAAATCGGGTGTTTAAGGTTTCGAAAGACGAGGTCGATAACCGAGTCGAAACGACCGATGATTAACCTCAAAAACATTGATTATACGAAACTAGAAACCTTACACACCTTTAATCAAGGATTGGAATCGAAATAAGAACACAGACGCTTTTGATCGATAAGTTTGCTAAGGTTTACAGAGAGTATAAGTTCGCTGAATGTGAAATAATGAAACTGTTTGACCTATAAACTTCTTTATATAGGGTCAAAGTTAGTAAAGGCGAAGTTATCGATAACTTCGCCTATTCCAGGCGAAGTTATGAACAAGTTCGCCTGTATTTACAAAACAAACCCCTATACTTTTAACAATTTTCAATAAAGTTTTAAAAACATCCTTTAAAGCGTTAAATGATACGATCTAGACCAAGTAACCAGGTATAAAATCAAACAATTACAAAAGTAACAAAAATTTGAAAAATTAAAGTACACGGGATCAAATTTCAGTCTCGACAGGGACTACCATGTTTTAGAAAAGATCCGAACAGGAATCATACTAATTTCGTGACTGTCACACAGATCCGTGTTCAGCTGTATTATGACATAAAGAAACAGGTTGTAAGTAGGTAATCTACTTAAAATGGTTTTCATCGTTTCTGTGATACGAATTAGGTTCAATTAAGCTCAAAACTTAAGTGGGCAACAACTCAGAGATTATGATGCCTCCTATCTATTCTCAAGGCGTATTTGGCTTTCCCCAAGTCACCCCGAATTGACCTCGACCCGTAGTGCCTTATTAAGTAACAATTACTCTTCGGTCTTAGACTCTGTTTCCCGTTCACCTTCTTGTGTCTTGATTGATAATCATTATCATTATGAACTCTAGGATTTTTTTTTTATTTTTTTTTATTTAACATGTTTATACACAACTTCAAGTAGAAAATAACTGCAAGTCCCGAATCTGGATCACTGCAGCGTCTTGACACGCTATCTTCACGGGAATCAGAACACTCACGGGCTCGTGTATGACTGGGTAATCATTTTTCTGCCTATCATTCGGAAAGATATGTATGAAGACATGCACAACTCTTAAGGAGTTTCCACGTAAAATCGAGTAGATTTAGTTAGTATCACTTCTACTTTTACGCACCATAAAAAGCTACCATGACATACAATAACCGTTCTAAAGTCTTTTAAGCCTAATAACTTCACTAGTTAAGCACACAGAATCAGTATATCTATCACTTTCCAAGGTTGGATCAATTTTCTGTTAATCATAGTAAAGTAACTTCTTACGATGTAGTAGACTTGAAAAATAATTTCATCTCCCGAAAAGAAAAAATTAACTTCTATCGCCCCGACCGAATCAAAGTCTTCAGGTAAACGGCTATCCCGAAGATACAATGGATCAGCTGGACCGACCACATACTAGTATGTGTCCTTCTAACTAAGTATGATCGACTAATTATCAGCGAAAGAATAAAAACACATCATAAACCGCCCCGGTCACTTTCAGTCATCTGGTTAATGGCTATCCTCATATTCTACAAGTAGAAATGAGGACCAAACATATCCGAAGACATGTCCTTCAAACTGAGGCAACCGACATAATTCTAAGCGATAGTGACGTTTTTTTTTTTTTTTTTTTAAACACAAACATATGACATGGTTACTCGGGATTGATCATTCCATTCAGCTCAACAAGGTTTTGAAATCTAGATTTCTCAAACGCTTTCGTGAACAAGTCAGCGAAATTATCTAACGTGTCAACCTTTTCGAGCTCAATCAGTTTCTTCTCAGCACAATCCCGTATAAAATGATGACGTATGTCAATATGTTTAGTTTTACTGTGCTTCACGGGATTGTTAGTTACTGAGATAGCAGCAGTGTTATCAATGCAAATAGGAGTAAGTGAGAAATTCAGACCATAATCGCGCAACTGTTGTTGAATCCAAAGAACCTGGGAGCAGCATTTGGATGCTGCCATGTATTCTGCTTCACAGGTTGAAATTGCGACTAAGGTCTGCTTCTTGCATTGCCACGACACTAGTCTGCCACCAAGAAACTGACATCCACCAGTTGTAGACTTCCGACTCTGATTGCACCCTCCATAATCAGAATCTGTGTAAGCGACCAGCTCCAAGTCTCTTCCTCTTGAGTACCACAACCCCAGCTTCGGCTTGCCTTTGACATACCGCAGTATCCTCTTCGCACCCTTCAAATGAGATTCTTTTGGGTTTGCCTGAAAGCGTGCACAAAGACAAACAGCAAACATTATATCAGGCCTAGAAGCAGTTAAGTACATTAAAGAACCTATAATAGCCCGATATTGGGTTGGGCCACGTCTGCATCGTTGTCTGAATCAGCACCCAATTTGTGATTGACGCAGATTGGAGTATCATATGGAGTGCTGTCCTCCATCTTGAAGCGTTTGAGAACATCATGGACATACTTCGTCTGATGAATGAACATCCCGTCTTTCTTCTGATCAACCTGCAATCCTATAAAGAAAGTTAGTTCACACATAGCACTCATTTCAAATCTCTTCTTCATGACGGCCTCAAACTCCTGACACATGGCGACCTTTGATGCAGCAAAGATAATGTCGTCCACGTAGACTTGCACCAGTAGGAAGTCGCTCCCTTTTCTCTTGAAGAACAATGTGCTATCAATTTTACCTCTTTCAAACTCATTTTTAAGCAAGTAATCTGATAAGGTTGAATACCAGGCACGAGGTGCCTGATGTAGTCCATACAGCGCTTTACTTAGCTTGTACACGTGATCGGGAAAGTCAGGGTCAGGAAAACCCGGAGGTTGCTCAACATACACAACCTCGTCGACTTTACCGTTTAGGAACGCACTCTTCACATCCAACTGAAAAACCTTCATCTCCTTATGAGCAGCAAATGCTAAAAACAGCCGAATGGCTTCCAATCTTGCCACAGGAGCAAACACCTCATTGTAATCAATCCCCTCTTGCTGATTAAAGCCTTTAACAACCAGCCTCGCCTTGTTCCTGATAACAATCCCTTTCTCATCTCTCTTACATTTGAAGACCCATTTCGTGCCAATCGCATGCACATTTCTTGGTTTTGCAACCAAGTTCCATACTTCCATTTTCTTAAAATGAGCTAACTCTTCTTGCATGGCTTCGACCCACGAGCTGTCCTCAAGAGCCATTTGATAGTTCTTTGGTTCAATCTGGCTGATAAAGCAGGTGCACAAGCACTCGTTGATTATGCCTGATTCTTTAATGCTTGTGTAAACACAGGTTTGCTCATTCAATCTTTGTCTTGTTTGTACACCGGCGGACAGATCACCTATCACGTTCTCCAAAGGATGATCTTTGTGAATTCTCGTAGTCGGAACCGAACTGACATTCAGATTATCTTCCAAGTTCGAAGATAGCTCATCAATGGGTGATTGATGTTGAGAGTGAAACGGATTGATGAATTCCTCTTCAGTAGAGGCAGCAGGGGTATTGACAGCATTTGACGAGGAAGGCTGACATTCATCATATTGTGGTCGTTGCACCAAAGTGTCTTCCTCATCGCATATCATCTTCGTAGCAATTCTTTCCTCAGCTTCTGCAAAATCCAAATAAGGCATGTTAAAAGATTTAAAGAGTCTATCATAGTCGAAAATCCCAGAGGGTCCCGTGCTTGGTTTTGGTGATTTGTAACATGTGATATCAGTGTTACACACCACCTCAACCTTGCTGTTCGATGTATTAAAGACCCGTCTGTTGGGAGTCCCAACAACGTATCCGACTAAGATTCCTTCGTCGGCTACTTCACCAAATTTAGAATTGGTCTTTAATATCGAACATGGGGACCCGAATGGTTCAAGACCACTCAAGTTGGGTTTTCTCCCATGCATAAGTTCATAACAGGTTTTATTTAATCTTTTAACAATTAACACTCTATTAAGGATATAACAGGCTGTTGCAACAGCTTCAGCCCAGAACACCACGGGAAGTTTCAAATCAGCCAGCATGGTTCTGGCTCCTTCAATTAAGGTTCTGTTCTTCCTCTCAGCCACTCCATTTTGTTGCGGTGTATACGGTGCGCTGTATTGGTGTTCTATCCCCTTCTGTAAGCAGAAGATCTCCATCTCATAGTTCTTGAACTCAGTTCCATTGTCACTCCTGATGAATTTAACCCGTTTCCCCATGATATTTTCAATCTTGGTAATCAAGTTCTTTACCATCTGCACTGTTTCATCTTTTGACTTCAGAAAATATACCCATGAATATCGTGAGAAATCATCAGTGATCACCAAGCAGTAAGATGTTCCTCCTAGACTTTTTACATTCACGGGACCGAAGAGATCCATGTGAAGTAATTCTACGGTACTGACAATTGAATTGACCTTCTTTGTGAGATGGGATTTCTTGTGTTGCTTTCCCTTTTTGCATGATAAGCATTTGTCTTCAAAGTTGAAATTCTTCAAGGGAACACCCAGCACAAGCCCATTTTTGACAAGGTAGTTCATTTTCCGAAGATGAATGTGCCCCATTCTCCTATGCCACAACTCGGACTCCGATTCAGTTGCTTTTGACAGAAGACACGATTCTTCTGTGGCCATCTCAGTCGACCTCATATCCATGATATACGTATTCTTTACTCTTGGAGCATTCATAACAATCCAATCCTCTGGTATCTTAAAACCAGGATACAACACAATCGCTTCATTCTTTGTAAAATGTACGGTGTAGTCTTTGTCACAAATCTGCGAAACACTCAGCAGATTGTGCTTCAGTTCTTCAACAAAGTTTACTTTCTCCAAAGTCATCATTCCATTCGACACCGTCCCTATTCCTGTAATCCTTCCACCGCTCTCTCCTGCGAAACTCACTCTTCCTCCTTGAACAGGTTTCAAGTCGTGTAACAATTTCTTGTTACCCGTCATGTGCCGGGAACAGCCGCTATCCACAACCCATTGATTGTTGGCAGCCCTGTTCAACTGTTCCTGCACGATTAAAGCAGACGATACATTCCGTACCTTGGCTGTCCAAAGTTAGTATCATAATGATTTCTGTGAGTCCTAACAAGATACCTTCTTGTGGATTGACTATGAGGCCATCCAAACCTTCGTGAATTAAAATAATTATTACTTTCGGTTTGGTTGTTAGCAGTGAAAAACTGAGATCTATTTCATTGAAAACCTGGATTAGTCCATTTTCTGAAATTTGATGGGTTTTCATTTTTACCATTATATTGATTAACGTTAGTTCTTTTCTCAGATTTTGAAGTTCTCACACCTCTGAATTTCTGCTTCAGAGGGCAATCAGCAACAATGTGTCCTAATTGATTACATCTAAAACAAACTCCTGTGTCCAACTTTCTTATCAAAAGTTGTCTTAGATGTTGAGGCTGTATTACTGCCCGTTTGTCTCACATATGGCGGGACATACGGGTTTAGTGGAGACTTCTTTTCAGGTGTTTTCTTTTTCTCTCCACTTTTTGGTAACACTTCCTCTTGTTTTGTCTCACTCGACTCAGAAGACTTGTCTGAGTTAGATGAGACAAGACTCAGAGCAGAAATCTTAACACTTGCAACAGGATTACTAACTTCTGGTTCTTTAATCGTTACTTTAACCGGAACTGTCTGACCATAGTCAACAACGACAGATTTCTGATTACTAGGGTCATAAGTGTAATTATGATTGAAAGGTAGTGGAACTTCATGATAACCAATTCCTCCCCTTTTTGGGGAACCTTGATCACTAACGAGGTGATCAAGTATAGCGGAGGAATTTCTGAATTGCTCCAGTTTCCTGTTAAGTTCCACCACTTTTACCTGGTGATCAGCTATCTGTTTTTGCCTTTCAGCTATTAGTTTGGTTTTCTCTTCTAGAACCTCATAGCTAAGATCAATCACTTGAATTTTTTCAGCAAGCTTTGCTTTAAGACTTTTAATATCTTTCTCACTAGCTTAAATTTTTACTTTGTAACTATTTTCTCTAGCTTTAGTGAAATGATGATCTTCTTTTAAAGTTTTAAATTGCGCATCCAAACTAACAAACTGATCAGTTATAGTTGTCAGTTGTTCAGACAGATGTTCACACTTAGTACAAGGGAGTTCGGTACTTACCTCGGAGAGCTGGTCTGCCTTATCTGCCATGTAAGCTTCATTTTTGCCAGTTCCCTTCTCACTATCTGCAGTTTCGATGTTTGCCAAATTGGCCTGTTCAAATACTTCTTCAACATGCAGATTCCAGTTGTACTCCTCGTTCTGTCTGGAAATCATGGCTCTATAGTCATTACCACTACTACTCTGCTGTGTAGATCTGTTTTGACTGCGTTCTACACGTTCATTTTTGCACTCTTTTGCAAAGTGGTCATTCTGCTGACAGTTGTAACAGCGAACCTTAGACTTATCAAACCCTGGCCTCTCACCGACAAACTTCCTGCCAGTCTTCTTCATGAACCTCTTAACCCTTCTGACAATCATAGCCATCTGCCACTGCAGATCCATCTCCTCCAGATCATCAGCATCGATCTGATCATAATCTTCATCCAAAATTGCAGGATCAACAATCTTACCCTGAATGTAATTCTCATACGAAGCAATAAAAGATGCATAGAGAGCAAACTGCTGTTCAGCAGATTTAACACTCATGGGCATCTTTGAGTAGTTGTTGTTTGAAACACTTGGGGTAAAACTACTCTTGGTCACTTGAGGTTGAGAAGCATTTGATCCTCCAGCTACAAAGCACACATCACCGTTCATGTTGAGAGATACATGTCCTTCGTGTGTTGAGTTAGCGCCTGACTCTCCCTTAGAGTAATAAGCAGATGATTCAGTTTTCTAACTTGATCCTGAGTTAACCTTTGCACCATACATACCCGGATCTTGAACCTGATAGGTAGGTGTCTCCTTTCGTACCATGTTCAGTTCAAACGTTCTTAGCTTGTTAACTGCTGTCTCCAGGTCAAAGTCAGCAAAGTCTTTGTCTTCTCTCATCAACACAGTATACATCTCCCATTTCGGTGGGAGAGCATCAAGAAGCTTTTCAACAATCTCATCTTCTTTGTAAGCAATTGAATAGTTGCTGAGTTCAGTCATCAGATGATAATATCTAGTGATGATATCATCAAGTGATTCATTCTTCAGATACTTGAAGACCGAGAATTGGGTTTTTAGAAGTTTAATTTTCGAGGCACGAATTCCCACATTGCCCTCAAACCGGTTCTCAAGTGCTTCCCAAAGCTCTCTAGCAGTTTTATACTTTCGGAAGGTGTGAAGTATCTCTTGTGGAAGAGCCATTGTAATTGCTGCATGAGCTTTGCTTTCTGCCTCATACATTATCTTCTCTTCTTCTTCTATCTCTTTGTATTTCTTGATCTGATCACGACCCTCATACTCAGCAGTAGGTGGAATGTAACCATCTTGTATGCACACCCACATCTTGGCATCTTGATACTTGACATATTGTTCAAAACGATCTTTCCATGCTACATAATCAGTTTTCTTAAGCATCTTAGGTGCCTTTGTAGCCGAACCCGCTTCTACTTCCATCTTTACCAGTTCGGTAATGTTTATCGAAGACATCTTTCACAAAAACTCAAAGATATCCGAAAACCAAAAATTTTATTTTCAAATAGCACTGTAGGCGAAGTTGTGGATAACTTCGCTTAAAACTTAACTTCGCGTGAATTTGTAACTTCGCTCACTTTCTTAAATTCGCCGGATTGGCGAACTTGAGAATAACTTCGCTTAAGTTGAGCGAACTTGGGAGGTAGGCGAAGTTGTGGGTAACTTCGCTTGAGGTAAGCGAACTTGAAGAGGTAGGCGAAGTTGTGGATAACTTCGCTTAACCTTATATCTTCGCCGAAACCCTACTAACAGTGACGGCAACTTCGCCTGATGAACACGAACTTTCTGCAGATTAGATTTCTGGGTTTTTCGAGGTTTGTGAAGGTGTTATGGGTTGTTTAAGATTGTAGGAGGTGAGTATAGCACAAAAACTCAGAAAACTCGTCCCGCGAATAGTCGAACGGAACGATTTCTACACCCGCGTGATAATCCCGAACCACACAATCGAGCAAATGCTCTGATACCAATTGTAGGTTCCCAGCCGGATCTACACGAGATATCGCGTTCTACGTAGGTGCGGAATCCCTACGTAAGACGTTACGAGTATAGAAAACAATACGAGCTAACACACAATACGATAACCAAACACACGTTGTATTCCAACCGTAAACACGTGATACTATGATCACTGATACAAAACTCTCTGACTCGAATAATCTAAACTGAATTAACTTAATTATCGAATTAGCCGTATACAATTAGCTTATATAGACACGACAACTTCGCCTGGCATGTTCAGGCGAAGTTGTCCCTAACTTCGCTTGTCTAACAAGTTCGCCCATATAAGCGAACTTGTTAGCAACATCGCTTACATACAAAACTCAAATCTAACTAACACGATTACAGACACTCGACACTGAACTACTGACATCATGCACCAACAATTGTTAGTGATGTAATCAACCGGTCTCAAAGACTATTAGTTAACTCACCTAATGGTAATCAAGAAAATATGGCTTTTGTTTGAGCAACGCGAGAAGTTTGAAGATGCTAGAGCTGATAAATTGACTGATGCAAGTGATGAAACATTGACTGAGACTGATTCAGATGTTTCAAGTATTGAACAATAGGAGAAATTTGCTTGCATGGCGAAGATAGAAGACGTTAGTTCAAATTCTTCTTAATATGTTTTTGTTGATTTGGGTAATGTAACTGAATCTGCTGTTAATGAACCAGAGTGTGTTCATTGTGGTGAATTAATATCTAAACTTGAGTCATCATGTCACCACAATGATCGATTGGTTCGTGATTTAATAATGGTTCGTGACAACTATCGACAAGTTGTTAAAATTGAAGGAAAAGCAAATGAAAAACTTAAAGCTTTGTCGGATAGTAATCATGATCTAAAAGCATAAGTTAATGTTAAACTAATCTTGATTGAAAATCAATTTTTAGAGATTTTAAAACTTGTTAGTGCACAGTTTTGTCGTCTCGAGTCTTTGTAATTATCGTTTGTAATTTATTATTATTTTAATGTTAAACGGCAATTATGTAAATATGCCCCATTCGCTATGTATGGCTCATTCGTTAAGGATGTTTAACGAATGAGCCCATTTGTTATTAATTATGGTTCATTCGTTAAGGATGTTTAACGAATGAACCTAAATTGTTTAACGAATGAACCTTAATTGTTTAACGAATGAACCTTAATTGTTATATGTAATTGTCCATTCGTTAAGGATGTTTAACGAATGGACCTCAGTCGTTATGCATTAGATCCATTCGTCATGGAATGTTGACGAACGGGGTATAGCGAATGAGTCACTCGCTATACCATACGTTAACATATGTAAAGGTAGACAAATGGAAGCCATTCGTTTAGCGATGTGTAACGAATGGCATCTCATCGTCTTTATAAGGCTGTTCATGCCTTTATTAATTTTAGCGTTGATTAACAGTATATCCTTACTCTGCCCAATTACTCTCTCAATACTTCTATTAATATTATCGATCTTTATCTAACACATACATATATCACATAACTAGATCCTAGATCTAATCAATGTGTTATGAATTAGTATTGATTAAATCATATAATTCTGGTGTTCAACAAGTGGTATCAGAGCTACCAGAGTTAGATTACGTTTGTGAATTAAGGTAATTCGTTATGGATTATTGGTAATCCAGTGGTTAATTATTAATTTTTGGTTTAATTTTAAGTTCATTGAATTCATCTGAATTAACATGCTGAGATGTTAATTGGAGGTTGATTTGGGTGGAATTAGTATCGGATTTGATTGTGTAAGATTTATGAGGTTTGAATTGGATTATTGAGTATGTTTGAGATGGTTTTGGTTTGAGTTTGAGCTTTGTATGAAACAAGGGAATCTTTTCTTTGGTTATTTGGATTTTTGGTATAGTTTGGAACGATTTGGAGAGTACGGAATGGTTTGAGTGTGTTCGCGTGATTAATACAGATCATTTGAGCGATTGTTTGTTCGATTTGGTGCAAATTTGACCAAGTATTCCATAAGTTTATTTCGTTTGCTTGAACATATAGATCTGGAAATTTTCCAGATCTGGAAAATTAACTTGAAGATTTGAAGATCTGGAAAATTAATCATTCGTTATAGTGAGTTTGATCATTCGTTACGTGTGTATTGGTCATTCGCTATTTATATATAATTGATTATTTCCACGTGTTTAGTTTGTTACAACAGAATAACAAACTCATTCGTCATCCATTCGTTACTTTTTTGTGTTGATCATTCGTCACTGTAGCTAATTCATTATTAAGAATTTGTCATTTGTGCTCAACCATTCGCTACTCATTCGTTACTCATTCGTCCGTTCATTCGTCAACCATTCGTTCACTCATTCGTCATCCATTCGTTACTTATTCTCTCACTCATTCGTCACTTATTCGTTACTTATTTGTGTTGGTCAGTCGTCATTTATTACTGGTCATTTGTTAAATTACTGTTCTTCATTCGTTATCAACCATCTTCACTCATTCTCTATTAAATATTCATTTTAAACCCTTAAGTTTGAATTTGTTAAAAAAAAATTAAACTTTTATTTTAGTTAAAATGGCTGGTTATTATGCAATGGCTTCTTAGAATGTACTAATGCAGCAAATGTTACACCTTGATGCTGAAATTGGATCTCATTCGAAATGTCATTGTTTGATGAAATTTAGCGATTTTGCTAAATGGAAACCACGTTTCAGAGCACATCTTGGATCTGTGCATCCTAATTGTTCACGTTTTCTTGATGACGTGTACACTGTGCCTATGGTTGGAAATGAGACTACTGGTTTTGCACCGAAAGCTTTTACTCAATATTCTGAAGAAGAGAAGAAAGCTTTAGAGATTGAGACTAAGGCATACTCCACTTTGACCATGGCATTACCTTATAATATTTTTCATCAAGTGGGAAGTATTAAAATTTGTGCTTCTTTGTTTCAACATATCAGAATGAGAAGTATGGGTCATACGGAAGAAAGTAAAAAGGTGATGTTGAAGTTTCAATTCCGAAACTTTAATCTATTAAAAGGAGAGACTGTTGAGGAATTCTTAACTCGTTTTATTCATTTATTTTCCGAAATGAATAAGTTAAAGATGGAACCAAATGAAAGTGATAAGATTGATACTGTGAAAAATGATCTTCCAAGTTCCTACTCGACATTTCTCATGGTACTGAAAGAGAATAGTTTCTTTAAGAATGAATATCTCACGGAGATGGAATTTATGCAAAATATTGAAGATAGAGAGTATGACTTGAAATGTCAAAATTCATTAAAAGAAACACAAGACCCAACGATGTATTGTGGTTTTTTTTCCTTTAAGTAAGTCTGCAGCTCCAATCACTGCATTTCTTACTGAAACTTCACAAGCGGGATCATCTTCTTACAGTGACCCTAATGTATGCTTCATGGCTTCTGGGGTTAATGATGGTTATGGGGGATCAACTCCTAATAGCTTCACTACACCATCTAATGTTAACATGAAGGAAGCTGAACAAAATTTTGCTTTCCTTAGTGCGTTCATGACATCATATGAAAACTTAGTGGGTAGCAAGATTTATACAAGTGAAACGACTGGTGAAAACTATGATCAGATTGATCCTGATGATCTAGAGTTAATGGATCTCAAATGAAATATGGCCATGATTGTTAAAAGGTGAAGAAGTTTATGCAACGAACTAGCAATGCCTTACCATCTCTGAACAAACGAGTTGGTTTTGATAAATTGAAGGTCAAATGTTACAATTGCCAAGAGTTTGGTCATTATGCCAAAGAATGTGATAAGCAGAAGAAGGAGTATAATGGACCTCGAAATCAAGACAGATATGGTGAAAAGAAGGTCAATGATTCTCCTAACAAAAATTTTGGAGGTAGTTCTTCTAAAGCTTCAGGATCACAAGCTCTTCTTATGGTTGAAGGAACAGACTGGACTCAAAGACTTCTATGTAATGATAATCAAGCAAATTTGGATATGTTCAAGTAGGCAGAAAGTTTTCAAGATGCTAGTGGGAACGATTTGTCTTCTGTAAATGATTCAGAATCGGTTTCAGATGATTCTTGCAATATGCAACCAACTTCCTTTGCATGCATGGCTAAAATTGACGAGGTTAGTTCTTCTGCTAAATTATTTGCAAATGTTGCATGTTTTGAATGTGAAACTGTTAAGTCTAGAATTGATTTACTTAATGCTCATAATGATTCACTAGTGAAAGAACTTGCTTCAATCAAGGATACATATAGACAGTCACTAGATTCTCAAATGAGATCTAGGGAGAAAATTGAGGGTTTTTTATAAGTAATCATGATTTGAAAGCAAAATTATCTGTGGAAATGACCATTAATGATAAACAATTTCAAGAAATTCTCAAACATAGATCTAAGATAACTGAACTTGAAATTGAGGTTCTTGATTTGAAAAGCAAATTAGACAAGTTTCGAAATTCTTTATTTTTGTTAAATGAATTATTGAGGTGTCTGGTAAACAAAAGGGTTCAAAGAATGGTTTGGGTTTTGTTGAAGTCCCTCCATCTTTTCACGATGATTATACTCCAAATCCATTTGCGGGAAAAGAAGAATTTGTTGTTGAATCAGTCATCGTTGAGGAAAGACCTTAGTTAGTTAAAATTGACAAAAGTGATGTTCAATCTTCAATTCAAAAACTTCATATTCAAAGTAACAAGGTCTTTGTTGAAAATGTTGGCAAGGTAATCATTGAGGATGTAATTGAACATGAATTTGTACACAAAAATCAGAACATTTCACGTTCAAATCATAATTTGTGTGAATCTCATGAATTTGAGGAGGCTGTGTATGGTTCAAATGCATCTAAAGTGAAAAAGGAAAAATCTGTTAAGGTTAAGGCTAAGAAATCAGAAAAACCAATGATTTCTGATGAGGATTTGATGCATTTCATCAATCCTGCTCCTCCTAAGCCAACCACTGGTTGAGTGTTTAAATTGAAAAGTATCAGCAAGTGTTCACTGAGAAAGACATTCCGCTTAACCTTATTAAGACCAAATTGATAGAAAGTGTCTTTCAAGATGAAATTACAAAGATACAAGATCTTGAACATGCGTTTGTTAATTCCAAAGCATAAAATGCAACAGATCCCTTGGTCAAACCCAAACAATTATTAAAATCTGCTAAGAAAGTTCAATTTGTTAATTCAACTGGAACTGACACTTTACAGAGTTTTTAAATTGTTCAAATCTTGATTTTTACATGAAAAAGAAATATGTTACGTTTGATGATTTGGACAATGGTCCTATTCCTGGTGTTTTTCATCAATCTTCTACTGCACAAGTTTCTACCAAACCACAACGTGAGTGTGTTGACATGAAAACATGTTTTCTTTGAGGTGAACAGGGTCATGTTGTCAGAAATTGTGAAGAGAATAAATCACAGAATCTCCATCCATTTATCAACGAACAAACCAAACCCATTCCTGTGATTAATAAGATTTTAGAAAGACCTTGTCTGGTAATGTTGAAACTCACATTTTATTTTCAAATGTGAATCCTTGCAACATGATTCATGTTAGTGAAAATTGAGGTAGTTTAAAACCCAAATTTGTTCCTACGGAACCAATTTGCAAGAATGTGAACACAAATGTGGCTCAAGCTTCTTATTTGAGACGAAAGTCGAAAAGACCCGTGACTTATTCACAAGCGGCTAAACCGCATTTGGATTCACTCAAAGTTAAAACTCCAAGTGAAATTAAAGAGGTGCCCAAGACTGAGGCATGAGCTGCCTTTTTTATCTAATCATTTTACCTCTGTGTGCGGAGTTCATCCAAGACTATATCTGGTGAAAACTGGATTATGGATAGTGGATGCTCTCCTCATATTACCGGCAATATCAACCTTTTAACAAACGTCAAGAATATTCAAGGAGGGTATGTCATGTTTGCGGGAAATTCCGGGGGGGGGGGATGATTACTAAAGAAGGTGATGTTTCAAATGGTCAGATTACATTTGAGAAAGTTAACTGTTGTGATAAAGTGGATCACAATCTTTTGAGTGTGTCTCAAATTTGTGATAAGAAGTACACTACAGTGTTTAATGATAAGGAGTGCATAATACTTAAACCAGGATACGTCATTCCTGAAGACATGGTTGTTATGAGATCTCCTTGATCAAATGATATTTATGTTCTAAATATGACTTCTAAAGTAACCACTTCTGTTAAAACGTGTTTTGTCTCTAAAGCAACTGAGAAAGACTCGATTTTGTGGCACAGACGTATGGGTCACATTCATGTCAGAAAGATGAACTATCTTATGGCTAATGACTTGGTTGATGGGGTTTCCTTGAAACACTTCAAACTGACCGATCACTGTGTTGCATGCAAAAAGGGCAAACATAAAAGAAATCACACCCATCCAAGTTAGTCAATTCTATTGATACTTCTTTGGAATGACTTCATATGGACTTGTTTGGTCTCATGAATCGTGCGAGTATTGCTGGAGATTGGTATTGTTTAGTCACCACTGATGACTATTCAAGGTATTCTTGGGTGTTATTTATGAGTTCGAAAGATCAAACACCTATTCTTGTTCAAAATCTAATCACAAAGATCAAATCATTGTATAAACACAAAGTGAGACGAATTCGAAATGATAACGGTACGGAGTTTAAAAACACTGTATTGGATTTCTTTTGCATTCAGAAAGGGATTCATCGAGAATACAGTGCTCCATATATACCTCAACAAAATGGTGTTGCTTAGAGAAAAAACCAAACAATGATTGAAGCGGCACGAACAATGCTGGCAGATTCTAAGCTTCTTGTTTAATTCTGGAATGAGGCTGTGAATACTGCTTGCTACATGCTTAATCATGTTCTAACTGTGAAAAAAGCTACAAAAGACAAGTTATGAGCTTCTGAACAAAAAAAATCCTAACTTAAAGTATTTGGAGCCATTTGGGTGTCCATGTACTATGTTGAAGAAAGATGCGGGAAAATTCGAAGAAAAAGCTATTGAAGGATATTTCTTGGGTTATGCATCACCTAAGAAAAGAGTATTTAATTTTACTTCGGGTTGTGTTGAAGACTGGTACCATGTCGATTGTCAACGATACACCATACCTCCCGCTGGCAAAGGGTCTGATTGGATGTTCGACTATGAAAGTCTATATAACTCATTTACTCCAATAGTTGATCAACCTGATGAAGATTTGGTACGTACTTATTTATAAGATCAATTTCTACCTCCTAGGTCTTCTGGTACTAATTATGATGATGTTCCACAAGATGATCTTCCTGATACATCTGATGTGATCTCTATCTCGTCAGATGATGGGCATTTTGTTGATTCTTCTTCAGCACCATTTCTTGAAAGTCATGAGATTGGTTAATCGTCTCATGATGCTGAAGATAATTTGACTAATTTAGCTGATAATGTTGTTATGCCTGAGAATCCGATCTTTCGGATTCATACTTCTCATCCTCAGGACAACATCATTGGTGATCTTGATGTTGGTGTACAAACACGTCATTAGATTGCTACTTCAAGTGATGCTAATGTACTATGTGCGTATGCTAACATGCACTTATTGGGAATTCTAAATCTTGCAAAATACACTTGCTTTTTATCTCAAATGGAACCAACGAGTGTTCGTAAGGTGCTTGAAGACTCATCATGGGTAGAAGCAATGCAAGAAAAGTTGCAACAGTTTCATCGTGCTGTTTGTTTGGGATCTCATTGACAAGTCCGTTAGAGTTAAAAAGCCAATTCCAAAAAAATGGGTATTTAAGTGCTAGAAAGATGATCGTGGGGTTATTGTCAGAAACAAAGCACGTTTGGTTGTTCAAGGCTTTCATCAGCAATAAGGCATAGACTACACATTAGTATATGCTCCATTTGCTCGACTGAAAGCTATACGAATATTTTTGGCCTATGCAACTTTCAAAAATATTAAGGTTTATCAATTGGATGTCAAGAGTGAGTTTCTCAATGGGGAAATTAATAATTATTTGTATTGCAGCCTCCTGGTTTTGAAGATCTAGATTATCCAGACTGTGTTTACCAATTAAACAAGGCTCTTTATGGTCTACACCAAGCCCCAACAGCTCGGTACGACACACTTGCTGACCATCTTACCGATAATGGCTTCAAACGAGGAACTGTGGACTGTATTTTTTTACAAGAATGTTGGTGATGATTTGCTCCTTGTCCAAATCTATGTCGATGACTTCATATTTGGTTCAACAAACGACAAGCTATGTAAGGAATTTGAGAAGTCGATGCAAACGAAATTTGAAATGAGCTCGATGGGGGAGATGAATTTATTCTTAGGGTTGCAGGTTCATTAGTCTGACACGGGAATTTCTATTCATCAGACAAAATATGTGAACGATGTCTTGAGCCGATTCAAGATAATTGCGGGAAAAATCCCTTTGACGCCTCTTCCTGTGGGTCACAATTCGTCACCGGACGAATTGGAGGATACAGTTGATTCAACCCTTTATCGAGAAATGATTGGTTCTATAATGTATTTAACTACATCTCGCCCTGATATAATGTTTGTTGTTTGTTTGTGTGCCAATTATCAATCGAGTCCCCAAGTGACTCATCTGGCGGCGGCTAATCGCATACTTCACTATTTGAGGGGTAATCCTGACACCGGGTTATGGTATCCCAAGGATGATAGCTTTGAAATCACTGCGTTCTCCGATTCTGATTATGGAGGATGCAAAATCAATTTCAAATCTACTACAACAGGTTGTCAATTTCTAGGAAGCCGACTTGTTTCCTGGAAGTGTAAAAAGCAAACAAGGGTCTCCACTTCATCCGCGGAAGCAAAATACGTGGCAGCCTCGAGTTGTTGTTCACAGGTTATTTGGATCCAACAACAATTGCGGGATTACAGTTTGAAGTTTCTTACTACTCTCATTTTTATTGATAATTCTGCTGCTATTAGTATCGCCAAAAACCCCGTACACCACTCTAAGATAAAGCAATTCGAAATTCTTTCATTTTATCCGTGATTTCTCTAAAAAGAAATTGCTTGATATTGAAAAGGTGCACCCGGATTTTCAGAAAGCTGATCTGTTTACCAAAGCTTTTGACAAATCACGCTTTAATTTTTTTCTTGGTTTAAACCGATTGAAAAATCTTGCTGATATCATTAAGCTCGGATAATCATCTTTGTTTTTGTTTTTGTTTATTTCAATTTGCTTATTTTTATGTTTTAGGTTTTGAGAGAGAAAATAGAAGAATACAAAAAATATTGTAATTTTTATTTGTATAGAGAAAATCCAAAAACATTAAAAATTTGAAAAGTCATAAATATTGTGATTTTTGTTTGTAAAGAGAAAAACCAAAAACATTCAAATATTTAAAAAAATGTCAAAAATATTTTTGCACTCTCTCGATTAAAATCATGCCAGTTACTCAAATTTAAAGGACATATACTTGTATATGTTTGGTCCTGATGTTTACTGTAGATATTCAGGATAGCCATTTACCTGAAATTGGAAAGTGACTGGGGCGATTGTTGTGTGTTTTTATTTAATTCTCTCGCTGAAAATTATGTTGGTTATTTAATTTTGTGGAGCATGTTTTCATGTTTGGTCCTGTTATATACTTGTAGATCTTTAGGATAATCATTTATCTATAAACTGAAAGTGACTGGGGCGACTGAATTTAAAATGCTCCTAAAAATGAGTTTTGAAGCAAAAATAGAAAATGATAGTACATTGATCATCTAGTCCCATATCCAGAAAGAAATAAGTTTAAAAGGCTGTGTGCTTAATTGCATTGGTGTATTGATAGGTCTTAAACAAGCTGTTAAGGTAAAGTATGTGATATAAACATAAAGAAATGCCAAATTGAAAGAGGTGTTAGTCTCTTCCAAAATTTTTGGTAATGATGGCAGAAATATAATAACCTGTCATACTCAAGCCTTATTAATGTCTGATCACCAAAAACAAAAATTCAAAATAAAGTGCATCCAGTTTCCGGACACTGTGAGTCTTTATACGGCTTAATCATCTGGGTATTCATAAGCATGAATATTTCAAAAGCTTTTAAAGCAAACCCAAAGTCATTAAACTTGATCACTGATGCACATCGTACAAACAAATTACTGATTTGATCAAAAATCCGCTGTTAGTCATACATTGTTCCTCCCTTGCGCGCATCTCAATACCAGTAAGAAACAAACCACAGGGGATACAATGTATGTAAGCCTACAGATGGACTCGTGCATACTCATTCACAATAAAGGAAGTTTGGTGTATCGATTGATAATGTGTATCTATAAAAATGTTAAATTTGATCAGCAACATAATGGTTTAAGTCAAGTTGGGGTGATACGATAAAAATCAAATTAAGCCTGAACCGAGATTAGAGACTGATAGTTTTTTATATTTTGTGCTTTAACTGAAAATTAAATCACATCACAAAAATACTCGAAGGTTTGTTATAAGATTTAAGTGGACAACAATATCAATGACCGGCTTAACACTAGTCTTAATAACGCTGAAATATAAAACTGTGATGGAAGGGCAATTTGGTCAATATGATTCTCCGCTTAAACTTAACAAAAAGTAAATAAAAATTTATGTACTGCTTTCGTAGAATAGTTTTAATATTTGTTTTTGTTTTTATGTACTTTTAATTTGAAAATATTCAAAATTCCAAAAATATTTTGTTTTCTATTTTTGTTTTCTACTTTATTTTCGATTTTCGAGTTAAAGGGTACATTTTTTTTAAAAGAAAATACCAAAATATTTTCAACTTTTTTTATTTAATTATTTTATTTATTTCTTTTAAATTATTTGGATTTAACGTATGTGTTTTGAACGCAAAACATGTTAAGTTATTGCATCTTACTCCGACTGGTAGGATTCTTTAAGGTAAAATTTATCATGACACGGGTTTCGATGCCTTATTTAATACTTGTAATTTAAAATGATAAAGGCTTTATTTTTTTTTTTGATTAATGAATGTATATTTGCTATGAAAAATCATAACGAATAAGGTCCATTCGCTATCAATATGGATAACGAATGAGGGTCATTTATGTCATAATTTGGATAATGAATCAGTTCATTCGTTATCATAATTCTCTTCCGCTACACTAATAACATATGACCCCCTTCATCATCATTGATAACGAATGAAGAACGAATTTACATTGATTCGTTATGTGTTTTAAATAAGTTAACCAATAATGTTCGTTTTTACTAATTCTCGGGTTTATGGATTTACAGAGATGGCAGATGAACGTGAAAAGATGTTTCCGTTGAGGATCCACAACTGATGGTTCCAGAACAACAACCTGTACAACAACAGCAAGCTCCGGCGGTTCCTCTGTTACCGTTTGAAAAGAAGCATAATATATGTGCCTTTGTGCAAAATAATTTTGCGGATCAAGATATATTCGAAGATATTATAGCATTCTTACGACCTCATGCCATTACTACTAACGTATCAGTCCACTTCAGCATTATACATCCATTCTAGAATTCGGCACGTTACGTAGAGTCCGAGAATCATGTTGTCGCTGAGGTAAATAACAAGAAGGTAGTTGTCTCTCCTGGTGTTATTCGACGTGTGCTTCGATTTGATGACAACATGGACGGTCCATGTGAGTTCGACAACACGTTGATACAAGGCCTATTTCAGCGACTATTTTATTCAGGAGACCCTGATCGTTCCCAGTACAACAAGGCGTATTTGTATGCTCCATACAAGTACCTATTACACGTTCTTATTCATTTCCTTGGGGGTCACAAGGGTGGATACGACGAGTGTTGGATTATGTTACAGTCCGCATTAGTAGATCTTGTGTTGAACAAGCCATTCAAGTTTTCAGAGCTTATATTATATCATCTCAAGGAAAGCTGCTTATTCAAGAATCGTCGCAATAAATTCTTTATGTATCCACGCTTTATCCAGCTATTTATTCAGGAGTTAATTCCCGACTTGGTGATCGATCAGACATTGGAGAACGATGTGTTAAAGCTAGAACATATGAATGCTGATACCATGAAGAGGATGAAGACCTACAGGGGTAAAGAACAGGAGGATCGTCCAAGAACCTAACGTCTAATTGGTCACTTGGCGAATCCTGCCTATGAATGTCCTTCTAATGATCGTTGGATTCACGAAGATTCAGACTCTAAATGTGAAGAAGGACCGGGTGGAAATGATGGTGGTAATAATGATGGAGGGGATGATGTTGTTGACAGTGGTGATGGACGATGTGCTAACATGAGGCAGCAAGCTCACAGGCTACTGAACGAAAGCGAAAGGGCAAGGCGATAGCTCATGATCAACCTCCCAAACATCGTGTGAGGCACGGTTATGGTGTGGAAATTGACCACAAGTGCCTAGGTCGATTACTCCACAAAGGTCAGTTGTGCCGCTTACTACTAGCACCCCGACACTTACATTGATGACGACCATCACTTCAGATCCAAGGCTTGGCGAAATTTCTCATTCTGTACTGTCTCCGATGCCAATGCCTTCTACTCTTTTGACGGTGGTTTCTCCGACACCGACAATGATGCTGACACAACCTATGGACATCTCATTTATGACAATCAGCCGTCCACAGGGCCTGGTGCAGCCTATTCCTGCATCATTTCATGCTTTTCCCCCAACCCGTTAGATCGATATGCTCTTGAGCTTGATTCACTTATACGAGAATCAAAAGGCGGCTAATCGTCAAGTTCAGAAGCAAATGATGACAAACCACCGTCGTGTGATGGGGTACGTCTCGTATTGTCAAAAAGAGACTAAAGAGCTGCGTGAGATTGTATCGGCTCAGGGGGTGATGATAAAGAAAGGAGCAGGAAGATCTCATTCTTCAGTTAACATGTAAGGATGATCATTTAAAGAAGCTGCAAAATGAAGATGATGACAAGGATTCGAGTGCTGGTGGAAGTGAGCCGAAACAAGCTCAGGGCTCATCTTCTGATGCCGATACAAGTGGTGGTAGTATTGAAGGCAATAATAAACAGTTAGTTGTTTATCAAGACTCGACAAATGTTCAACCTATCGAGTCAATCAAAGCCAACTCCATATTATTTAAGGATGAAAAGCGGGTGGTGATGAGCACTGCTAACGCAGATGAGATTGAGGTGGGTGAGTTTGTTGATCATGCCCTGACTCGTGATCAGATTTCATTATTATTAGGGCTGAACGATGAAGAGTTAGACGTTGAAGGCTGAAGAGGACGCGGAAGTTATTAATGATGATGAAGTATTATTTGATACGAGTATTCCAAATGCGAATACGTCGTTTATCTATGAACGAGGAGATTGAGATGGAAAATGTTACAGCAGAGGTATACCCGATCTGTATCATCTCTCAAACGTAGATCAGGGTGTTCCCACATTTACTGAAGATTATGTCAAAATTGCTGAAGATCATCTGGAAAAGACTACAAAAAAGAAAGAAAAGATGCCTGAATGGTAGTCTGATCCTTCTGTGATTGACATTGTGAATTGGTTCAAGGCTCGCAACAAGGCTCGAACAACAAAGAGCATTGCTGCCTATCGGTATGTCGATCAAGAACAAGAAATGGATGCTGCTACACGAGCTAAAGCTAATCAGAAAACAACTTTCAAGACCGTGCAAACAGTTAAAGGTGATATTATTTCTTGGTTATACGAGTCTGAATTGAATATGTGTATAATTAAGTGGGAGAACGGTGTTCAATATTTTCAATACATCACTGCATTCTCTCACTACCGAGGTGGGATGTACGAACACTCGCTAATCGGCTATTTATTAATCGTGGTGAAGATCGACTAGCAGAATGGTTTCACTAACATTTGCTTTTCTAGGTCAACCATGGATTTAAATTCTTTAAGCCACAGGTCACAACCCGTAAGTATATTGATGAAATTGATCCTCGTACGTGTTGGAGGAAACTTATCCTTATATTTAAACCGCCTAACACCATGAAACGTGTACCGGTGAAGACTTTTCCGCAGAGTCTTCACCTATCGTTCAATCGATGGTACTACGATAATCGGATGTGCGAGGCTGCCATTGTACTGGGAAAAGGCTTGAAGACCAGCTTCATACAAGTTATCGGTCTGATGTGGCTAGTTAAGTTATCAGAGACCGACAATGAAGTATTATTTGAGAACAAGATTTTGATTGAACGTCGAGAAGACCATGATCGAGCTACGCAAATCCAACGCGTTGTGCGTGTGTGTCATGCGTTCGGGATTCATAGATGTCGAGACTGGAAGACGAAGAGGTTCAAGTAATTTAAAGACAAAGTGCTCAAGACGAGGAGCTGTTTGTTAGTGCACGGTTTTGTCATCTCGAGTCTTTGTAATTATCGTTTGTAATTTATTATTATTTTAATTTTAATAATAATTTTGTGGATGAAGATATATTTGGAGATATTATAGCATTCTTACGACCTCATGCCATTACTGCTAACGTATCAGTCCGCTTCAGCATTATACATCCATTCTGGAATTCGGCACGCTACGTAGAGTCCAAGAATCATATTGTCGCTGAGGTAAATAAAAAGCAGGTCGTTATCTCTCCTAGTGTTATTCGACGTGTGCTTCAATTTGATGGCAACATGAATGGTCCATGTGAGTTCGACAAGACGTTGATACGAGGCCTATTTCAGTTACTATTTTATCCAGGATACGTTGATCGTTCCCAGTACAGCAATGCGTATTTGTGTGCTCCATACAAGTACCTATTACACGTGCTTATTCATTTCCTTGGGGGACGCAATGCTGGATACGATGAGTGTTGGATTATGTTACAGTCCGCATTAGTAGCTCTTGTGTTGATCAAGTCGTTCAACTTTTCAGAGCTTATATTATATAATCTCAAGGAAAGCTGCTTATTCAAGAATCGTCGCAATAAATTATTTATGTATCCACACTTTATCCAGATAATTATTCAGGATTTAATTCCTTACTTGGTGATCGATCAGACATTGGAGAACAATGTGATTTAGCTGGAACATATGAATGTTGACACCATGAAGAAGATGAAGACCTACAGAGGTAAAGAACAGGAGGATCGTCCAAGAACCAAACGTCTAATTGGTCACTTGGCGAATCCTGCCTATGAATGTCCTTCTAATAATGATGGAGGGGATGATGGTGATGAAAGTGGTGATTGACGACGTGCTGACATTGAGGCAGCATGCTCACAGGCTACTGAACAAAAGCGAAAGGGCAAGGTGATGTGTTCGTACGGCTTGTATAAAATAGGACAGATTGGATATTTAGCTTTTGCACAAGATCGCGTTTTAAATTTATAAAAGTGATTTCTGCAAAGACTAAACACACACAAAATAGGCAAGTGCACCTATCGTATATGTAGAATAGTATTGGTAAGTACCAAGTATCGATCCGTGGACACAAAGGTTTCTAATAATAAATCGTTGTTTTACTTTAATCGGAGGTTTTAATCATTTGGGGTTAATTTTTGACTTTTATAAAATGTAAATACTTATATAATATATAGGTGACTAAGATAAGAAATTCTAAACAAGTTATTCAATTATGCGAAGGTTATCATCTAAGATCAAGAATCCACTCCATTTTAGCATTAATAATTGATATATAAACATGTGGTAGACTTTCCGTAATAATATATGATAGATAGCTCCTTAAGCATTAAGTGAGCATCTTTGGCATGAAGGAGGTAGCATGCGCATTTTAAAGTCCATCCTTTCTTAATGTCATGCCACCTCAATAATGTCAATTTAAGTTGGCAAGTAGTTTAGTAAAGTAGAAAGATTAGGATTGACTTCGATTTCTCAAATACCAATTCTAACAACTTCGGGTGGTTGTAGTTAACTCACACAACCTCCCCTTGGTTGATTTATGTAGGTTATAATTACACTTTCCATTAACATATGACTTCTTTAACTAATTTGATATCCTAAGCAAAGCCATTTTCGGATTACCAAGGTTTAGAGAAATACATCATAACTTATATCTCATCATTTCTAAGTACAATATAAGGATCCATATTTTGATAATGTATCAAAGTATTTCTATTTTTCAAGAACATGAATCGACCATGAATGATTGCCAATGGGATTGACAACCACCAACTTCGAATTAGTGATTTAAGATTATGAAACATTTCTCATCAAAAGATAATTGTAATATAACCATGTACTTTACTAGACTAACCCACATGTTTTATATAATCATCAAGTAAAACGAAGCTTCTTCATAGATTTTAGATGGTAAAAGGAGTTTAGCTCATAATGAGCATGATGATAAACATTAAGATGAATGATGATAACAAATACATGATTAAACTTGGAACAATCTAACCAAATGTAGATGAATCTTCCTTCTTAATGATGGTAATGATGGTTGATGATGATGGTTGATGGTGATGACCTCCAAGCCTTCAAACTCTTCACTAAATCTTCTATGTGAGTGTTAGTGTGTGTTTTTATAAGAGAAAACCGGATAGAATTCTTTTCAAGGCATACCAAATGAGTGCAACATGAGCCACTATTTATAGGCATTCTGGAGTGTGAGGCACGGCCCTGTGCTTGATGGGCACGCCCCCGTGCATTTTTATGACATGTGCCAGATTCTTTTTTGTCGTTTCTGGAAGGTAAGCACGGCCCCGTGCTTACGTAGGCACGTCCCCGTGCTTTTTAGTGATATGTGCTAATTCTTTTTGTCGTTTCTGAAAGGTAGGCACGGCCCCGTGTTTCCTGAGGCACGCCCCCGTGCTTTTTAGTGACATGTGCGAATTCTTTTTGTCGTTTTTGAGAGGTAAGCACGGCCCCGTGTCCAGCTATTCACTATTTTGTCTTTTCTTATAGATTATTTTGTCTTTTCTTAAAAGTGACCAGAAGCACGGCACCGTGCTTCCAAAAGCACAGCCCCGTATTTCCCAAAAGCACAGCCCCATGTTTCCTGAAAGCACAGCCCTATGTTTCCTGAAGCACAGCCCCATGTTTCTAGAAGCACAGCCCCATGTTTTGCTGTTTTCTTTGGTTTTTCTTTGTTTTTTCATTCGTTTCTTCGTTTGAGGCTTGGATTTACCTGAAAATACATTTTAACATGATAAGTAGTTATTTTAACTATATTATACGATAGAAGTTGCAGTTTTTAGAGATTATTTGATGCTAAAAAGATGTATATTTTTATATACATCAAACATCCCCACACTTGAACCTTGCTTGTCCTCTAGCAAGCTACTTATAAATATTCTCTAAAAATAGCAAGTTAGGGCCATAGCTTAAACATCCCCAAAAGAGTTCCAAGAAAATGGGAACAAAATAACCATTATTAAATCATAGGAATATATGTAGTGATATATAAAAAGGTGATTTTGTTTTTATGAGTTTCCGTTTATGCAAAACGTCACGTTCTCACAATGTTCACTCACACTCGTTTTTATATCTGATAGTACCTATGATGTATGTATGTGAACACTCATAGTCAAAATGCAACCTATGAAAAATAAGCTTGTAGAAATTTCAAATCTCTACCTTTGTGAAGGGTTGCATAGATTAGAAGGTAATATGGGTTGGTTTTATGTGAGTAGGGATTTGGTATTTTGTGGTGGTTCAAGGGTTTAGGTTAATGTGGATGGTAAATACAACTTCTGCTGCATGTCGGGGGGGAGTCTTAAGATGTCTTCAATAGTTAGCTCCTGTAACACCCCGTAACCGCAGCGGAAACGTACACGGGATGCAACAGACACATCTGATATCAACAGCATTGCTTATAAAGAAAATATCACTACATTAATTTATAACATATTACATTGTTGCGAGTTTCATTACTGTCTAGGTGTTACACACATATTTTACCGATAAGACATTAATAAATTCATTACAAAACAAAGAGCAGCAAGCTTCCAACAGGTAGCACAGATAGTTAAGCAAACATCAATCAATCCAACTTGGGCATACCTAGAAAACATGTAAAGAAAACGGGTCAACTACGAATAGTTGGTGAGTTTCACTAATTTAAATAAACACTGACAAATCATTTTAATAATCATTTATTAACAATATAATCATGCTGGGAACTTTGTTACCCCAGAACATTTCCAATAACTTTCTGGGAACTTTGTTACCCCAGAACATTTCCAATAACTTTCTGGGAACTATGTTACCCCAGAACAATAAATACCCCTGGGAACTATGTTACCCCAGAACAATAACAACCCCTGGGAACTATGTTACCCCAGAACAACAATAACCCCTGGGAACTATGTTACCCCAGAATAATAATAACCCCTGGGAACTATGTTACCCCAGAACAACAATAACCCCTGGGAACTATGTTACCCCAGAACAATAATACCCCTGGGAACTATGTTACCCCAGAATAATAATAACCCCTGGGAACTATGTTACCCCAGAACAATAAATACCCCTGGGAACTATGTTACCCCAGAACAATAATAACCCCTGGGAACTATGTTACCCCAGAATAATAATAACCCCTGGGAACTATGTTACCCCAGAACAACAATAACCCCTGGGAACTATGTTACCCCAGAACAATAATAACCCCTGGGAACTATGTTACCCCAGAACAATAACACATTATAAACATTTTATATATTCTATGCATCAGCCCATATATATATAAATGTACAAGTAATTCCATACGATCGGTATGTACTTAAATACTTTAAATAAGACATGTTTTCCGCCCCGGGAAAATATAATTAAAACAATTCATTAAAAGGGGCTCGTGAAAACTCACCTTGTTGTGAGTTGGTGAGTAATATAAGGAACAGCTACGTGCCTGGATCTGTAATATAATATCTAGTCGTTACTATATAATTCCCATAACTTAAATACATATCAATCGGTACATCTGGGAACATTGTTAACCCAGTACTGTACTCGATTCGGGGACAATGTTAACCCCGTGACACTTCTAAGGACTCAGATTGACATTGCTTAGAGTTTGACAGTCAATTTAGTTAAGGCGATGAAATTATAGCTCGGTTTGACACCCCGTTTGGCCGCGGGGCCCGTTTCCCGGTATTTCGGTGCCGGAAACGGTAAAATCGGGTAAAATTACCCAAATCATCCGAATTATTTTCGGATGATTTATTTTTACTTAATTTACTTAGATTTATGAAATAGTCTATTTTTAGGGTTTTCATGTACCAGTCAGCTCGCTTATGCGAACTTTGCCGGTTTACACGTTTTAAGCTTTAAAAACTTGTTTTTATGTTCTTTTTAGCACCAATAATTACCCGATTAGTCTCGGGTCTTGAAATTTTGCACAAAACTTAATTTGACAGAAAGGAATTTTGTAAAAATTTTCCAGATTTATTTTCTTATATTTATATTTATTTATCTATTTTTAAATCTTATTAAAATACTAAATATATCAAAAATACCAAAACACTTTAGAAAAATCCCAAGTTTTTCTGGGATGATCTTTATCATCCTCATAACTTTCTGGAATTTTCCCAGATTTATTTTCCTACATTTACATTTATTTATCTATTTTTAAATCTTGTTAAAACACTAAATATATCAAAAATACCAAAACACTTTAGAAAAATCCCAAATTTTTCTGGGATGATATTTATCATCCTCATAACTTTCTGGAATTTTCCCAGATTTATTTTCCTACATTTACATTTATTTATCTATTTTTAAATCTTGTTAAAACACTAAATATATCAAAAATACCAAAACACTTTAGAAAAATCCCAAATTTTTCTGGGATGATCTTTATCATCCTCATAACTCCCTGGAATTTTTCCAGAATTTAAAACTTATTTTTCAAGCCATTTTCACCCAAAACCGAGCTAGAAAGCCCTAGAACTCGTTTCACCGAAAAGCCTACTTAGACTTTTCCAACTGAGCTCAAATTTTGTGGGTGACTTTTATATGTTATAAAAAGCTTATCTTAAATTTTCCGGAATTTTTCATCATGTTTTGCTATTTTTCACTATTTTTGGCCAAAACCGAGCATTAAATTCACCAAATATTCATCTTTTATCCAAAAATTACCAAAAATTCACAGATCTCATATTTTCATGTGTAGATCATCTCTGTGAAATTTCGTGACCCGACTCTAAGCACACGTAAATCTGTCCATTTTTTCATAATACACGAAAACCGAACTATTTTGTGTTTTCTAGCTTTAGATCGCAAAGATCTCGGTTTCTAGCCTTTGCTAGCCGCTAGATACAACACTTACAAGCACATCAACACCACACCAAGCAAACTATACCAACAATCAAACCATTTCTTTCAAATTGTCGGTTTTTAAGTAAAAACAAAGGTTTTAACCGTAGAAATCCATTCCCGACTCTTTTTACTCATTTCTTGGACCAAGATCCCTTGTATAACTTGTATACATCTCTTGATCATACAAGAGTCGGTTTCATCTCGGATTTTCACCCATCTTTCACTTGGAAACTCATTTTAACAAGATTTTAACCGTAAAAATTCGTTATAAACTCTTTTAACTCATCACTTGGATCAAGATCCTTTGTATAACTTGTATACATCACTTGATCATGCGAGAATCGGTTTCAACTCGGGTTTTCACCCATTTTTACATTTGAAACCTCCTTTTCTCAAGATCATGAAGTTAGAAAACAAGATTCAAGCTTCAAAACATATGTTATACCTTGTGTTCTTGGTTGAAAATGAGGATCTTGAAGAACACTTGAATGTAGGAAAAGAGTTGAGAGAGTTTTTGATAATGAAAAAAAAAAATGAAGTGATATGGTAATGGTTAGGGCCGATCGGTCCTTGTAATGGGTGGGGGTGGGTCCCACAAATCCATTCTAAGCCACATATTCGGATTACACAATCCGGATAATGTTGTGGATAATCTGGTTCAGTTCGTTTCTCGTTTAAACTCGTAATTCGGCTTAAAACGAACATAAAATGGTTGTTTTTCGGGTGAAAATAAAATTTACATAAAACCGACTTAAAAACTTTAAAAACTTAAACCATGACATTAAAACATCATATTATTAATAATTACGCATCTTTTTCGGCTTGATTGATCATCTCTTGCTTGGTTTGATGTTAAAGGTTTCGTTTATCGTACCGACGTACCAATAAATCGAAATCCTTTTTTCTGTGCTATAATTCACCTATCCCGAAGCATTAATACTTCGTATATATCACTAAACATTATATACGTCGTCTATAATGTAATTCCCGATCCGTTCGGGTTTCAATAACCGATCATTGATTAATTATAATTCCAATACTATTCACTATATAATTGAGTATGATTCATACTGTGTACCATATATATTCGTGTCAATGTGCTATAACTCATATAATCAATATTAAATAACACGTAAATAGTATATTCCGGCTAGGGTATACCTGGAGTTGCCGGAATCGTTACATTCTCCCCCCGTTATAAAAATTTCGTCCTCGAAATTTTACGCGTCAACTACTTCCTTTTGAGGAAATAGGTGGGGGTATTTCTTTCGAAATTCGTCCTTTCGTTCCCAAGTAAATTCTGGGCCTCGTTGCGAATTCCATCTAACCTTGACCAACGAGATCTTATTGTGTCTAAGTTGCTTGATTTTACCGTCCACTATTTCGACGGGCTCCTCTACGAAGTTGAGCCTATCACTTATTTGCACACCCTCTAAGGGTAACACCGATGTCTCATCCGCCAGACATCTTTTCAAATTCGACACATGAAACACGTTATGAACTGCACTTAGTTCCTCAGGCAGTTCTAGTCGGTAAGCTACCGGACCGATCTTTGCAGTAATAATGAATGGTCCAATATATCTAGGGGCCAACTTCCCCGCCTTTCCAAACCTGACCACTCCTTTCCAGGGTGATACTTTCAAATATACTTTTTCACCCTTCTCAAATGACAACGGTTTTCGACGGGTATCGGCATAACTCTTCTGCCGGTCCCGCGCGGCTTTTAGGTTGTTCTTAATTTCAAGAATCTTGCTGGTCGTCTCCTGGACCAGATCCGATCTAATGATCTGCGGGTCACCCACTTCAGACCAGCAAAGTGGTGATCGGCACTTCCGCCCATACAATGCTTCATAAGGTGCTGCCTTTATACTGCTATGATAACTGTTATTATAGGAAAATTCAACGAGTGGGAGATGTTGATCCCAATTTCCCTTAAAGTCCAGTACGCAGGCACGAAGCAAATCCTCCAAAGTTTGAATGGTCCTCTCAGACTGACCATCGGTCTGAGGGTGGTAAGCTGTGCTTAGGTCAATACGTGTTCCCAATGCTTCTTGGACAGCTTGCCAAAGTTTGGAGGTGAAATGGCTATCCCTATCGGAGATGATCGAGATGGGGATGCCATGACGAGACACTATTTCATTTATATAAATTTGCGCAAGTCTCTCAGTGTTAAAAGTATTCCTAATTGGAATAAAATGTGCCGATTTGGTTAATCGATCCACGATTACCCAAATCGCATCATGACCTCGGGGTGTCTTGGGGAGATGTGTCACAAAATCCATTGTGATCTGCTCCCACTTCCATTCGGGAATTTCCGGCTGTTGCAACATTCCCGAAGGTTTCTGGTGCTCCGCCTTAACTCTCGCACACGTCGTACACTTGCCGACGTATGTGGCTATATCCTTTTTCATACCTGGCCACCAGTAAAATTCTTTCACATCCTTGTACATTTTATCTGATCCCGGATGTATGGAATATTTCGATTTATGTGCTTCATCCATGATCAAATCACGAAGGTCATGGAGGGTCGGGATCCAAATCCGATTTTTGAAATAAAGAATTTCGTCCACACGCTGTTCGAAATTCTTCTCATTCTCGTAAAGTCCTTCTTTATCCAATTGGCCCTCTTTCAACGCCTCGCGTTGAGCGACTCGAATTAAATCTGAAAGGTTTGACTGGACTATCATCCCCAACGCTCGCACACGTAGTGGCTTGACTCGATCCTTTCTACTCAAGGCATCGGCTACAACGTTAGCCTTGCCGGGGTGATATCGTATGTCACAGTCATAGTCACTCAGCAACTCGACCCATCTTCGTTGCCTCATATTCAGTTCTTTCTGATCGAATATGTGTTGCAAACTTTTATGATCAGTGAATATGGTGCACTTTGTACCGTAGAGATAGTGTCTCCAGATTTTAAGTGCAAAGATGACTGCTCCCAGTTCCAGGTCATGAGTAGTGTAGTTTTTCTCATGAACTTTTAACTGTCGAGACGCATAGGCTATGACCTTTTTATTTTGCATTAACACGCATCCTAACCCTCTACGGGATGCGTCACAATATACAACAAATCCATCGTCTCCGTCGGGGAGACTTAAGATTGGCGCTTGGCACAATCTTTGTTTTAGTGTTTGAAACGCCGTTTCCTGCTCTTCACCCCATTCATATTTCCGATCCTTTTGAGTCAGGAGGGTTAAAGGTTGGGCGATGCTGGAAAAGTTCTCTATAAATCGACGATAGTATCCAGCTAAGCCTAAGAATTGGCGGATTTCTTTCGGAGATTTAGGCGCTTGCCAATTCTTAATAGCTTCAACCTTACTCGGATCAACGTGTATTCCTTTGTGGTTTATAACATGACCGAGGAATTGCACCTCTTGTAACCAGAAGTTACACTTGGAGAATTTTGCATATAACTTCTCCTGATCCAGGAGCTCTAAAACTAACTTTAAGTGTTGCTCGTGCTCCTCTTTACTCTTCGAGTATATCAAAATATCGTCAATAAATACAATGACGAACTTGTGGAGATAGGGTTTACAGACTCGGTTCATGAGATCCATGAACACTGCTGGCGCATTTGTTAGCCCAAAAGGCATAACTAAAAATTCGTAGTGACCGTAGCAAGTCCGAAACGCGGTTTTCGGAATATCCTCCTCTTGAATTCTAACTTGGTGGTATCCCGATCTAAGATCAATTTTTGAGAAATAGCTCGCACCTTGTAGTTGGTCGAACAAATCATCGATTCGGGGAAGAGGATATCTATTTTTGATGGTTAATTTGTTCAATTCCCTGTAGTCAATGCACATTCGAAGGCTTCCGTCCTTCTTTTTCACAAATATTACAGGTGCACCCCACGGGGAATAACTGGGACGTATAAACCCCTTATTCAACAATTCCTGCAACTGGTTGGATAGTTCTTGCATCTCGGACGGTGCAAGTCTGTAGGGGGCCTTAGCAACAGGGCCGGCTTGAGGTAATAAGTCGATTCTGAATTCGACTTGTCGGGTTGGCGGTAATCCAGGAAGTTCCTCTGGAAAAACTTGTGGAAATTCGCGTACCACGGGAATATCGTCCACCCGTTTTTCCTCAGAATCAGCGGCCGTCAGGCTCGCTAGATACGCCACACATCCCTGACGTATATATTTCAACACCTTGAGGTGGGATATAAATGGTATCATGGTGCCGGATTTTTCTCCCTGCACTAATACCTCCTCGTCATCCGACACCCGGATCTTGACGGTTTTCTTTTCACAGTTTATTTCTACCCTATTACGTGCCAACCAATCCATTCCCACTATCACGTCAAAACTACCCAATTCTACCGGTAACAAGTCAATCAGGAAGGACTGTTCGCTTAGAATAAAAGGGCAATTCCGAACAATCCGATTAACTATCATGGTTTTACCGTTAGCGACCTCTACGGTGTAGGGTTCTATGGTTTCACCAATAGGAAGGTTTGCTATCGAAAGGAAACTAACGGAGACAAAACTTCTATCGGCGCCTGTATCAAATAATACAGAAGCGTAATGATCAGAGACGAGGAAGGTACCTGTCACTACGCTGGGGTCCTGGCGCGCCTCGTTCGCTCCCATCACAAATGCCCGGCCTCGCGCCGGATTGGACGCCGATGGCTGACCCGCGAGTTGTCTCCCATTTCCTCCCTGATTCAGTTTCGGGCAGTTCCTTTTGAAGTGATCCGTGCTGCCGCATTCGTAGCAAGCACGGCTAGTGGTCACCATCTGGTTTCCTTGCGGGTTCTGCTGTCGGGCTGGTTGAGTTCTAAATGGTTGCGCACGAATTGGTTGCGGTTGACGGTTCAGGTTGTTCAGATTTGTCTTACAATTTGGTGCGTAGTGTCCAACCCTGCCACACCGGTGGAACACCACCTCCTTGCACACACCACTATGGTGGTAACCACATTTCCCACATTTAGGAAACGTTCCCCTCTGCGGTTCTTGCCTTCCGCCCGAACTAGTCATGGCATAGCTCTGGGCAGCGGGCCTAGCTCGTTTACCTTGCTGTTTCTCTCGGATCCTATTGTCATACGTACCTCGCTTTCCCCCGGCCGACTCTCCCGTCGCCTTTATCGATCCGCTCCTTAAGAAATCATACGTGACAATACCAGCCTGTGTCACTGCACCCTCATACGTCTGGTGCCCTCCCGCGTTAACTATACTCCTCACTACTGGAGTAAGTCCCCAAATATAACGTTCCACCCTCTTTGACTCTGGGGTGACCAACCACGGCACTAATCGTGACAGTTCATTAAACCGGTTGGTATATCCCAAGTGGTCCGCCCCATGCATCTCTAGGTTCCACAACTCATGTTCCAGTTTCTGCAATTCATTCTTTGGGCAGAAATGTTTCAAAACAAGATCCTTAAGCTCTGCCCAGGTCATGCGGTTTGTCGCCGCCTGACCTCGAGTCTGTACTATGGTGTTCCACCATGTCAAGGCATGGTCTGTGAACGTACAGGTGGCGTACTTAACGACACAATCCTCGGGACAGTTGCTGATATTTACCACTGATTCTATTTTCTCTAACCATTTCACTAACCCATTCGGTCCTTCCGACCCGTTAAATTCTAAAGGCTTGCATAACATAAAATCCTTGATTGAACAACCTCTGGATGGTCCAGTGCGGTTGGTCTCTACAGTAGGGATAGGGCCATTACTGTCGGTAGCGACCACCGTAGGCGGTGCGTCAGTACTCGGCATAGTGTTATCGGTAGGTGGAGGATTAGCATTATGTTCCCCGCCATTATTTATGGGCGTTTGATTGCTCGGAGGGGTTGGATTAGACGAATTATTAATGCTGGCGGCGATGCGCGATACTATATCCGGTATCGCCGCCTCCAACTGTTGAGCAATCAAACGGCTCACATCTACTTCCGATACTTTCGTTGATCGTTTCGGTGCCATTCTACACAACATCAAGGAAACACATATAATTAATACCATTCCAAATTATGAAACACAAACACATTCCATACATTAATAAACATTAGTACATATTACACAAACATCCATTTACATACTTCCCCGTCATCATTACACAACTAAGTTTTAATACAAAGGGCCTATGTTGGTATCATCCTCGACATAACCCGCAATGGGTCAGTGCTTGAATGATACCCAAAAGTATCGATAATGATATGCCCTACAAGAGACCCCCTATGGGCCAGTGGTTGTACTATAACTAAACAAGATTCACTCCGTGTTAGTATCACCACTAACTACTTACACGGAGTATCAAAAAGCGGTTCAAGATTCTACCATCCAACACGTCTACACATGGTGGTAAACCAACCCCACCAACACCGCCACCAGCACCACCAGCACCGCCATCATAACCCGCATTCGGGTTTCCATCTGGTCGATCAACCAGTGGGAGTATGAGCACTCCCTTTTTAACTGGTTAATAGCATACTGGTGGTCCAGTATGCTGTCCCCGAGGTACGCCCGCCTCTGTACCCCCACGACCAGGGCGGCAGAGTGCTCGTTCACCTGCTCGGTGAGAACACGTAGCCAAGCCGCCAAGTCCCGCTCCTGCCTTGGCAGACCCCACACAGGTAGGGTTGCAGGCTCGGGTTGGGGGCGGGAAGACTCGCCCCGGTGGTATGTGGATCTGGGTGGGGTAACAGTGGGCGGAACATACGGGGCACTGATCCGCGCCGTGAGGCGGGGACCGTGTCTGGGGGGAATCGGGGTGGTCTGTGGTGCGGGCGGGGTAGGAGACCTGGTAACCCTAGCAGGGGAGGGTACACTAGCACTCCTAGCTGGGGTGGTCTGTCTAGAAGTACTATGACTAGCCTCCGAAGGCTCGGAGCTGGGTGCTACACTTGGGCTTCCAGAGGCCCCGGAACTAGCCTCTTCCGGGTCCTCTTCCGTCGACACACTAGGTGTTCTTGCCATTATACCTGCACACAAGTTAACAAACATATAGTCCTTTTCGTAGTGTAATTCATAATTAAATTAATCATGCACTTACTTATACAATTTTGCCACATAATAGTATTATTATACATTTACACATATGTTGCCAATTTTACCTATTTAAGTCCCCCGTGACTTCCCCTGAATTCCCTCGTGCAGACAAGTCTGTTATTATGTTCCAGACCATAATAACCCACTTGTCCATCCAAGTTCATCCCGATCTCGTCACAATATATTATTAGTTGATATTCAGATCCTATAATACTTGAGCTACTGGTTATATTTTAGGTATCTTTTTCAGACATCCTAATTCTTTATAACCAATGGCTCTGATACCAAGTTCTGTAACACCCCGTAACCGCAGCGGAAACGTACACGGGATGCAACAGACACATCTGATATCAACAGCATTGCTTATAAAGAAAATATCACTACATTAATTTATAACATATTACATTGTTGCGAGTTTCATTACTGTCTAGGTGTTACACACATATTTTACCGATAAGACATTAATAAATTCATTACAAAACAAAGAGCAGCAAGCTTCCAACAGGTAGCACAGATAGTTAAGCAAACATCAATCAATCCAACTTGGGCATACCTAGAAAACATGTAAAGAAAACGGGTCAACTACGAATAGTTGGTGAGTTTCACTAATTTAAATAAACACTGACAAATCATTTTAATAATCATTTATTAACAATATAATCATGCTGGGAACTTTGTTACCCCAGAACATTTCCAATAACTTTCTGGGAACTATGTTACCCCAGAACAATAAATACCCCTGGGAACTATGTTACCCCAGAACAATAACAACCCCTGGGAACTATGTTACCCCAGAACAACAATAACCCCTGGGAACTATGTTACCCCAGAATAATAATAACCCCTGGGAACTATGTTACCCCAGAACAACAATAACCCCTGGGAACTATGTTACCCCAGAACAATAATACCCCTGGGAACTATGTTACCCCAGAATAATAATAACCCCTGGGAACTATGTTACCCCAGAACAATAAATACCCCTGGGAACTATGTTACCCCAGAACAATAATAACCCCTGGGAACTATGTTACCCCAGAATAATAATAACCCCTGGGAACTATGTTACCCCAGAACAACAATAACCCCTGGGAACTATGTTACCCCAGAACAATAATAACCCCTGGGAACTATGTTACCCCAGAACAATAACACATTATAAACATTTTATATATTCTATGCATCAGCCCATATATATATAAATGTACAAGTAATTCCATACGATCGGTATGTACTTAAATACTTTAAATAAGACATGTTTTCCGCCCCGGGAAAATATAATTAAAACAATTCATTAAAAGGGGCTCGTGAAAACTCACCTTGTTGTGAGTTGGTGAGTAATATAAGGAACAGCTACGTGCCTGGATCTGTAATATAATATCTAGTCGTTACTATATAATTCCCATAACTTAAATACATATCAATCGGTACATCTGGGAACATTGTTAACCCAGTACTGTACTCGATTCGGGGACAATGTTAACCCCGTGACACTTCTAAGGACTCAGATTGACATTGCTTAGAGTTTGACAGTCAATTTAGTTAAGGCGATGAAATTATAGCTCGGTTTGACACCCCGTTTGGCCGCGGGGCCCGTTTCCCGGTATTTCGGTGCCGGAAACGGTAAAATCGGGTAAAATTACCCAAATCATCCGAATTATTTTCGGATGATTTATTTTTACTTAATTTACTTAGATTTATGAAATAGTCTATTTTTAGGGTTTTCATGTACCAGTCAGCTCGCTTATGCGAACTTTGCCGGTTTACACGTTTTAAGCTTTAAAAACTTGTTTTTATGTTCTTTTTAGCACCAATAATTACCCGATTAGTCTCGGGTCTTGAAATTTTGCACAAAACTTAATTTGACAGAAAGGAATTTTGTAAAAATTTTCCAGATTTATTTTCTTATATTTATATTTATTTATCTATTTTTAAATCTTATTAAAATACTAAATATATCAAAAATACCAAAACACTTTAGAAAAATCCCAAGTTTTTCTGGGATGATCTTTATCATCCTCATAACTTTCTGGAATTTTCCCAGATTTATTTTCCTACATTTACATTTATTTATCTATTTTTAAATCTTGTTAAAACACTAAATATATCAAAAATACCAAAACACTTTAGAAAAATCCCAAATTTTTCTGGGATGATCTTTATCATCCTCATAACTTTCTGGAATTTTCCCAGATTTATTTTCCTACATTTACATTTATTTATCTATTTTTAAATCTTGTTAAAACACTAAATATATCAAAAATACCAAAACACTTTAGAAAAATCCCAAATTTTTCTGGGATGATCTTTATCATCCTCATAACTCCCTGGAATTTTTCCAGAATTTAAAACTTATTTTTCAAGCCATTTTCACCCAAAATCGAGTTAGAAAGCCCTAGAACTCGTTTCACCGAAAAGCCTACTTAGACTTTTCCAACTGAGCTCAAATTTTGTGGGTGACTTTTATATGTTATAAAAAGCTTATCTTAAATTTTCCGGAATTTTTCATCATGTTTTGCTATTTTTCACTATTTTTGGCCAAAACCGAGCATTAAATTCACCAAATATTCATCTTTTATCCAAAAATTACCAAAAATTCACAGATCTCATATTTTCATGTGTAGATCATCTCTGTGAAATTTCGTGACCCGACTCTAAGCACACGTAAATCTGTCCATTTTTTCATAATACACGAAAACCGAACTATTTTGTGTTTTCTAGCTTTAGATCGCAAAGATCTCGGTTTCTAGCCTTTGCTAGCCGCTAGATACAACACTTACAAGCACATCAACACCACACCAAGCAAACTATACCAACAATCAAACCATTTCTTTCAAATTGTCGGTTTTTAAGTAAAAACAAAGGTTTTAACCATAGAAATCCATTCCCGACTCTTTTTACTCATTTCTTGGACCAAGATCCCTTGTATAACTTGTATACATCTCTTGATCATACAAGAGTCGGTTTCATCTCGGATTTTCACCCATCTTTCACTTGGAAACTCATTTTAACAAGATTTTAACCGTAAAAATTCGTTATAAACTCTTTTAACTCATCACTTGGATCAAGATCCTTTGTATAACTTGTATACATCACTTGATCATGCGAGAATCGGTTTCAACTCGGGTTTTCACCCATTTTTACATTTGAAACCTCCTTTTCTCAAGATCATGAAGTTAGAAAACAAGATTCAAGCTTCAAAACATATGTTATACCTTGTGTTCTTGGTTGAAAATGAGGATCTTGAAGAACACTTGAATGTAGGAAAAGAGTTGAGAGAGTTTTTGATAATGAAAAAAAAAATGAAGTGATATGGTAATGGTTAGGGCCGATCGGTCCTTGTAATGGGTGGGGGTGGGTCCCACAAATCCATTCTAAGCCACATATTCGGATTACACAATCCGGATAATGTTGTGGATAATCTGGTTCAGTTCGTTTCTCGTTTAAACTCGTAATTCGGCTTAAAACGAGCATAAAATGGTTGTTTTTCGGGTGAAAATAAAATTTACATAAAACCGACTTAAAAACTTTAAAAACTTAAACCATGACATTAAAACATCATATTATTAATAATTACGCATCTTTTTCGGCTTGATTGATCATCTCTTGCTTGGTTTGATGTTAAAGGTTTCGTTTATCGTACCGACGTACCAATAAATCGAAATCCTTTTTTCTGTGCTATAATTCACCTATCCCGAAGCATTAATACTTCGTATATATCACTAAACATTATATACGTCGTCTATAATGTAATTCCCGATCCGTTCGGGTTTCAATAACCGATCATTGATTAATTATAATTCCAATACTATTCACTATATAATTGAGTATGATTCATACTGTGTACCATATATATTCGTGTCAATGTGCTATAACTCATATAATCAATATTAAATAACACGTAAATAGTATATTCCGGCTAGGGTATACCTGGAGTTGCCGGAATCGTTACAGCTCCTTTCTCCCGATTGTTTTTTTTTTTCTTTTTTTTAACTAGTGACTCTATTAAGGTCAGATCGTCAAGACCAGTTTTGTCAAGGATGTGGATCAGTTCTTCCTCAATCCTGCTCTGAACATAACTCCCAACTTTAATGGATTGTTCGGCTTTGAGCCTAATAGCCCCCACCCTCATTAGTTCGGTGTATTCATGTGACACTGAGTTTGACTTTTTCTACGTCTTCCTTCGTGGGATCAGTTTCCGTATCCTAAGCATTGTTCATATATTTTTTCTCTTCTTTTCATTGCGCTTTTGGAAACTCCACAAAATGGTGCCTTTTGTTCGTCTTGGCGCCACTTTTTCTTCACCTCATTGCTATAGAGAAAGATTATTTCCCTAACTTCTGGAGGTAACCTAGGTTTTTGCGAAATGTAAGCAACAAAGGAAATTGAAATCGAAAGAATGCATTTCCAGTTCTTTAGGGTCTGCCGGTAAAAGACCAATGTCGTATTTTACCGGTGAGAGGAATAAAGTGGTATGGTAAGGTTTTGTAAGATTTTTGGTTTTGTGATTTGAAGAATGGTTTGATGGGATTGTGGCAATATTACCTTTTTCCTTATAAAACGCTTCGTACGGTCTTGAAATGAATAATTGCGATAAGTTCTAAATCACACGAAACATGTGACTCACTCAAAGCTTCCGAAAAAATATTTATATGGCATGAGGTTTATCTCACAGTAACGGAGGAATTGGGTATAAACGCCATATTTTGCATAAATTTCTTCTCAGTATTACAAAACTTCTTTTTACTTTTTTCACTTTTAGTTTATAGTAGAATTTTTTAGTTGGTTATTTGCAAAAAATTTTCTTGGATATGCTTTTGGTTTTGTTATATTTAAATAGTCTTTGTTTGCTACAAAAAATTTTGTTTATTAGAGAATCTTATAATTAGTTGAACAAGCAATTGGTCAAGTGCACCTATCGTATATGTAGAATACGATAGGTGAAAAGATTCATAATAAGATTCATATGAAATATGGTGGGTAAAATGGAAAGGAACTTCCCTACGGGCTAACGAAATTACGACAGAGCGTCCCCTGTTTTTCGTCCGTTTTCCTGTAGTGTACCTAAATAATAAAACTTCAAACAACCAACAAACATTCAAAGCATAATAATACTGAAAATTATTATTATTATTATTATTTATTTTTATTTTTATTTCTATTTACAATGCCAGGTTTAATCAGGGTCTTGGCCAGACCCTACTTCGAATATGTTCATCGGTTTTGGTGGAGGATTAGTACCTCCGAGACGGTCTCGAATGGTACATCGATGTATGGTTTTAATCGATGTCCATTAACTTTGAACTTGTGGCCGTCATAATTTGAAATCTCAATTGCCCCATAGTCAAAAACTGATTCAACTATGTGTGGACCTGTCCAACGAGATTTCAATTTTCCTGGGAAAAGACGTAAACGTGTGTTATATAACAGTACACGATCGCCAACTTGAAATTCTTGTTTCCTTTTAAATAGGCATCGTGTAGACGTTTAGTCTTTTCTTTGTAAGACCAGGAATTTTCATATGCCAGTGCTCTTAGTTCTTCGAGCTCGTGAATTTGATCTTCTCGGTTTTTACCGGCGGACATTAGATCAAAATTCACTACTCTCAGAGCCCAATACACTTTGTGTTTTAATTCTACGGGTAGATGACATGCCTTCCCATAAACAAGTTTGAATGGTGTTGTTCCTATGGGGGTTTTGTACGCCGTCCTGAGGGCCCACAAAGCGTCATCTAACTTTTCTGCCCAATTTTTGCGATTCATTCCTATAGTTCTTTCTAAAATCCTTTTAATTCCTCGATTCGAGACCTCTACCTTCCCACTAGTCTGAGGGTGATATGGTGTTGCCAGTCGGTGGTGAACCCCATATCGTGCTAAGACTTTGTCCATCAGAGCGTTACAGAAGTGGGTACCTCTGTTGCTGATTAGGGCTTTTGGAGTACCGAATCGTGAAAATAACCTTTTCAGAAATCGTACAACTACTCGAGCATCGTTAGTGGGAAGAGCTTGTGCTTCTACCCATTTAGACACGTAGTCGACTGCTACAAGGATGTACTTATTTCCGAATGAGTTAGGAAATGGGCCCATGAAATCTATTCCCCATACATCAAAGACCTCACAAAATTGAATGCCTTTTTGAGCCATCTCATTTTTGGCTGAGATGTTTCCTGCCCTTTGACAAGCATCGCATGCTTGGATCGGCATGTGTGTCTTTATATATGGTGAGCCAGAAAAATCCTGCATCAAACACTTTTCTGACCATAGTGGCGGTACCGTGGTGCCCACCAGTAGGTCCTTCATGACAGTGTTTGAGAATATCTAAGGCCTCCTTTCCCGCTACACACCTACGAACAACCTGATCGGCCCCTATCTTAAACAAGTATGGATCTTCCCAGAAGTAGAACTTAAGGTCGGAGAAGAATTTCTTCCGCTGTTGATGAGTGAGCCCTTTCCTTAAGATTCTACATGCTAAATAGTTCGCGAAATCGTCAAACCAAGGACTTTCATCTTCCTCCTGCATGACTGCTTGGATATGCATGAGAAGATCATGTGGAAAATTATCATTGATAATTTCCTCGTGGTGTCCTTTTGAAACTAGGCATTCTAAGCGCGAAAGATGGTCTGCGGCTACATTTCTGCTCCTTTTTTGTCCTTAACTTCAATGTGGAATTCTTGGAGTAGTAGAATCCATCGGATGAGTCTGGGTTTTGCATCTTGTTTGTTGAAGAGGTATCTTATGGAGGCATGGTCGGTGTATACTATGGTTTTGGAAAGAACTAGGTAGGATCTAAATTTTTCAAAAGAAAAGACTACTGCTAGTAACTCTTTTTCCGTTGTGGTGTAATTTTCTTGTGCATCGTTAAGAGTTTTACTGGCATAGTAAATTGGGTGAAATTGTTTTTCTTTGCTTTGTCCGAGTACGGCTCCAACTGAAAAGTCACTTGCATCGCACATGATCTCGAATGGTAGGGTCCAATCGGGTGTAGTCATGATTGGTGCATTGACAAGTTTGTCTTTTAATATGTTGAATGATTCAACACATTCTTCAGAGAAGACGAATGGTGCAACTTTCTCTAGAAGTTTGGTCATAAGTCTAGCAATTTTGGAGAAGTCTTTTATGAAGCGGCGGTAGAAGCCTGCGTGACCTAGAAAACTTCTAATGGCTCTGACTGAAGTTGGTGGTGAAAGTTTGGATATGGTTTCTATTTTGGCCCTATCAACTTCTAGTCCTGCTTGGGAGATCTTGTGACCTAAAACGATACCTTCTTTGACCATAAAATGGCATTTTTCCCAGTTAAGTACTAAGTTACTTCTTCACACCTAGCCAACATTTTGTCTAGGTTTTTCACACAGTGATCGAAGGAGTCTCCAAAGACTGAGAAGTCGTCCATGAAAACTTCCATAGAGTGTTCGATCATTTCATGAAAGATGGCCACCATGCAACGTTGGAAGGTGGCTGGAGCATTACATAATCCAAATGGCATTCTTCGGTAGGCGAAGGTTCTGTATGGACATGTAAAAGTGGTTTTCTCCTGATCCTCAAGAGCAATGTGAATTTGGAAATATCCGGAGAATCCTTTAAGAAAACAGTAGAACATTTTTCCAGATAATCGCTCAAGCATTTGATCGATGAAGGGAAGTGGAAAATGATCTTTTCTTGTGGCGTCATTAAGTTTCCGGCAGTCGATGCAAACTCGCCAGCCTGTGATGGTTCTCATTGGTATTAGCTCGTCCTTCTTGTTCATTACGGCCGTCATTCATCCCTTCTTGGGTACTACTTGAACAAGACTTACCCAAGGTGAATCCGAGATCCGGTAGATTAATCCGGCATCAAGCAGTTTGATTACTTCCTTCTTTACCTCATCTTGCATGTTGGGATTGAGACGTCTTTGACGTTGGACCACGGGTTTGTATTCTTCCTCCATGAGAATTCTGTGAGTACAAAAGGAGAGACTGATGCCCTTGATATCCATGATCTTCCATGCGATGGCCTTCTTATGGTTTTTGAGAACCTTAAGAAGTTCGTCTTTCTCTTCTTTAGAAAGGTGAGATGAGATAATTACTGGAAGTTGAGAATCTTTTTCCAAAAAGGCGTATTCGATATGTTTTGGTAGTTCTTTTAATTCTAAGGTTGGTGGTTCTTTAATTGAAGATTTTGATTTTTCATTACATTTAGTGATCTCATATACTACTTCTGACGCATCCTGATAGTTATTGACAGTATTGAGATTATCGTTTTCTAAATTGAGTTTGGTAATAGTGTCAGTTAAGATTTGCGTTTCTAATGAGGTATTAATGGAAGATTTCCGCACATAGCAACTCACGATAGAATCGATGATGTTGACACAGTATAATGTGTCATCGTGATGTTGCGGAATTGCATGGATTTTCCTATGTCAAAAGTGACTGCCTCGTCATTGACCCTAAGAGTGAGTTTGCCGGTGCAAACATCAATAATAGCCTTTGCGGTGGCTAAAAAGGGTCTTCCTAAAATCAGAGGTACACTTTTGTCTTCCTCCATGTCTAGAATTACAAAATCTACTGGGAAAACAAACTTGTCAATTTTGACAAGCATGTTTTCAACAATGCCCCGAGGATATTTAACGGATCGGTCAGCTAACTGAATGCTCATGCGGGTGGGTTTTGGTTCTCCTATCCCTAGTTTTGCAAAAACCGCATAAGGCATTAAATTAATACTAGCTCCTAGGTCAGCCAGGGTATTGCTAACAGACAAATTTACTCTGAGACAAGGGATAGTAAAACTCCCTGGATCGATCATTTTCGGTGGCAGCTTACTTTGGAGGACAGCTGACCATTCTTTACTCAAGGTAACGTGTGAGAGTTCCTCTAGCTTCCTCTTGTTTGTCAGCACTTCTTTGAGAAACTTGGCATAGTTTGGCATTTGAGCTATGGCTTCGATGAAAGGGATGTTGATGTGGAGTTGTTTGAAGAGTTCTAAAAACTTCCCGTACTGAGCTTCCAATCGTTCTTGCTTCAGCCCTCCAGGGTATGGAATAGGTGGAATATAAGTTCAGACTGTCTCCTTGGGTTGTACGGTGCCCGTTGGAATCAGTGTTTCTTGTGGCTTGTTAGCGGCTTCCTTTTCCGTAACTGGTTCTGAAGTTGGTGAGGCAACAGTCGTACCGCTTCTGAGTGTAACAGCGTTAGCTTCTGCATTCGGGTTAGTGTTTGTGTTGCTTGGAAGAGCGTCGGGTGACCTTTCTGACAATTGTCGGGCAATTTGTCTGATCTGAGTTTCTAGATACCGCAATGATGTTTGTTGACCTTGTAGGTCAGCCTCATGTTTTAATAATACTCCGTTAATATCAACAGCTCTTGAGTCGGCCTTCTTCTCTGCTTCATATGTTTTGGTCATGAGTTGAATTAACATTTCTTCGATCTTTGAGTAGCTCGGTTTTGATGGCTACTGGAAATTTGATCTTTAGGCTGGAAGAGTTGATTTATCGCTCTTTTCTTTCGAATCCGGGTAAGGGTTGAGTGTTACATCCGTCTTTCCAACTGAAATTCGGGTGGTTTCTCCATTCTGGATTGAAGTTGTTGTTGAATGCGTTGTTATGTCGAGCGATGAAATCGACTTCTTCCGTGCCCATAATGACTTGTTTACAGTCACTCGTCTTATGATTTCCTCCACAAGTGTCACAGGCGAGTCTGGTTTTTGATAGCTCGGCTTGAAGTTGTTAGAATTTTTTAGAAAGGGCTTCAAGCTGTGCTGTGACAAGAGTGTTGGAATCGACGTGGTGTATTCCTTTATGGGTAGGTGTAGATCTTGGTGGGTTGTAAGCGAAACTCTTCTTTGCGGCCTTCTCCAGGACTTCAAATGCTTCGCTAGGTGATTTGGATCCCAGGTCTCCACCAGCGATCTGGTTGATGGCCTGTTTGTTTTGACTATATTGTGCGTCAAAGAAAGTTTGAACTTGTAGCCATACGCTCAGTCCATGATGTGGGCATCTTCTTAGAAGACTTTTGTATCTTTCCCACGCTGCGTGTAACGATTCGTCATCATCGGTCCGGAATCCGGTAATGCTGGCTCGGTATTTGGCAGTTTTATCGGGCGGAAAATATTTGAGGAGAAACTGTTCAACCATCTGGTCCCAAGTGGTGATGGAACCAGAAGAAAGAGATTCTATCCATTCTAGGGCTTGGCCCCTGAGAGAGAAAGGAAAGAGTTTGAGTTTGATTTAATCTTCTGAACAGTTTTGGATTTTAAAGGTTCCGCGGATTCGTAAGAATCAAGATATGTGAGAAAGAGGGTCTTCGTCGAGGAGACCATGTATTGAGCTGAATTTTCCACCATATGAATGGTGCTTGATTTGATTTCGAAGTTTTCGGTGATTTCGGGGGAAGCCACTCCATTGTCGTAGCCTTCGAGAGTAGGCCTGGCATATTGGCTCACGTTCAGCTCACTATTCTGGGCCGCCATCATTTCTTTAGTTTGATTTTCACCTGATGTGGTGGCGTCTACCGATTCGTCTTTGATTGCTTCGGCGGTTTCTGTAGTACGTTTACGAGTTCGTCGACGGAAGAGTTGTTTCGGTTCAGAAATTGGAGAAACAAGCTCAGGCTCAAAAGTAGAGGACATACATGGGACTAAATGAAAATAAAATACTAAAGTAAAAGTTAGCTAAAATTAGTCTAAATTAAACTATAAGTTAGGTTAAACTATTTTAAACTAAACTAAGGCCTAAATTAATTAAGCTAAAGTAAGGTAAGGTAAATAAAGGTAAAAAGTAGGCTAGCCGTAAGATTATATATTTTAATATTTAAAAAAAATAATTAAAGATGAAATAAAATAGAAGTTAAAAATTTGTACAATTATAAACAATGATTAAATTAAAACTTGGATCATTCTTAGAAACGTACCGTGTCCCCGGCAACGGCGCCAAAAACTTGATGCGTGCGTGCGGCTTGTATAAAATATGATAGATAGGATATTTAGCTTTTGCACAAGATCGTGTTTTAAATTTATAAAAGTGATTTCTACAAAGACTAAACACACACAAAATAGGCAAGTGTACCTATCGTATATGTAGAATAGTATTGGTAAGAAACAAGTATCGATCCGTGGAAACAAAGGTTTCTAATAATAAATCGTTGTTTTACTTTAATTGGAGGTTTTAATCATTTTGGGGTTAATTTTTGACTTTTTATAAAATGTAAATACTTATATAATATATAGGTGACCAAGATAAGAAATTCTAAACGAGTTATTCAATTATGCTAAGGTTACCATCTAAAATCAAGAATCCACTCCATTTTAGCATTAATAATTGATATATAAACATGTGGTAGACTTGCCGTAATAATATATGATAGATAGTTTCTTAAGCCTTAAGTGAGCATCTTTGGCATGAACGAGGTAGCATGCGCATTTTAAAGTCCATCCTTTCTTAATGTCATGCCACCTCAATAATGTCAATTTAAGTTGGCAAGTAGTTTCGTAAAGTAGAAAGATTAGGATTGACTTCGATTTCTCAAATACCAATTCTAATAACTTCGGGTGGTTGTAGTTAACTCACACAACCTCCCCTTGGTTGATTTATGTAGGTTATAATTACACATTCCATTAACATATGACTTCTTTAACTAATTTGATATCCTAAGCAAAGCCATTTTCGGATTACCAAGGTTTAGAGAAATACATCATAACTTATATCTCATCATTTCTAAGTACAATATAAGGATCCATGTTTCGATAATGTATCAAAGTATTTCTATTTTTCAAGAACATGAATCGATCATGAATGATTGCCAATGGGATTGACAACCACCAACTTTGAATTAGTGATTTAAGATTATGAAACATTTCTCATCAAAAGATAATTGTAATATAACCATGTACTTTACTAGACTAACCCACATGTTTTATATAATCATCAAGTAAAACGAAGCTTCTTCATAGATTTTAGATGGTAAAAGGAGTTTAGCTCATAATGAGCATGATGATAAACATTAAGATGAATGATGATAACAAATACATGATTAAACTTGGAACAATCTAACCAAATGTAGATGAATCTTCCTTCTTAATGATGGTAATGATGGTTGCTGATGATGGTTGATGGTGATGACCTCCAAGCCTTCATACTCTTCACTAAATCTTCTATGTGAGTGTTAGTGTGTGTTTTTATAAGAGAAAACCGGATAGAATTCTTTTCAAGGCATACCAAATGAGTGCAACATGAGCCACTATTTATAGGCATTCTGGAGTGTGAGGCACGGCCCCGTGCTTGATGGGCACGCCCCCGTGCATTTTTATGACATGTGCCAGATTCTTTTTTGTCGTTTCTGGAAGGTAAGCACGGCCCCGTGCTTACGTAGGCACGTCCCCGTGCTTTTTAGTGACATGTGCTAATTCTTTTTGTCGTTTCTGGAAGGTAGGCACGGCCCCGTGCTTCCTGAGGCACGCCCCTGTGCTTTTTAGTGACATGTGCGAATTCTTTTTGTCGTTTCTGAGAGGTAAGCACGGCCCCATGCTTCCTAAAGCACGGCCCCGTGTCCAGCTGTTCACTATTTTGTCTTTTCTTGTAGATTATTTTGTCTTTTCTGAAAAGTGACGAGAAGCACGGCCCCGTGCTTCCAAAAGCACAGCCCCGTGTTTCCCAAAAGCACAGCCCCATATTTCCTGAAAGCACAGCCCTATGTTTCCTGAAAGCACAGACCCATGTTTCCTGAAGCACAACCCCATGTTTCCAGAAGCACAGCCCCATGTTTTGCTGTTTTCTTTGGTTTTTCTTTGTTTTTTCATTCGTTTCTTCGTTTGAGGCTTGGATTCACCTAAAAATACATTTTAACATGATAAGTAGTTATTTTAACTATATTATACGATAGAAGTTGATGTTTTAGAGATTATTTGATGCTAAAAGGATGTATATTTTTATATACATCACAAGGCGATAGCTCATGATCAACCTCCTCAACCTCCCAAACATTGTGTGAGGCACGGTTCTGGTGTGGAAATTGGCAACAAGTACCTAGGTTGATTACTCCACAAAGGTCAGCGGTGCCGCTTACTACTAGCACCCCGACACTTACATTGATGACGACCATCACTTCAGATCCAAGGCTTGGAAAAATTCCTCATTCTGTACTATCTCCGATGCCAAAGCCTTCTACTATTTGACGGTGGTTTCTCCGACACCGACCATGATGCTGACACAACCTATGGACATCTCATTTATGACAATCAGCCGTCCACAGGGCCTGGTGCATCCTGTTCCTGCATCGTTTCATGCTTTTCCCTCAACCCGTTAGATCGATATGCTCTTGAGCTTGATTCACTTATACGAGAATCAAAAGGCGGCTGATCGTCAAGTTCAGAAGCATATGATGACAAACCACCGTCGTGTGATGGGGTACGTCTCGTATTGTCAAAAAGAGACTAAAGAGCTGTGTGAGATTGTATCGGCTCAGGGGGTGAAGATAAAAAAAGGAGCAGGAAGATCTCATTCTTTAGTTAACATGTAAGGATGATGCTTTAAAGAAGCTGCAAAATGATGATGATGACAAGGATCCGAGTGCTGGTGGAAGTGAGCCGAAACAAGCTCACGGATGATCTTCTGGTGCCGGTACAAGTGGTGGTAGTGTTGAAGGCAATAATAAACAGTTAGTTGTTTATCAAGACTCGACAAATGTTCAACCTATCGAGTCAATCAAAGCCAACACCATATTATTTATGGATGAAAAGGGGGTGGTGATGAGCACTGCCAACGCAGATGAGATTGAGGTGGGTGAGTTTGTTGATCATACCCTGACTCGCGATCAGATTTCATTATTATTAGGGCTGAATGATGAAGAGTTAGACGTTGAAGGCTGAGGAGGACGCGGAAGTTATTAATGATGTTGAACTATTATTTGATACGAGTATTCCACATGGGAATACGTCGTTTATCTATGAACGAGGAGATTGAGATGAAAAATGTCACAGCAGAGGTATACCCCGATCTGTATCATCTCTCAAACGTCGATCAGAGTGTTCCCACATTTACTAAAGATTATGTCAAAGTTGCTGAAGATCATCTGGAAAAGACTAAAAAGAAGAAAGAAAAGATGCCTGAAAGGGAGTCTGATCCTTCTGTGATTGACATTGTGAATTGGTTCAAGGCTCGAACAACAAAGAGTATTGCAGCCTATCGGTATGTCGATCAAGAACAACAAATGGATGCTGCTACACGAGCTAAAGCTAATCAGAAAACAATTTTCAAGCCCGTGCAAACAGTTAAAGGTGATATTGTTTCTTGGTTATACGAGTCTGAATTGAAGGTGTGTATAATTAAGTGGGAGAACGGTGTTCAATAATTTCAATACATCACTGTCATTCTCTCACTACCGAGGTGGGATGTACGAACACTCGCTAATCGGCCATTTATTAACCGTGGTGAAGATCGACTAGCAGAATAGTTTCACTAACATTTGCTTTTCTAGGTCAACCATGGATTTAAATTCTTTAAGCCACAGGTCCCAACCCGTAAGTATTTTGATGAAATTGATCCTCGTACATGTTGGAGAAAACTTGTCCTTAAAGTTAAACCGCCTAAAACCATGAAACGTGTACCGGTGAAGACTTTTCCGCAGAGTCTTCACCTATCGTTCAATCGATGGTACTACGATAATCGGATGTGCGAGGCTGCCATTGAACTGGGAAATGGCTTGAAGACCAACTTCATACGAGTTATCGGTCTAATGTGGCTCGTTAAGTTATTAGAGACCGACAATGAAGTATTATTTGAGAACAAGATTTTGATTGAACATCGAGAAGACTATGATCGAGCTATGCAAATCCAACGCGTTGTGCATGTGTGCCATGCGTTCGGGATTCATAGCTGTCGAGACTGGAAGACGAAGTGGTTCAAGTAATTTAAAGACAAAGAGCTCAAGACGAGGGGCTGTTTGTTAGTGCACGGTTTGTCGTCTCGAGTCTTTGTAATTATCATGTGTAATTTATTCTTATTTTAATGTTAAAGGGAAATTATGTAATGATGTCCCGTTCGCTATGTATGGCTCATTCGTTAAGGATGTTTAACGAATGAGCCCATTCGTTATTAATTATGGTTCATTCGTTAAGGATGTTTAATGAATGAACCTTAATCGTTATATGTAATTGTCCATTCGTTAAGGATGTTTAACAAATGGACCTCAGTCGTTATGTATTAGATCCATTCATCATGGAATGTTAACAAATGGGGTATAGTCAATGAGTCACTCGCTATACCATAAGTTAACGTATGTAAAGGTAGACGAACGGAGGCCATTTGTTACGGGATATGTAACGAATGGCATCTCATCGTCTATATAAGGTTGTTCATGCCTTTATTAATTTAAGTGCTGATTAACCGTATATCATTACTCTGCCCAATTACTCTCTCAATACTTCTATTAATATTATCGATCCTCATCTAACACATAACGTATATCACATAACTAGATCCCAGATCTAATCAATATGTTATGAATTAGTATTGATTGAATCATATACTTCTGGTGTTCAACAAAACTAAGGACAAATGTCACAAAACTTGAAAATGGGATTGTTAGAGCATAATGTCTAATGCTAGGGTTTTCTATAATGTTATACATGTAAGGAACGTATAAGTGCATATCTGGCGGATAAGTACATATACGGCGTATATGTTGTACGTGGTATATAATACTTATGCAGCGTATATGTGTCACTATATAAAGTGACTTATGCGGTTCATTTTGGGTGGTTGATTCCGAAGTACTAGAGTTGTATTATGTTATATCAATTGTACTTATAATATGTTTGATGATTTATAAAGTTTAAGCATTAAAGTAATCTTGTGATATCTCATGCACATTATGTTATAGAGTATATAGAATTTCAAGTCGTATCGATCCTATACGTCTAGGTCTTTCATGTGGTATCAGAGTTAAGGCTCATATCAACTTAGAGATCACAAAATATCATTAATTTCATTGTTTCATATTAAACACACAATTTTTGATGATTTCACCATCAAATTCTGCTCAAATCTTCATATTGGAACATGCCGGGGTGCAACGGATTGCCCAAATACACAAGACACTATTTAAAGTGACAATATTTAATAACTCATTTAATTTCCCAAAATCATAGCGTCACATATCAATATTCGTAAAATAATCATAACAAAATATTGCAAATAATATATTGTTCATTTTTGCTAATATCCTAACGGTCTTTGATAGTATTTTCTCCAAGTCTCAAGTCAACCAACAGTCAAACCTGTAACATTGCATAAAATAAAGTTTATCAACACTAAGGTTGGTGAGCAATTCATAGCTTTGAACAATTATGTATATAATAGGAAATTCCACAACTTCTATACGAAACAATAAATAGTAGCAATAATTTGGATAATGAAACCGTTAATAAGAATACATTAACGACACTTTGCTATAAAGGAATGCAAAATAGACTAGGATTTATATGATACCGTTAATAAGAATACATTAACAACACCTTTCTATAAGGGGATGTCAAATATACTCGGATTTATGAATCAACCAACCAAAAGCGGTAAACACATTAGCAATTAAGCATGTAAGCATATAATACCAAATCGAGCATTTATTTAATTAAAGTATACAATAAAGTTTGTGATTTAAGACTCAAGTATAAAACATTTAGTTTGAATAAGTATGTAATATCACCCCCAAAACGAAATATGGAAAACGGGGTATGAAAGTACTCACGTTCAAGTAATAAACTTGAAAGATTGGTGATTTGAAGATTAACCAGAACGACGAGGTTTAACGCGCGAAGTCTAAATAAAAGAAAGTCTTGAATTAGGAAGGTTGTCTTGGAAGTCCTTAAATGAAAATAAATGCTGAGAAATGTAAACAATTAAAGTTTAAGGTTTAAAATGTAAATATTTAAGAAAATGTAATACTATTCTTTTAAAAATATAAGTTTGCTCGAAACCGGGTTAAAGTATCTAACCTTAATATTTAATCAACCTATGCTAAGTAATAAGGTAGGTAAAAATGCAAGAATGCAAGTCCCTTTATAATATAGATACTAAAACGGGTTTTAACGAGTGTTCGGGTTGTTGGTTTTAGTCTTGATAATTGGTCAAACCCAAAGTCAACTTTCCAAATAATAAATGTTATGAGATAACTCAATCAAATTTAATGAGACTTAACCAAGTATGTAGTTCTATTGTTTTAGAAGTAGCAGCGTCCGTTAAGCGAGTGTTCGGTTTTGTCGGTCCAAACTTTGTCATGAGATCAAGTTGGATCCAAAATTTCCATGTACTTAAGAAATAAATTAAAAACAATTTATAAAGTATTTTTAAAGAAATATACAAGTCTTGATAGCTAAAAACACACTTGTGTGTCTTAAGCGAGTAAAATCGGTTTAGTTTGGTTTCCATCTCGCAATAAGTTCATGGATGGTTTCCATATTCCCAAATATCAAAGAACTTGTATAATAATTTATAAATGAAGATATTTAAGTTTTACAACTAAAAAGTTAACAATAAAGTCTTTAAACGAAAGTTCGGTTTTCGGTTCGGATCTAGTTTAGGGTTAAAACCGAGGTAAGATTCTACAAATCCATAACCATAGAACTTATAAAAATGATTTTAGAAACTTAAATCAAACATAAAGCATGTTTAAACAATTAATTAACAAAACTAGTAAACAAGATCGATTTACGGTTTTAGAGCTATTTACGGCTAAACCGAGGCTAGTCTCTAGAAACTCATAACCATATAACTTCATAAATATGATGTACAAACTAAAATGAGCAGAAGTTAAGCATGATTGATATGTATGAACAAGTTACATAAGTATATATATATATCAAGGACTAAGAAAGTCCTCCATGTAGCCTTGCCTTACGAGGCCTGACACTCAACCGACCGAGGCCGGGAAAGTGACCACCAAAGGTAGAAAGGGGTGTATGTTATATATATGTTGTGCCATATGCTTCAAGTATTAATTAGGACTAAGTAAACTAAATAAAAATGCAAGACTTGATCAGTTTGACTTTGAAAGTCAGACTTATTAAAAACAAAGAAAAACAACCTTGGAATCACTTGAATTTGAGTGAGGAAATGGTTTATGAGCAGGGATTAATGTGGGAGAGGGCTATATATTTATAGGATAAGCTTAAGTGAGTTAAACAAGAGGTTTAATGGTTAAAAACCGGATTTTGGTTAAAATAACAAACAAGAAAACAACATGCAGGTATGCTGGTCTGCTGCTCCCGTCACGCCATGCGACCACATGAAGATTCCCCCGTTGCGTAGTGCGATGGGGTGGGGGCTGGAAAAATACAAAGTTTCAAAAATGACAAAATGGCCCCTGAAGTTCGTTTTACGCGTTTTTAAGGTGTTTAAGGATCGAAAAGGATGTTTTCTAGACCCAACAAGTGTAAAACAATAATGTAACATAAAATACATCATTTTTATTATATCATAAGTTTCGGTTTACAAAACGGGTCGGTTTACATGATTAACGGTTACAAAACAAATACAAATCGTACCCGAAATTGACGAATGTTGGAGTATATATCCCCTACTTTAGGAAATTTCGTCCCAAAGTTAAGACGAAGATGATGATGCAATAAGTGTGGATACTTCTCTTTCATTATGTATTCTCGTTCCCAAGTGAATTCCGCGCCACACCGTGATTCCCATCGAACTTTGACTAACCGAATACGACTACGCTTGGTTTTCTTCTCGTTGTGATCCATGATCTCAACGGGTCGTTCAACCAAGATCATTGACTCATCGACATGCACTTCATCGAGGGGTATATGGAGATTGCCCTCGGCTAAGCACTTTTTTAAGATTTGAAACATGAAAAGTCGGATGAACACCGGCAAGTTATTCCGGTAGTTCGAGTCGATAAGCTACCTTCCCAACACGTTCAAAAATTTTGAAAGGACCAACGAAACGAGGAGCTAGCTTACCCTTCTTTCCGAAATGGACTACCCCCTTCCAAAGAGATACTTTTAGAAGGACAAGATCATCAACATTAAATTCGATCGGTTTTGGCCGTTTGTCAGTGTAACTCTTTTGACGACTTCTAGTGGCTAGGAGGTTCTTACGGATTTGATCAATAACGTCTATGGCTTCTTGGACCATTTCAGGTCCAGTGATTTGAGCTTCACCAATTTCGTTCCAACTAATCGGAGAATGACATTTATGACCGTAAAGAGCTTCGAAAGGAGCCATCTCGATGCTAGAATGATAACTGTTATTATACGAGAACTCAATGAAAGGAATGTGAGAATCCCAATTCCCACCAAAATGAAGAACACACGCTCGTAGCATATCCTCGAGTGTTTAAATGGTACGTTCAGATTGACCGTCCGTTGGAGGATGATAAGCGGTGCTAAGATCGAGACGTGTTCCCAAGGTTTCTTGAAGAGATCGCCAAAAATGAGAAGTGAAACGGGTATCGTGATCGGAGATGAAAGACAATGGTAAACCGTGTCGGCACACAATTTCCCGCACATAGATTTGAGCAAGCTGCTCGACATAATACTTTTCGCGGATCGGAATGAAATGAGCAGACTTGGTTAAACGATCGATGATCACCCAAATACTATAGTTTCTTTTTTGAGTGTTGTGTAGTTTAGTGATAAAGTCCATAGCAACGTCTTCCCATTTCCAAGCGGGAATCGGTGGATGCTCGAGTAGACCAAAAGGTCTTTGATGTTAAGCTTTGACTTTTGAGCAAGTAAGACATTTAGATACCGTAACGATTCCGGCAAATTCAGGTATACCCTAGCCGGAATATACCATTTATGTGTTATTTAATACTGAATATATAAATTATAATGTGTTTATACGAGTATATAAGATTCACAAGTATGAATTATACTCGAATGTACAGCTAGTCGTATTGGAATTACGATTAACCGATGAACGATTATTGAAACCCGATCGAATCGGGGATTACATTATAGACGAAATATATGATGTTTAGTAAGGTTTACGAAGTATTAAGGCTACGGGATAAGTGAATTATAGCACAGAAAAAGGATTTCGATTTATTGGTACGTCGGTACGATAAACGAAACATTTAACATCAAACCAAGCAAGAGAAGATCGATCAAGCCGAAAAAGATGCACAATGACCGACAATATGATGTGTTGAGTCAATAAATGTCATGGTTTAAGTTTTTAAAGTTTTTAAATCGGTTTTATATAAATTTTATTTTTAAGCTGAAAAACGACCGTTTTAGCCTCGTTTTAAGCCGAATTAAGTGTTTAACCGAAAAAATGAACTGAACCAGATTATCCACAACATTATCCGGATTACACAATCCGAATGTGTGGCCAAGGTTTGAGATGTGGGCCCCACCCCACACCATACATGGACCGATCGGTCCATTTGGTGCACAAACACATATCATTTTCTTTTTTTTAACACTCCAACTCCACATTTCTCTCAACACTCTTCAACATTCATCCAAAAACCCAAGTTTTTAAGAAAGAATCATAAGGTATAAACATATTATTATGGTTTAATCTTGGTTTTTAATTCCAAAATCTTGAGAAAATGAGGTTTCAAGTGAAAAATGGGTGAAAACCCGAGATGAAACCGATTCTTGCATGATCAAGTGATGTATACAAGTTATACAAGGGATCTTGGTCCAAGAAAGGAGTTAAAAGAGTCAAAAACGAATTTTTACGGTTAAAATCTTTGTTTTGATGTCTTAACCGAAACCATGAAAGGAATGGCTTGATTGTGGGTATAACTTGCTTGGTGTGGTGTTATTGTGCTTGTAGGTGTTATATCTAGTTGCTAGCAAAGGCTAGAAAGCAAGATCTTTGCGATCTAAAGCTAGAAACACAAGGTAGTTCGGTTTTTCGTATGATTTGTGTGATTTGGACAGATTGTGGTAGAATTAGAGTTGGGTCATGAAATTTCACAGAGATGATCTACACATGAAAATATGAGATCTGTGAAAATTTGGTAATTTTTGGATAAAGGATGAATATTTGGTGAATTTAATGCTCGGTTTTGGCTAAAAATGGTAAAAAATAGCTAAACATCATGAAAAATTCTGGAAAATTCAGATAAGCTTTTTATAACATATAAAAGTCACACACAAAATTTCAGGTCCATTGGAGAAGTCTAAGTAGGCTTTTTGGTAAAGCGAGTTCTAGGGTTTTCTAGCTCGGTTTTGGTGAAAATGATATGAAAAATGAGTTTTTGGTTCTGGAAAAATTACTGGGAACTATGAGGATGGCAGGGGTCATCCCAGAAAAATTTGGGATTTTTCTAAGGTCGTTTGGTATTTTCGACATATTTGTTGTTTAAATGACGTTTAAAAATAGATAAATAAATGTTAAATATAAAAATTAATTCTGGAAATATTTTTATAAAATTCCTTACTGTCAAAAACTGATTTGTGCAAAATTTCAAGATCCGAGACTAAACGGATAATTATTTGTGCAAAACAGAACATAAAAACAAACTTTTAAAGCTTAAAACGTGTAAACCGGCAAAGTTCGCCTAAGCGAGCTGACTGATGTATAAAAACTCTAAAAATGGACTATTTTCATGAAACTAAGTTAATCAAGTAAAAATAAATCATCCGAAAGTAATACGGATGATTTGGGTAATTTTACCCGATTTAGCAGTTTCCGGTATATTAAAGACGGAAACGGGCCCCGCGGCCAAACGGGGTGTCTAAACCGAGCTCTAATTTCACCACTTTAATTAAAATATCAGTAACAACTATTTTCGGGTCGTATGTGACCAAACTCATTTTTGAAAACATAAAGACGGATAACCGTGCTAGGCACGCAAAACGAGAAAACAAACTAATGGTAGTTTTGACTAAAGAACTCTAAGTGATATCACAATCTAAGTCCTGAGAAGTGTTTCGGGGTTAACATTGTCCCCGGATCGTGTACGGTACTGGGTTAACAGTGTCCCCAGACGTACCGGTTAACACGACTTTAAGTTATATTAATAGAAATTGTGTAGTAACGACTTAGGGATCGTATTACAGATCCGGACCGGTAGCCGCGCACAGTATTACATCCTTACTCACGAAAAGGTGAGTTTCACGAGCCCTTTTTATTGAACTGTTTTAAATATTTTCCCGGGGCGGAAAGCATGTTTTTATCAAAGTGTTTAAGTACATGCCGATCGCATGGAAATGAATGTATTTATATAATGTTTATTGTACGGGAATCGTACGGTAATGTATTAAGATGGTAATTGTCTGAGTTGCTAATATTGTAAGACCCGAAACAGTGTTCTGGGTTAACAGTGTCCCCAGAGGTTATTAAATGTATTTCTGGGTTAACAGTGTCCCCAGAGGTTATTAAATGTGTTTCTGGGTTAACAGTGTCCCCAGAGGTTATTAAAAGTATTTCTGGGTTAACAGTGTCCCCAGGGGTTATTAAATGTATTCCTGGGTTAACAGTGTCCCCAGGGGTTATTAAATGTATTTCTGGGTTAACAGTGTCCCCAGGGGTTATTAAATGTGTTTCTGGGTTAACAGTGTCCCCTGAGGTTATTAAATGTGTTTCTGGGTTAACAGAGGTTTCACTTGTATGCTCAGCATAATTACATCGTTAATTTATGATTATTAAAATGATTTGTCATGGTTTATTTAAATTAGTGAAACTCACCAACTATTCGTAGTTGACCCGTTTCCTTTACATGCTTTCTAGGTACACCCAAATTGGAATGAGTGATACGTGCTTGATGATGTGTGCTATTTTGTGGAAGCTTAAGAGTCTATGTTTTGTATTAAACATGTTAACGTACTATTGGTAAAACTTATGTGATAACGCCTAGTCGGTAACGAAACTCGGAACAATGTAATACGTATAAATTATTGTAGTGGCGTTTTCTTTATAAGAAATGCTGTTGATATCAGATGTGTCTGTTGCATCCCGTTTACGTTTCCGCTGCGGTTACGGGGTGTTACAGATACAAACAACGCTACGTCATTTTTCATACCCGGCCACCAAAAAGTAGCACGAAGATCAAAATACATCTTATCCGCACCGGGATGAATGGAATACGGCGAATTGTGAGCTTCGTCGAGTATACAAGTACGAAGATCATCGCGATTGGGAACCCACAAACGATTGAGGAAATACAAATGACCATCGGGTTTGGTTTTGAGTTGAAGTTCGGCTCCACATGACATTTCGTTGTACATGTTACCTTCTTCAACAGAGGTATGATGTGCTTAAAAGATATGGATTTGAAGATCGGTTTGAACAACAACGCTTAAAAGCATAACGGATTTACATTAACCTTTCAACTTAGGCCGTCGGCGATAACATTCGCTTTATCGGGATGGTAGCGGAATTCACAATCGTAATCACTAAGTAATTCGGCCCATCGTCGTTTTCTCATGTTGAGATATTTTTGGTCAAAAATATGTTGAAGGCTTTTGTGGTCGGTAAACACAACACATTTTGTACCGTAAATGTAATGTCTCCAGATTTTGAGAGCGAAAGCGACGACACCAAGTTCGAGATCATGAGTCGTATATTTCTTCTCGTTGACCTTAAGTTGCCTTGATGCTTAAGCAATGACTTGACCTCGTTGCATGAGGACACAACCGAGACCTTGATGAGAAGCATCGCAAAATACAACAAAATCGTCGTTTCCATCGGGAAGGGTTAGAACGGGAGCATTGCAAAGCATGTCCTTGAGAGTAAGAAAGGCTTCTTCTTGTTTTGAACCCCAAATGAATGGTTTTCCTTTATGAGTGAGGGAGGTAAGAGGCAAAGAGATTTTGGAAAAATCATCGTTTCCATTGGGAAGGGTTAGAACGGATATGTTCTTTACGTGGATATGTTGTGATAAGCTTATAAGTGACCCATATGTTAGTGTGGTGTTATACGCTGGTTATTGACATAAACGTTTGGGTACTTATATGGGTCATACTTATACGGACATGAGAGTTAGATATTTTTGGTATTTGATTTTTCTCGCAAAATGGAATATCTAAGTGCTTTTGTATCGCAGTCGTCAACCCTACTTCAGTATCTAAACTTAGAGAATGAGATGGGTACATCTAACAAGCTGTCAAAGCGTCTCAAGATGGAAGAATATCCAAACTAGGCAGATAATTTGAAACACATGTTCAATCTGGAAATTATGATACATGGCTTGCCTTCGAAGAGCAGTGCATCATTTTGAAGAATGAGAATATTATCAACTATCTCTTATCGCAAATTTCGGATGATGACAAGGAAACTTTCCTAAGGGAGAAGAAAATGTTGAATCTTTTCCAACAAGAGATTAAGGCTGAAATCTTTTAATTGCTTCAACATAACGGGTCTTGCTACACAATTTGGCAAGATCTTCTTAACAAAGACAGGGGTAATCCTGACATGAGAAAGTCAAAGATGTTGCTAAAGAAGGATTTTGATATTTTCTCTATGGTGAAGGGTGAATCTTTTGCTCAACTGACTGAGAGATATTGTCATCTTGTAAATGAGATGAAAAGATTTGGAATTGATACGCCAGAGTATATGTACATTGACAAACTGTCTGGTGCATTGCTCGATGAGTGGGAACCTTCATTATGATCCAAGAGTCAAATCCAGTGGATTATGCTAGACACAATCTAGAACTTTTAATCGAAAAGCTAGAAGCCCAAGAGTTGGAGTTGAGGACAAAACAGAAGATGAAGAGTTTGTATGCTTCACGAGACTTTGGGTTATACTTCAAGAGTTCTCAATAGGTGGTATCTCAAAGTTCAAAAATCCAAACTGCTTATTGTACTGATGGAGTTGCATTTGTTGGAAATCAGCAAGGTGGATCACAAACTCCACAACATTCTAGCATTTATTCTAGAACAATGTCACCTGATCAAAACACTAACCCATCTAAACCTTAAAGCCAAAATTTTGATGTTCTACAGTGCAACATTGCTGTAAACATCAAGAATAACAATAGTATGACAGCTGAAAATGTTAAAGAACATTTGACAATTTTGGGATCCATCCTAGAGTCATATGAGTGTTTGATTGCTTGGAGAATCGGGAACTTCAACATGACCAATGAAGACTATGATCAGATAGACCCATAAGAGATGGAAATGTTGGAAATAATATGGTGTATGGCGAGCGTTATTCGAAGGGCTCAAAGAATTTAAAAGAGATCACCGGCAAGAACTGTTTGGATGGTACTTCATAAAAAATGGATTTTTGATAAATCCAAGGTGAGGTGTTTTCGATGAAAGGAAAAAGGGCACTTCAAGAAGGAATGTACCAATAAAGTGGTGGGTGACAATAGTGCTAATCCGTTTGGAAGAGACTACAACAGACGAGCAATCTATCACCAAAGTTCTCCAAACCATGTTGAACATTCAAATTCCGGGAAGAAACCTTCTCAAGAATCAACTTCAAAAGCTTAACATGCTTCTCAAGTAGATGAGGGGTTCAACTGGAACAACTATGTTCAACAAGCAAATGTGGTTGAGGTGATTAAGGAGAAAGCTGGCAAGGAAAAGATCGTTGAGGCTGATTTTGAAGAAGTTGAAAAGGTAGGTGATGCTGCTATGTGATAGAAGAGGTGAAGGAGAGCAGAGAAAATGATGTCATTATTGAAGACGTTACTGATGAAATTGATGAAGAATATGAGGAATCTGAACCACGAACATATGACATGATTCATCCTGTCCCTTCTGATTTCTTTCAAACTATGTTTCCGCCAGAGATTATTGAAAGTATTGTAGGTTGGTTCAATGGCGAAGAAATGCCACATGGAAATATTGATTTTGGAGAGGATGATGTGGAAGAAGAGGAGGTGGTAAAAATTCAAGCTCAAGATGTGGAATCACCAAAAGATAGGAATATGGATGAAGCTGAATTGACTGATCAACGTGCTTTCATGGCAAACCAGGTATTTTCTCAAATTAATGTGCTTAAGTGTAATAAATGTGAACTAGGTTGCGAGGAGTGTGAAATTAAGGACTATAAAATTTAAACACTCAAAACAAACTATGATAGCATTTTCATATATTTTGAAAAGGTAAAAGAGGCTTATGACAAATTGCAAAGATGTGAGAAAACCGTGTGGAATAGGATTCTGCAAGATAAGAAAACAATTCTCATGCTTAAGCATATCGTAGATAGATAAACAAATTTCCATCAATCGCTATATTTATGAGAATGCCGCTCTTAAGAAAGAGTTAGAATCTGTAAAGATTGAAACTGAACGAGTAAATCTAAAACATAAGAGTTATAAGGCATCGTCATGTGTGCTTGATCACATAATTCCCAAACAATCTTGTGTTGGTGTTGGGAATGAGCACAATGGCGTATGTTATCATTCAGTTCCGCCTCCCATTTGGAATTCTTATATTCGAAAGAAACCTGAAGGGATTGTAAAGGCGTTGAATGTAGAAATTAACACTCAAGCAAATGATATTGAGACATTTTTACCAGATATAATTGATGTCAAGTTTGAGAAATCTATGCATAGTTCAGACTGTGAGAGTGATGTATGTATTAAAGTATCTGAGGATGTTTTGAGTGATGTTTTGCCTGATGAAACTATTAAGTGTAAGACTTATGTGCCTGATAAACCTAAGATTGAGTCTAAAAGGTTTGCTAAAACTAGTTTTTATCACAAAAGACAAAATCTTGGTTTTAATGAGACTAAACAAAACTATGCTTTCAAAAAGATTTCTTTTGTAAAAGGTGTAACATCTGAATCAGAGAAAGAAGCCATCTTTAGGAAACAAAGTAACCAAGTATTTTTCAAAAAAAAAAGATGAACGTGATCGTGTTATGAATCAAACTTTGAAAAGGCAGCAGACCAGAGAAGGTGCTTTAATTGAAATGAATTAGTACACATGTTCTATGCTTTTCTTATTAGATTCAGACATGATCATGTTCACAAGTAAGATGTTAAAAACCGAGTGTGAAACCGGTAAAAGTGAGACAAACAACAGACAACTCCACCAAAAAAATTTTCATCACAAATTCTTAAAAAACAAGTGGGTGTTGTTCCAACCAAAATTTTGTTTGAGGTTGGTGAGTGTTCACAAGTGAAAAGTAACAACTTTTATGTTAAAAAAATTCAGTGAGTCAGAATTGGGTGGCTAAATCTAAAACAAGTGATTTTAAAGTCAAGTCACCTAATTTATTTGAATTAGATAAATCTAAAAAGTCAAGTGCGAGCTCAAAAGTTGAAAATTTTTAACTAACTGTGAATATGAAGAATTTCTAGAAGATGAGTTGTCTGATAAGATCAATAACCCACGACCACGAGGGCTTGGGTTTCCTTGTTTCACTAATATGTTTACCTAATATGTAGGGGCTTCCAAGATCCAATGATTCGTCTTGTATAATGAATAGTGGAGCTTCTACACACATTATCGCACTCTTCATTTGCTAAAAGATGTCAAATCAATAACAGGAGGTTACTTCGGGTTTGCTGATAATCAAGGAGGTCGGATTGTTCGCGAGTGTATATCGTCAAATGGCACGGTAATGTTTTACAAGGTCAACTACATAACCGAGTTGGAGAATAATCTGTTGAGTATCTCTGAAATCTATGACAAATGCTTATCTACTCACTTCCGAACAAGGAGTGCATGATCTTGAAACCTGGATTAAAAATACCGGATGAATGGATACTGATGTGTGCACCTCGGGAGAATGACTCGTATGTTCTCAACATGAGTTTTGCTATTACTAATCGTACCATTCAATGTTTTATATCCAAAGCATCAGAGAAAGAGACAATTATGTGGCATTGGAGAATGGGACACATTCAAGTGAGGAAGATGAATTATATGGTTCACAATCAATTGGTTGATGGGGTTAATGTCAAAGGTTTTCATCTGAGCAAAGAATGTTTAAGCTACAAAAAGGGAAAGCAAAAGAAAAAGTCTCATCCAACAAAAGCGATAAATTCTATCAACTTACCCTTCGAGAGAGTCCACATGGATTTGTTTGGACATGTAAATGTCAAAAGTATCACTAGCGAACTCTATTGCCTAGTGGTTACCAATGACTACTCAAGGTTGACGTGGGCATGTTTTTTGGAATCAAAATATGAGACATTTGAGAGCTTAATGATTCTTTTCAAGAAGTTGGAAAAGTTGTATAATTTTCCGATCAAAAGAATTTGAAGCGATAATGGAACCGACTTCAAGAAATACATGATGTTTGAATATTGCAATGAACATGGTATTCTTCATGATTTTAGTGCACCCTACAGGACTTCACTCCACAACAAAATGGGGTCGCTTAACGAAAGAAGATAACTCTAACTAAAACTGCACGAGCCATGTTAGCCGACTCAAAGCTACCAGTTAGGTTTTGGACTAAAGTTGCGGCCTCTACATGTTATACTCTAAACCGTGCTCTTACCGTGAAGAAATATTGGAAAACCTGTTTTGACCTCCTGAACCGAAGAAAACCAAATCTGAAGTGGCTTGAACCTCTTGGGTCACAATTTACGTTTATTGTTAAAGATATAACTTTCCAAATCGACAGTACAACAGGTTGATTGTTAAAGATATAACTTTCCAAATCGAAAATAAGGTGATGCATGGATGTTTGATTATGATAACTTATGGAAATGCTTCAATATTCCTGAAGAAGATCTATCTGATGAAGCTGCTTCATTATTGTTTCAACAACACTTAGATGATGGTTGTTTTGAAGAATCTACGTCACCTAAAGTCTTGTTATTCAATGTTGAACCTCATCATGAAGAACTTGTTTCTGAAGAAATTCATGTTACTAATCCTACTACTCATTCGTTTGATGATGATGGAGAAGCACATGAAGACATGATTGAATATTTGGTTCAATCGTCTACTCTGAGTTCAAGTGAAGTGAATTATGAAGAGAATGCCACAAATTTGCAAGAAGATGCGATTGTATCGACTGATGTTATTCCTCGTACCGTGGCATACCATACCGAGGAAAATATCATTGGAGATTTAAACACGGGGGTTCGAACAAGATGTCAACTCGATCAAAGCCTTCGGTGTTTCTGCATGAAAGTATCTCCGTTACAAAACCGGTTCTCATTTAAATGTTTTATTTCTCAAATTGAACCTAAGACATATAAGGAAGCATTAACCAAAGAGAGCTGGGTTAATGCTATGCAAAAAGAGTTACAACAATTTAAAAAATTAGGTGTGTGGAAGCTTGTTGACTTTCCCGAAGACAAGAAACATATCAATACAAAACGGGTATTCAAATGCAAGCGTGATGAAAATGGGGTGAGTGTGAGGAACAAGGCTCTATTAGTTGTTCTCGGTTTCAATCAATGAGAAGGAATTAATTATAATGAAGTGTATGCTCCCGTGGCAAGACTTGAAGCGATCCAAATTTGCTTTTGCTTCATAGAAAGGGTGTTCAAAGTCTATCAATTAGATGTTAAGTCTGCTTTCCTTAACGGGATACTTGGTGAAGAAGTTCATGTATATATATATAATGATATAAGCCATATATATAGAAATTGTATTGGGTATGTGCTTGCTGCTTAGGTGGATAAACACTATAGATGGTCTCCTTGAGATGTCATATTTATTCACTCTAATCAAGATTTAAATTTAATGTGTGATATAGCCAACTAAGCTGGTATGATCTCATTTCAAGTCTTTTCAAGAAAATCAATAAAAATAGGAAAAATCAAAATGCCAAAATATTATTTTTTTTATTTTTTTTAATGTTTTCAAATATATTTTTGAATGATCTTTCTATAAAAGTTGATTATTCTTTCAAGGCTGATTCCCTACAACTTACGCGTATGAAGTATTTGAAGTTCAAAACTGGATGATGCAATCAAAAAGGGGGAGACTGATGGAGCATCGGATGCAGAATCTAAAGTTGCAGATCATGTTGAACTAAATATTATAAAGGTTTTGATAGCATCATTTTAGAGGGGAGATTGTTGGGTGATAAATTGGCGAGCCTGATGTGTATCAAACAACTTCAACACAATCAAGATGAAACAAAGATATTTGACGAGTTGATGTATTGTAAATAAGATGGTTTATGACTTGTAACATGTAAAATCGAAATGACAAGAGGGATTTTGGATGGGCTTGGGTTTTGGGCTTGGCTTTGGGGCTTGGCTTTAGGTCTGTGTATTAGGAACCCTATGTATAGATTGATTAATGTTATTTTAGGGTTAGCACTCATAAACATGTTATCATTAGAGACTTATGTACTAGACATTCATCTAATAAACCAGTACATTGAAGTCATAACTTGTTCATCATATTCATCTTATTGTTCTCATATTCTTTATTAATCTTGAATCACCATGGTGTCTAGATTCTGCCTATTCATCGTGTTTCTTGATATCATAACGTAGTGGATCCAGATTTCGGGCTTACACAAGCAACTATGGTGTTGAATAGTAAGCCAGACTTACCATTACAACTAATTCAATTTTGTAAGATGCAATCAAGAACAAGTGACCTATTAAAAGACAATGGACCAATCATTATTATTTATTAGTACTTATATGGATAACTTAATTGTTGCAGGTTCAAGGTTTGAAGATATTACTGATTTTAAAATGAAAATGGAAGTACAATTCCAGATGAGCAGTCTAGGTCTTTTGCACTACTACATTAGCATAAAAGTCATCCAAAACAGCCAAGGGATATCTCTTAAGCAAATCAAGTACACGGTTAATATATTGAAGCAGTCAAGGCTATGATATTGCTACCCAATTCAATTTATGATGGATCCCGGTTTAAAGTTGTCAACAATGTTTACGGTGTCTAGTTCACACAGTCACACCCGATTCTATATATGTTGCTTGTGGTTTAGATGAGCCGGTTTATTCAAGATCCAACTCTGGCGATGCTGTAGTAATCAGATACGTGTTGAGATATATGTAGGGGAGTCTTGAACTTGGAATAATGTATGCGAGATGTGGTGCTGAAATACTGTATGTGTTCGATGATAGCAACCACTTCGTTGATATAGATGGCAAACAAAGTACAAAAAATGTCACACCCCAAAAATGATATCTCGTAGTGAAAGACTTAATTAACCTAATTGGGAGCTGACAGACGACATTCATGACACACCCCGACCAAAGGCGGCGGAACATGCCGAGGTGTAACAATTGCCCATAAGCGCATGACACTAATTAAAGCGACAATATTTAACAAACTCATTTCATTTCACAATATCGAAAATGTCACATAACAATATTCAAGAGATAGTCAATACAAATATAACAAAATATAGCAAATCAAATATTGTTCATTTTTGCTAATAACCTAAAGGTATTGACGTTCGTTTTCTTCACAAGCATCGAATCAACCGAGATGCAAACCTGTAACATTTCATAAAATAAAGTTTGTCAACACAAAGGTTGGTGAGCAATTCATAAGTTTGAGAAACAATAGTATATAGTAAGAAAAGCCACAAAACTAGTATACGAAACAATAAATAAGAGCTATAAACTTGGATAAAATAGTTATCGCTAACAAGTTAGCGACACCCAACTATAAGGGGATGCCAAATAGTTTAGGATTTTATAGTTATCATTAATTGCATCACGTTAACGACACCTCGCCATGAGGGGTTGCCAAATGGTCTAGGATTTATAGTTCCACCATCCAAAAGCGATAAACACATAGGCAAATAAGCATAGAACACCAAATCGAGCAATTATTCAAGTAAAGTATACAACAATGTTTGTGGTTTAAGACCCAAGTATAAAACATTTAGTTTAGATAAGATGAAATGTCACCCCCAAAACAAAATATAGAAAACAGGGTATGAAGTTACTCACCTTTCAAGTAATAAACTTGAAAAGTTGATAATTTGAAGATTTTCCGGAACGACGAGTTTAACGTATGAAGCCTAAATAAATGAAAGTCTTGGATTTAGAAAGGTTGTCTTGAAGATCTTTAAATAAAATAATTGTTGCAAAAAGTAAACAATTAAAGTTCAAGGTTCATAATGTAACTATTTAAGAATTTATAATAATAACCCTTTAAAAATGCAAGTTTGCTCGAAAACGGGTTAAAGTATCTAACTTTAATATTTACTTAATCTATGTTAAGTAATAAGGTGAGAAAATGCTAAATGCAAGTTCCTTTGGGACAAAGATACTAAAACGGGTCTTTAACGAGTGTTCGGGTTGTTGGTTCGGGTCTTGATAATTGGTCAAACCCAAAGTCAACTTTCTAAAATAATGAATGTTATGAGATAACTCAATAAAACTTTATAAGACTTAACCAAGTATGTAGATCTATTGTTTTAAAACTAACAACGTATGTTAAGCGAGTATTCGGTTTTGTCGGTCCAAACTATGTTATGAGATCAAGTTGGATCCAACATTTCTAAGTACTTAAGAAAATAATTAAAATCATTTTGTAAACTCTTTTTAGAGAAATATACAAGTCTTGATAGCTAAAAGCACACTTATGGGTCTTAAGAGAGTAAAAATCGGATTGGTTCGTTTTCCATCTCCCAATATGTTCCTTGATGGTTTCCACATGCCCAAATATCATAGATCTTGTATAATAATTTATAAATGAAAAATATTTAAGTTTTACAACTAAAAAGTTAACAATAAGTCTTTTAAACAAAAGTTTCGGTTTGGTTCGGTTTCCATCTCCCAACGAGTTCATAGATGGATTCCACATGCTTAATATCAAAGAACTTGTAAAAATGATTTTTGAAACTCGAATCTAACATTAAACATGTTTAAACAACTATTTTAACAAAACTAGTAAGAAAAAGTTTGGTTCAAGGTTTGGACTATTTATGGTTAAACCGAGGTTAGTCTCTACAAACCCCCACCATGGAACTTCATAAATATGACAAAAAAAACTAAAAAGAGTATAACTTAGTCATGGTTAGTATGTGCAAACAAGTTATGTGTGTGTATATATATCAAGAACACGAAGTCCTCCATGAAGCCTTGCCTTACGAGGTCCGAAACTTAACCAACCGGAGTCGGAGAAGTAACTACCAAAGGTAACAAGGGGTGTGTATTATATATATATATATATATATATATATATATATATATATATATATATGTTGTACCACCATATTCAAGTGTTAGTAATGTTAGATGAACAAGTTAGAATGAAAGACTATGGTTAGTTTAACTTGAGAAGTCAAACCTTCAAGAATACATAAGAAATAACAACCTTGAATCTATGGAGTTTTGAGAGAGAATTTGGAATAAGAGCAAGTGTAAAAATGAAGGAGATGGGTGTGTACATATAAGGTAAGAGTCAAGGATTCTTTACAAGGTTCTCTTTTATGTTTATATGAGAATAGGTTGGTTAAACAAACAAGCAAAGCACAAAACAACAACAAAAAAACGAATATGTGCAGCAGGGGGTGTAGGCGCCGCGCGGCCTCCCCTTTCCCTCTGGTCGCACGGGGTGGCGTGCCCAGGGGGGGTGCTGGCCCAGCTCGTCTTTTGTGGTTCGTTTGTGCGTTCGGAAGTTCTTTTTTGATGTAATTTGCTCGTTTTATGTCCGTTTTCGAATCCGTAAAAGAGGTTTTTCAAATTGAAAAATTGGAATGTTTTTGTAACATAAAAATCCAATATTTTATATATCATGAGTTTCGGTTTACTAAACGGGTCGTTTACAACATAAAACAATGCATATACGAATACAAACAAGACCGAAATTGACGAATGTCATAATTCAACCGAAGAATATCTAAACACAACATAGATGATGTACAAGTTGGACATTTATTATTGAAAAATAAAACCCACAAGTTTAGGTTTATACTACAAAATTTATTAAAACATTATTTCCAACTACTGGAGTTTACAAACCCCTATTTTCCCAAAATATCTTCACAAAGATCATGACTTTCCTTTACTTGAAAACCATGTTTAAGATACACGTCAATACATTGGTTGGTGAGTTCTCAAATAAAAAATAATATTTAAGCAAAGTTTCACTTTGTTGAATAAAACAACACCTTTTCTTTATCGGACTAAAGTCTACTCTCATTTAATTTGTGAAAGTTATTTAAAAACTAGGCTTATTTTTATTTGAAATCTACTAACAGGCCACTTTCAATTATTTACGAAAGTGTCAACAAAACGACATTTTATTCTCTATCAAATTTTGATATTTATAGACTAGCTAAGAATACAACTAATGTTAGAATGTTTGCTGGGATTATTTTGATTAAGCTCTAACAATGAACACAAATATCACAATAGTAGAATAGTAAACAACTGATCTAATGTATTCTATTTAGGTGAGTGTGTGATGTGTAAAGTGTTAATGAAGAATAAACTCTCATCATTGTCTAAAAGTGTCAAACTATTGATGAGCTAAAAGTGAACACGACATCTAACCATTTCTGTTATAAACTACTGATGACCTAATCTAAACAACTGTCTATTAAAGAATCCTATGAAAACCACTGAACTTGTTGAAACAACTGATGTTTGAACAATTAGTTCTTTGTTTTCAGCCTCTTAGATCTTCTATAGTTTGTAAGAAGTTGTTTGTCTTTAGTTCTTATATCAGCAGTTTTACTTGGTCAGATGTTTGGGAGCTATTGTTTGATAAAGATGCAGATATAAGAACTGAAGACAAACAACTGTTTTGTCAGATGTTTTGGGAGCAATAGTTTGATAAAGCCATAATGGAGAACAACATATGTTTAAAAAATTAGCGGTTTGATTTTTGGCTATTAAGTTCTTTGATAGGTTCAAGACTGTCAAACCTATAATCAAAGCATACCATACTCAAAAAATTTACCTTCTTAACTACCAACGTGACTGGTGATGGATAGAGTGTCACCCCGATAGATATATCAATATTTCTATGCCTACCACATAGTTAATGATTATAAACACTACATTTTATTTACGCATGTCGGACTACGTTTTATTTAAGTCTGTCAATTTAAAGCCATTACAATATCACAATTGCCAAATAAAATGTATATTCGACCCGAGCGCCCCCCGCCCCCCACACACACACACAAACCATTTATAAACAATTTAAAACATTGGGATTGGTGAGATCTTGAGAAGCTCACCTCAACAAATATTTGTCTGGTTCTCGCTCGACCATTCGTGTTCTATTCATTTAATGCATGTTTTAATAGTTTATTTGTATTTATAACTTTAAATTGTTCTTTTAACTTAAAGCGTTCACACAAACGTTTTAGTCTTTCAAAATGTTTATCTTATTTTATTACTTTTTTTTGTTCAACGACTCAATAACGGTGTTCGGTCAAGTTCAAATTTATATATTCACACTCAAATACACAATATTAAAACATATATACATCTATATATATATATATATATATATATATATATATATATATATGACCCTTAGAGTAAGTATAAAATACATCTAGCATCAAATATACAAGTAATGCATCCAAGTAATTTCTTACAATTATTTAACAATAATAATATCATTAAATAATATTTAAATGCAAATATAATTAAAAGTAATTTTATTTTGCTAGAATTTAATAAGTTATATAAAAATGTGTGGGTTTTTATGCTTTTGAATACGTATTGTCCGGTTTTGTCGGGTTCGCGTCTAGCGTCGAATCGGATAATGTTTTTACAAATAAACATATCACTTTTAGTATGAAAACACTATTTTGTGTTAAAATATATAAGTTTTTATATCCTTGTTTATAAAAATATAATTGTTATCGGTTTATATTAAATTTTTCAGAAAACGGTTCTTTTTACGTTTTCGCATCGTCTACCACGACGAGACTTGTCTATTGTCAAGTTTTACCGACTTGATCTTTTTATATACATTATATTATATAATGTATATAAATATTTGGGTTTTATGTGCTTTTTTAAAAGTTGGCATTTATGATTTATCCTACGCTCATTTTGTCACACATTAATAAATATAACTCAGTAATTCTTTCATATTTAACACATGATATTTCTGTCATTAAAAATCAGATTCTTACATGTCCCTATTTTAACTTTTTTATATAAAACGAATTTCACTTTTAAATACTTTTAAGTATGGTGATCATGTTGAATCATTTTCATCACGGATGACTCTTAATAATTCATCTTGCAAAGCTTATATTCTTATTATGACCGTCAATATGTATCCATAGTTCAGTTCCATATCATCATGTTACCTAGAGTTCAAGAATAAGTTCATCCAAATTTCATAACAACAAATCAATACTTATGCAAAAACAAACTTCTAGTAATTTAATTGACATGCATGTATATAATGTGTGTAGTTCAATAGCAAAACAAATGGGTTTTCTAACGGGGCAACTCAATAGAATAGTAACCAAGTTTCAGCTTTTGTTTCAATTAGGTCACTGGTGTAAAGTTTTTTTTTTTCTATTTAGGTCACTTAACATTTATTTAGTGTTCCAATTCTTGATATTTGACATGAATAGCAGGTTTTCTAGGTTTACTATGCACTCCTCTTAATTAACAGGTGTTTACAGTGCACTCCTCTTAAGTTACCAGGTGTTTACTTTACACTCCTCTTAAGTTAACATGTGTTTATTATGAACCCACTTAAGTAACATGTGTTTACGGTGCACTCCTCTTAAGTTACGAGGTGTTTACTTTACACTCCTATTTAGTTAATAGGTGTTAATTATGAACTCCTCTTAAGTTAGCAGTTGTTTACTATGCACTCCTCTTAACTTAACACATGTTTACTTTGCACTCCTCTTAAGTTAACATGTGTTACTTTACCTAGATAACCTGCTATTCAGGTCAAATATCTATGATTGAAACACTAAATAAAGGTTAGGTGACCTAAATAGAACAAAACTTTACTCACCAGGACTTGATTGCAACGAAGCTGAAACTTAGTTACTATTCTATGAAGTAATCCCTTTTCTAAACCCTAGCAACACCATATTTCACTTTCAAACTTGGAAAATCACCAAAAGCAATCCTATTTCTAGCATAATCAAGCATTTAACATCAAGATTCAAACACGCATAACCCAATTATCATCTTCAATACGTACATACACTTTCTTTCTCTCTAACTCATGAATCCCTCTCTATCTCTTCACTTTCTCTCTCTAAACCCCATTTTACTATCTTAAAACTCAAGAATCATCAAGTTAAACCTCAACAAACATGAAAATGGAGGCAATACATATTTTTGTATGTATGTACATGTGGGTATGGCTCACACACACAGATGGCTCACACATGCACACAAATTTCATCAAACTTCCATTTTCACATGTGTTTAGGTGTTTGAATGCCTGTATGAACACTTTTTAAGATACAAGAATAAGCGATTCACATCAATGATTTAAAGAACTAAGTTCTAGGGTTTTGGTGGTCATTACCTTATGGTTTGAGAAATGGAAGAGATAATGAGCTTAGTAGGTCTCTAAGTGTGTGCTTAGGGCTTGAATCCTTCTATATTGCTTCAATCTCTTATTTCTTGAATCAAACTTAGGGTTTTGAGTGTGATTTGGAGATGTAGTGAAACAAAATCTAAGATATGGAGGGGTTTGGTGATGGTGGCGACCGAAAGTGAGAGGGAGCAGAAAAGAAATGGGTGATTGTGGTATGGGGAAGTGTTGTGATGATTATGTAAAGGAGCAAACTGACACTTGTCATCATTGAATGCTTAAACCAATACTGAAAGCTACAAATATGAACCAACACAAGTAATGTGAGCTAGGATGTGGGGTGTAAGGGGGACAACTTAAGCAAGGATGACAATGGGTCGGTTTTGGGTAATCCTAAACCCATTCCCGATTACTAAAGTCCATCACAAACCCGCCGTGTTTTAATGGGAGTAATTACTCGTCAGGTTTCGGTTTTTTCCATTAGGTTTCCTATCGGGGTTTGACAAAATACCCATCAAGTATACCTACATGTCGGGTTTTATCGGGCGTTTACAAAAAATAACTAACCGTTTACAAAATTCGTTAGGATATACTATATATATAATATAAAAAACGTTACGTGAAGTACATCAAATATATAATCGGGCAAATGGGGCAATGTTAGCGGGTCAAAGAGTTGGGTAATCGGGTATATTAGAAATCCCAAACTCGTCCCAAATGCATAAAAAATTTTCAATAATAATCCCAAACCCGTCTTAAACCCTAATGTGTCGGCTATTACTCATCCCAATAATGTCAGGTTTCCCAACCATCCGTATACTAAGGGGATGGGTTGGGTTAAATTTTATATTTTGTTATAACACATGTATTAATCTAACCTATTTTATGCATATTTTATGTAAAACAATGCAGAACTGTGACACGGATCTCGTCTATTGATATGAATACATTTAGGTTTGGATTGATTATGTTATTGTGTGTAAATGTGTGTTGATACCCTTTCTTTTAAAGTAGAAACTGGTGTTAGCAAATCTAGAATTCTGATTACCAGTTTTACCATGTGATTGGGGTTTAGATTTCTCAAATTGATTACCAATTTTAACATTTTCTTTAGATGTACCTTCTGTTTCAGACAACACAAATTCAGTAGCTTGTATGCCTATCTCACTTTCACATTCAGAACTATGAACAGATTGAACAACTTGCTCATCACATGAATTATCATGTTGTGGTGGATCAGACACCACGTTCAACGCCTTAAGAAATCCTTCAGGTTCTTTTGGAACATAACAACTCCAAATTGGTAGCGGAACAACATGATATTTTGGAATTTCTTTTGGAACAATATGATCCAAAACATATTGAGAAGCGGGATAACTTTTCAGTTTTGTTTCAACTCTTTCAATCTCAATTTTAGTAAGTTGAAGTTCTCTTTTGAGTTCCGCTTTCTCATCAACATGTCTATTGATAGCCATTTGTTTATCTTCAACCGTGTGAGTGAGCATAGAAATCGTTTTTTCATTTTGTAAAATTTTCATCCACAAGTTTTTCTCACACGTTTGAAGCTTATCATAAGCCTCTTTTACGTTTTGATAATCAAGAAACATTTTATTATAATCTTTTTTTATAGAATTAAAATATGTTATCAATGAATTAATAACAAATTCATTTTCTTCATAAGATTCACAAATGTGTTTAATTTCTTCAGAAGAAAAATATACCGGACCAGCCATGTTTTCATGAAAAATAGGTGCCTTTTCCACATCATGAGTTATCTCAGAATCATCACTAGTTTCATCTTCACTAGCTTCAATCTTTGTGGCATCTTGAACTCCATCATTTTCTCTAGTCTCCTCTTGCTCATCATCTATTCCAAAATCAATCTTTCCATGCATAACTTCTTCGTCATTGAACCAACCTGCAAAACTATCAAACACATCATGTGGCGAAAATGACTTAAAGAATTCATTAGGAATCGAGTCAAAAATTTTAGGAGAATCCTCAGTAGCAATAGAACTCTCTTCTTCATCATCACTCATTCTTTCAGCAACATCAACATTTTCTGCATCAATCTTGTCTTCTTGTTCTTTAACTTGTGAACTCTCACCAAATACTTCTGCCACGTCAGCTTTATGAACAAAATAATTCCAGTTAAAACCTTCGTCCAATTTTGCATGAAACACCTTTGATGACGAAGCTTTAAGTTTCTTTGATGTCTCAGCTTGTGTAGGTGAACTTTGATGATATATTGCTTGTCGGTTGTAGTGTCGACCAAATGGATTTGAACTAGAATCTCCAACTTCTGGATTAGTACACTTTCTCTTGAAGTGACCCTTCTCTTTGCATCAAAAACATCGGACCTTTGACTTATCAAATCCAATTTTAGCAATTGTTCCATCAAGACAACTCATACCAATGATCTCTCTAAATCTTTGATCCCTCCTCACAACACTTGCCATACACCAACGAATGTCAAGCATTTCCATCTCCTTAGGATCAATCTGATCATAATATTCTTTTGTCATGTTGTAATTACCAATATGCCCAGCGATCAAACACTCATACGATTCCAGGACGGATCCTAAGAAAGCCATATGTTCTTGAACGTTTTCAACTGTCAGTCCATTGTTGTTCTTGATATTAACAGCAATATTGCATTGAACAACATCAGATGGTGGACTAGTGGGCTTTGGTGATTGATTAGGAATAGACGAAGTTGTTGAATAGTTCCAATGTAGGAGCTTGTAAAATGACGTATGGTGGACGGTTAACTCGTTTGAGAATTCCCAACAAAACTATTATTTGTAACATAAGCAGTTTGGATCTTCTGGCTCGGGGCAATCACCGAATGTGATGAATTAAAATATAAACCAATGTCTTGACTTATTGATGAATTCTTCATTTTCTGTTTCTTACGAATCTCAAGCTCATGTGCTTCCAACTTCTCAATGAAATGGGCCAAAGTCAATCTTGCATTGATCGGGTTTGATTGTTAAATCATTATAAATGTTTCCCAATCATCAGATAAAGAATTAGCAAGCTTGTCAATGTATTCATATTCTTCTTTATCAATTCTCAACCTTTTCATCTCATTCACAAGATGACAATATATTTCAATCAATTGAGCCATTGATTCACCCTTGACCATTGTGAACATGTCAAACTCTTTCTTTAATAGTGCCATCTTTGACTTTCTCATGTCAGGATTCTCTCTATCTTTATTCAATAAAGCTTCCCATATTGAATGACAAGACCCATTGTGTTGCAGTAATTGAAAGATCTCAGATTTGATTGATTGTTCAAACAAACTCATCATCTTCTTCTCACATATAAATCTAGCCTTGTTAGCCTCAAGTATTTGAGATAATCTATGACTTGTGCCATTTTCATTCCTCGGAATTATGCATTCAACTTCAACAGCTTCCCAAGTGTCATAGTTCACAGCTTGTACATAAGTTTCGAACTTATCTGCCCAACTAGGATATTATTCCATCATAAGTAGCTTCAGGGGCTTGGTTGAAGTTCCCATTTCATTTTCCAAGTTAATATTCTGAATGATTGATGACGCATGTGTCACAAATGCATTTAAATCCTCCATCTTTACAATTGTATAACCTTTTATCCGTATAACACCTTACACTAGTATAACCTTTTATCCATATAACACCTTACACGCGTATAATCCGTATACCTTCTTATCCGGACAGAACCAGCGTATAACCAAACTAACGTGTAACTACCAGCGTATAACCAAACTAACGTGTAACTATCAGCGTATAACCAATAATAAACGTGTGTCATCTTATGCGGTAACACCTTATACGTTCAAAGCTTATCCTCTGTATATCAGCTTTATTCCGATGTATGACAGTTTATACGTGAACCATAAAACTTATATGCCATACACCCTGTTCATCCTCTAGAATCAAAATCTTGAATTTTAAGCTTGAATTAACCTGAACCACTCATGCAGAAATGTTTGTTATGTATCAACGATCATCATCACCGATCAAATTGAAAAATGATCCATAAATCAGAGAGTAATAGAAGAAATTTTAATCGGTAATGGAGTTTGACTTTGAATCTTCAAATCTTCAACAATTAACCTCAAAATGTGTTGTAATCAGTAGCGAATATGAGCCTCATGCTCTGATACCACTTGAAAGCGCATGATCCAGATCATTCATGACATCATTTACGTGAAACCGTTATGATTCGGATCGATTAACTAGTTGTTTGCTATACTAAAAAATATCGCGGAATAATACTGTAAAGGATTAACAACACATTCACTTGTAAGCTCTGATATATTGATATAACACTTTGAGTACAAATCAGAACTGTTTCACAAAAACTGTTGCAAAATGATAAACATCAAAGACTATAAATACTACTACAGTGTTTAACGTATAAGCCATGGTCAGCGTAGAAGCTTATACGCCCACATAAGCTTATACGCCCTAAGGCTTATACGCAGCATAACAAAACTTCTAAAAATGAAAATTTCAGCCCCTTATACAATATATATGACACATTTAGCCCACTAGACCTAGCATTAGACATTAATTCTCTAACACAAAGACAGAGACAGGAAACGATGTATCAACAGATAACAGATTATGTATTGATGTCAAAGTAACTTGACCATTAAATCCACCATACAATAACATGCAATACTATCCTATAACGTAAAATTTTGGAGATAGTTGGGTTTGGTCTCATATGGTGCACTGCACCGGATTCAACTCGCTTATCTTTGAATTTTCATGAACCTGTACTTCTAAAATAAGTTTATAACTTATTATTCATGTTTTTACTGAATTTATATTAATTAATGCCATTCCCGTCATTTAGGAATATTTTGGACTTTTAATTTTATCCGGGTTTTTGCCATTGTTAGTTTTGTGCAGTTTTCGCTACGCGCTGAAACTTAACTTTTTGAACACAATATAATATAACACTTATACTTTTGGAGTTTTTAGACTAAATTAACAGTATTTTATTTTCCATAATATTTGATTACATGAAAGCCCGGGTTACATTAGCACAGTGTTAGTTTAAAAAAGGACGGGTGTTACACAATTGTAATATATTTTTATTATGACGATGCACCGATTTCTAGAGCTTGCAAAAAAAATTTCCAGTCACCTTATCTTCGTGTGAAGCCGAATTCCTGGCTGCACTGCAAATTCGGCAACTTGTCAAGATATGTGGCTACGAGGATTATTATTTGAGTTGAAGGGTGAAATGGAAGATGTTGTAGCTTTAATTAAGAACTATGTTTTTCACAGAAGAAGCAAACACAATATATCATTTTATTAAATAATGCATCGAGTGGGATGAAGTCAGCTGGAACACGTGGGTGGGGATCATCAATGACTAACATTCTTACAAAGGCGTTACAAAGACCGATGTTCTTTGAGATGAAAGGACTCGTTCGGGTTACAACATTGACGGATATAGACCCGAAACCGAGTTGGAGCGTTCAAAAAAAAAATTTCTCCATATTTAATACAATGTTAACGAAACAAATATAAAGAACACGACAACAACTAAATTTAAAGCTAGTAAAGCCTCCACTAACAAAAAACCTCTCTTCCACCTTGATTACCAACATTTCCATTAAACAAGTAACAACATAAACAATACGCTTTTTCTTGTTTAGTGCTATACTTCAACCAATCATATTTATCAAACCATTTGACATTAAAACGTCTCCGGCCACTAGAATAATTTGACCATTTAAAGTTATGACCTCGTGGTTGAAAAGCTTTTTTAACAAGATATGTTCTTCTTACGTCATCTATTTGATTAGGATGATAACTAGTAATAGGTGGTCTATCGGCGGGATCCGAAGGAAGATCATCCAAATTGATTTTTGAACGTATTGAAGGACTTGAACTTGGACAGATATCTTCATTTTCTTGCAAATCATCAACCATATTTGAACATGGAGTTGGAATATTTAAACTTGGTGAAGATGAACCAATGTCATCGTTTTCTTTTCTTTGACGTTTAAAAAGGTTGCTAATAAGAGCTTGTTTACTCATCTTCAAAGATTCAAAGTTCCTAAACAAAATTTGAAACAAAAACCTAATATCAATAATCAATATTCAATAACCAATATCAATAATCAATAACCAATAACCAATAATCAATAACCTAACAAAAACCTAAACAAAAACCAAACCTATTCAATTCCACATGCCATATTAAATATAATTATTCTAACAATCTAACATAAACCATCAACACCGACAACCCCACAAAAATAGCCTTAAATATAAAATATCAAACTTAGCCTCATCTAGTTATCTGCATAATGAGTCTCCTTTTCATCATACCTTTACCATCACTTTATTTTCTTGCAAATCATCAACCATATTTGAACATGGAGTTGGAATATTTAAACTTGGTGAAGATGAACCAATGTCATCGTTTTCTTTTCTTTGACGTTTAAAAAGGTTGCTAATAAGAGCTTGTTTACTCATCTTCAAAGATTCAAAGTTCCTAAATAAAATTTGAAACAAAAACCTAATATCAATAATCAATATTCAATAACCAATATCAATAATCAATAACCAATAACCAATAATCAATAACCTAACAAAAACCTAAACAAAAACCAAACCTATTCAATTCCACATGCCATATTAAATATAATTATTCTAACAATCTAACATAAACCATCAACACCAACAACCCCACAAAAATAGCCTTAAATATAAAATATCAAACTTAGCCTCATCTAGTTATCTGCATAATTAGTCTCCTTTTCATCATACCTTTACCATCACTTCATTTTCTTGCAAATCATCAACCATATTTGAACATGGAGTTGGAATATTTAAACTTGGTGAAGATGAACCAATGTCATCGTTTTCTTTTCTTTGACGTTTAAAAAGGTTGCTAATAAGAGCTTTTTTACTCATCTTCAAATATTCAAAGTTCCTAAACAAAATTTGAAACAAAAACCTAATATCATAATCAATATTCAATAACCAATAACCAATAATCAATAACCTAACAAAAACCAAACCTATTCAATTCCACATGCCATATTAAATATAATTATTCTAACAATCTAACATAAACCATCAACACCGACAACCCCACAAAAATAGCCTTAAATATAAAATATCAAACTTAGCCTCATCTAGTTATCTGCATAATTAGTCTCCTTTTCATCATACCTTTACCGTCACTTATTTCAAGTGCTCTGCAAGACTGCAATGGTTCTTAAATTGCACGGGACCGTCGGTTCACCGGCTACCTTTCGTGCTTTGGCTGCTCTTTACGAGAAGGATCTACACGTCGACTTTGTTCCTATCAATTTGGTGGCTGGCTCTGCTACGCTGCTACAGGGGAGGTGGAAGGAAGACTGCGTATTAGGTTGTGAAAGGTGGGTTAATGGGTTTTGTTTGTTTGGGCTTTATCTTTTTATTGGGTTTAAAACATATATTAGTTGGGCTTAAAATCTTAGCCGGAACGTTATTTTTTTCAGCCGAAACGAAACACGAAAATCGACTAAAATTTTTTTTTTTTACACCACCCGTAAAAATTTGAGCCGTAGCTGCAATAGGTAAGTCTGCCACTGGGTTACAAGATTACGAGGCTGATTGTTGGTGTAATTTTTGGTAAGCACGAGGGGTTATATTTCATACTTATTAACGGATGTTTTCGACATAGTTTTTAAACTAGTTGAATTTAGTCTAATAAGTTTGTTTTTTTTTGTTTTTTTTTTTTGTGTGGGTGTGGTGGGTGTGTGTGTGGGGGTGGGGGGGGGCAAGTAATAGAAATCATAAATAGAGACTACTGTAAAGTTTCATTATTTAATTTTCTCAATAACAAAAAAAGTTTAGATTCAATTATTCTTGTACCAGTTAAGCTTTTGGTATTTTATGAATATTAAAATGGCATGAAAACACATTACCAACTAAGACATGGTTGAATGCTATAGAATGACTAAGCTTGTTGATATAGATGTTAGAGCCGGTTACATCAAAATACGCATGCAAAATCCATAGTTCTTGTGATGCAACTACCTCTGGTATAATTATCGGATATTCATGGTCACCTTACATGCATTGATCTTTTCATCGAACTCGACAATTTTCCATTGCCAATGCATAACATCTCAGGATACCCAATATATGTCTGGTTCTAGTAACTATAAGGGGGTGTTTGTTTTTTCTTCAAACATCTTCAAGGGAGCTAATGTCTGCAGGCGCGCAGACATTACCCTTGAAGACTGTTTGTTTTTTTTCTTAAAACAGATCTGAAGTTATCTTCTTTCATCTTAAAAGAAAAGCAAGGAAATCTTGCTTAAAACATCTTCACAAAAAAACCCTACTCTTCTCCCTTTGCAGCCACCCTCTCATCCACTGCTCCTACCACCGTCCGCCAACACCACCACCCACCGTACGCCGCCACCACCACCCCCGTACCCCGCCGCCACCGTCCACCACCATCCACCGCCACCACCACCGTCCACCACCCACCATCCATCACCACCACCGTCCACCACCCACCATCCATCACCACCACCGTCCGCCACCACCACCACCATCCATCACCGCCACCACCACCATCCATCACCCACCACCACCACCATCCATCACCGCCACCACCACCACCATCCATCACCGCCACCACCACCGTCCACCACCCACCATCCATCACCACCACCGTCCACCACCCACCATCCATCACCACCACCGTCCGCCACCACCACCACCATCCATCACCACCACCGTCCACCACCCACCATCCATCACCACCACCATCCATCACCACCACCACCATCCATCACCGCCACCACCACCATCCATCACCCACCACCACCACCATCCATCACCACCACCGTCCACCACCAACCAAAACCATCCATCACCACCACCCATTGTCCACCACCACCATCCACCGCCACTACCCACCGTCCGCCGCCACTACCACCATCCACCACCACCACCTTCCACCACCCACCAAAACCAAATCGGCATGGCAAGCAAAGACTAAAAACTAGATGTAACTTGAATAAATGACTTCTATCTTGTGAGATAAGTTTGACAGTTATGCAGACAGTATCAGCTTATAAAAACAAACAGTCTTATATTTTCAGCTTGCAGATCTTCAGACCACATCTTCAGTTGCAGACATGAAAACAGATGAAATCAGCTTGCAGACAGTTTATGTCTGCAAAAACAAACAGCACCTAAATGTCACAAAGGTTTGACTTTCGCATGAATTGTTCTGAAATATACTTCAATAACATATCTACAAAAAGCTTTGTATACAGTTAGTTACTATCCGTTTAATTTGTATACAACAAAACGTATATAGCCTTTTATTAAACAAGTGAGATAAGGTATACAACTCATCTACTTTTTTTTTTCTTTTTTAAGTTTTAACGTTAGGTACTTTCTCCAAGAGCTAGGCTAGCCTTCCTGATTATGATGGAGGAAACCCATTGTTCCTGAAAATCTTCTTAATCTTTTTAAGTCATGTTTTAAACCTGAAACTTTAGAATCTTAAACCTTAACCATTATACGATTTGAACCGGAATGCAATTTGCAACGCATCTATTTCTTGATCTGGTTAATATATTATTTTCTTGAGATAGTGGCATTATGACGACTTTGTGGTCAGTGTACCAGTTTCAACTTTGTTAGGGGTACTAATAACAATAATTATTATATTATAAGGAAACCGGACTCAATAATGAAGTAATTTTATTTGGTGGCTTTTTGCTGTAAATATTTGTTTAATCATAATCAAGTACAATTAGGCTAGTTGTCAGGTGCTTATGAAAAGCAAAAAGCTTTAAATCATATTTAGGGTTAATTTTAATATAATATTAACTATAATTAGTTAATTATTTAGATAAGTACCAGTTCCATAAATTAACTTGGAACACCAAATATTTACTTAGTTAGAAAAACAATATTTCCTTGCATCTTTATTTTGAGAACTTCACTTTAATTTATATGGTTCTAGTTTTAACTAGAAATTTAATGATTAACCTTCTCTCTCTCTCTCTCTCTCTCATATACATAGGAGGAGATGATTCAGACGATAAGTCATTTTAACGCGATAAATGCGAGAAATTATTATGGACCACTAGTTTATTATAGGTTTTTAAATGTTTAAAAATAAATTAAAAGGTTTTAATGACAACATTAAAACTTTCTTTTTTCAATTAATACAACTAATATATACATTAATTTCTCTTTCGAATTAACATAACTAATCAAACTAAAATATTTAAAAATATATATGAATAATTCATCAGTTTTTGTTTAATATTCTATTTTCTCTCTCTCTCTATATATATATATATATATATTTTGATTTTCTATCCTATACAAATACAATTTATTCATACATTATAATTTTTTTAACTTAATATATCAATATCCATCAACATGTGATTTTATTCATAGCTATCAATACATATTTTTCTCACATAATATATTTACATAAACCAACACATACTTACAATATGATGAATAATACGAAATAAATATTCTACACATGTTTGTATTATAATATAACGAAAAATATTCAACCCACAATCCTACACAAAAAAAAAATGTAACCTACATTTGTTTTAAGCATAAGAAAACATACAACCTACACACACACACACACAAAATACATATATCTTACGCATGTGTACATTAAATATCAATCAAAATATGCATCCTACACAAAAACATAAACCTACACTTGCATTTCAGCATCAACAATTATATATAACCTATACAAATCTGCACGAAACCTACACATGTGTGTTTAATATTAACAAAAACATTTGAATGTTGTATTTTAAAATACACATGTGTATGTTATATACATTTTTGTGTAGCTTATACATACTTGTTGATGCTGAAATTCATATATATGTTAGAGATTTATGTGTATATTATATGTTTTTTTTTTTTGCAAAAGCACAAGTGTTGGTTATATATTTTTGCATATGTTGTATGTTTTTCTAAAACTTAATGTCAATATGTAGGATATGTGTATTTTTGTGAAGTTTATATAATTATTGATGTTAAATTTAAGATATAGCTTGCATATTTTTTTATATATTATACATATTTTGTGCTTAAAATTAGTGTATTTTTATGATTTACCTAACTCATATATTATATTTTTAATATATAATGGACGCATGCATATGATATATACTTTTTGAATTATTTATCATAATGGTTTTTGTAGATATGTCAACTAAAAGAATAAATATGTACCGATGACTATTAAAAAAGTTACGCATTATAATTGTTTTTAGATAAAAAGAAATTTAGTGTATTAATAAATTGTATATGAGTAGGATTAAAAATGAAGAGAGAAAAGAAATTAATTATAAAATAGAGGAATTATTTACATATTTTTTTAAATATATTAACTTGATTGGTTATGTTAATTGGAGAAATAAAATTAATTGTTTTATATATGTATTAATTGAAGAGAGAAGGTTTTTAATGTTGTCATTAAAACTTTATTTATTTATTTTTAAACATTTAAAACATATAATAAACTAGTGGTTCATGTTTATTTATCGTAGTTCTCGAATTAAGATCATTTCTCGCGTGAAATTAAGCATATATATATATATATATATATAATTTTGTCTTTTGTTTACTTTTGCTATTGTGTCTTTGTTATCGGCATTGTGACTTTTCATCAATTTTTTTATTGTATATATTTTTTGAACAAGAATGACGGGATAAACATTTAGATTTTGAATTTTTTTTGTTTTTTCTTTATATTTTAAGTTATGCTTTTTTTATTTTTTTTATTAAATTTATTTTAAAGGGATTTTTTGTATGATCACAAATCCTTCTTACACTTCTCATTTTTGTTCTTTCTTTATATTTTAACTTTACTATAAATATTGTCCAATCATTTAGTTCTTAAGTGCCTTAAAACTCATATAGGTTTTCAAAGGAAATCAGCCATATATATATATATATATATATATATATATATATATATATATAGAGAGAGAGAGAGAGAGAGAGAGAGAAAGAGAGTCGATTTCTATTGAGAACCACTTTGAGTTTTTAAGAACTCGGAAGAATTAAACGTAGCAATTTTTTTATTTTTTTACATATATGTAGGTTACATGTACCTAGAAAAAATACAACATAGTTTACGCACCGAGTCGACTTTTTACACGAATGAAAATAATATTAGTTTTAATGTATAAAGTTAAATAATGATGATAATAATAATAATATTAGATAAAAATAAAAAATATTAAAAAACAGTTGTTACGAGGTTCGAACCCGAGCCGAACTGTTTAGCCTCTTAACACACACTTCTTGACCAATTTTACTAACTCATTTATTTGTTAAGATTCAGTTTTAGTTAAACTTATGCATATGCTCAGAAAGCCCAAATTCATTTATAAACCCTAGAGTTTGCAACCTCAAATCGATCACTATAATCCCTCTGTCAATCAAAATTGATAGAGGGATTTTGATTAAGGCATTAAAACAATGAAGATTCATATAAAAATTACCAGTTTCAATGTCGAATTGATAGCGAACGACCAATTAGGGTTTCAGCTAAGAAGACACGATGTAAAATCGATCTTAAACGGCTTCTTTGCAACAATTGAAAGGAGATTTGGTTTCGGATTATGAGAGGGTCTTGAGGAACAATTTAATTTCGTTATCAACAAGTATTTATACGGATTCAAGACCACGTTAGCCGCGACTCAAGTTAACGCAAAAATCATTGTATATTAGTTGTTATTTGACCAAATTAAACGATGATTGATGTGTGATTGATCAAGTAATCCATAAATGTGTTCAATTTCCACGAATACCGGCTTAATTTGTTGAACTAACATTAAAAATATATTAATTATTAATAACTAAAAAGAATTTAAAAAATGAAAAAAATAAAGACTTTTCTCGACGGGGAGAAAAAAAAAGAAAAAGAAGAAGAATAAATATGTTTATTAATTTGCAAACAAGTGCCTTATTTGACCAAATTAAACGATGATTGATGTGTGATTGATCAAGTAATCCATAAATGCGTTCAATTTCCACGAATACCGGCTTAATTTGTTGAACTAACATTAAAAATATATTAATTATAAATAACTAAAAAGAATTTAAAAAATGAAAAAATAAAGACTTTTCTCGACGGGGAGAAAAAAAAAGAAAAAGAAGAAGAATAAATATGTTTATTAATTTGCAAACAAGTGCCTAGAGTTTAGGTTAGTGTTCAAAGGTGTAAAAATCATAATTAATGTTAGAATTGCACATAAACGATACTTCTATAATTCTCGTTAACAAACAATATAATTTCTAGAGACGTGTAACGACATTAATATAAAAAGAGATAAAACAAAATCATTGTTTTTATTATAAAAGAAATAAACGAGTCGGGTTTTCGGGATCGAAATTGACGAATGTTACAATGGTTAACTCAGGCACGTGTATATCTTTGTTGTATTTGAACTTTGTGGGTATAGGTCCCTATAAACCCTCACGAGACCTTACTCGTCCACCCGGGCTACCAGGGGGTTTAAAGAACTTGTTACATACGCTAAATGCAACCGTGATTCCTTCGAAAGTGAGTTAGGTATTTTAACTGTTTTACTCATTTAAGAAACTTAATTATGAAAATTATTTAACTCGGCTTGGTATTTAAAATTATAGTTTTGCAAACATTTTAAAAGACCTACACTAACCGTTGTACGAAGCTTGCTTCTACACTTTTGAGAGTTTGCAGACACAATTGAGTCTTTGAAGAAGACGGGATTTTCTAAGCCATCACGAGTTACTTATATTAGATGATTTCGTTTTCATAATTCTGTTGTTTTGCTAGTTAATTTGTTAACAATGTAATTGTATAGTTGTTATGAGCATCACATTAGTCTCGATTTTAAATCTAATAACCAGTAAATTTTAACCATGTCCTCGTGAATGTTATATTAATATATATATATATATATATATATATATATTTAACATTGAGGGCAATGTTAAACTCAAGTGTGGGGTTGGGGGATAATTGATTTTGTTATTGCCTTAGAGTAACTTGATTTTGCGCAAAAACTGGAATTGTAAATTGTTAATTGCTATTTTTATTGCCAAGTAGAGGTCTTTGTTCATGGTCAGTTTTTAAGTTTCTCGAAAGACTTCTTACCAAATTTTTTTCAAAAAGGGATATTAAAATGGACCATTTAGATGGGGATAACGAGTCATGGGGACGGGTATACATGTTTTATATCGGCAGCCCATTTCCTCCCGTGCGTGTGTGAGATTTGTTTTATATATAATACACATATAATATATAGATATATCCACATGTCATATGAGTGTCATATGAGTGTCATAAAGAGTATAAACGATATGTTCATAAAATATATAACTTGTTTGTCATATTCCTGTCAAGATCTTAATATGACATAAAAACCCACATATATATAACTTGTTTCTCATATATGTATGGAGAAATAGGACTTTAGAAACTAACATATAATGGCCTTAAAATAAAAAATAATAGTAGTACACCTACCCTACATTATCCCTTAGGAGCCAAGTTTGTGTCTTTTCCATTTCGTTTGTTAAACCCACATTACAAGTTGTGTTAGCTTTGACCTTTTGTTTTAACCCTGTGGATGGAAACTCGGTATGTTAAGAGTTGTATATAAGTTGGCTATTGAGCATGGTACACAATGTACGTATGTCTCGAGTCAGTTATTTTGTATATATGAGTTTGTTAAAAAATATTGAAAAATCAAACAAAAGCTCAAAAGAGTCAATGTTTGAGTTAGTATCGTTTGTAAATAATAGTCAGTGAGTCGTTTGTTTATTTCAATAAATTGGGTTTCCTCCACCATAAGCCATAAATAAATCCTATTCCATTGTAACATCCTGAATTTTCTAAAAATAATATTTAATATATTATTTAATTATTATGGAAAAATTTACTAGAGTTAGTAGAGAAATAATAAAATAATAAAGGTGGAAAGTTAAGTAGGCTAATTAGATGGAATTAAATATGGACCAAAGGGAAAGATAGGCCTTAGGTCCATGCGCTTAAGTGAGTATAAATACCCCTTAAACCCTAATCCTTTCCATTTCATTTCATCTCTACACCATAGTCTACACCTTCAAAAACACACACTTAAGCCAAACACACTCTACTCTACTGTACCAATACATTAGAACCCGGCACCGCAGCCCCGGGGCGCCGTATGAATCGTTTGGATCTAGATCTAGCTTTGTTCGGGTGTTTAATCGACCAAAAACGAGCTTAAGGACCGCCTTAGCTCATATCCGGACACCCCAAAGCTACCTGGACTATAAACAATCAAACCCCGATCAACCATGGTGGTTAACGGCAGCTGACGGTGCCAGAATCGAAGAAAAAACCCCAAAAACGCGTAAAAAGAAAGCTGACCTGCACTTTGGGCCGTATAAGTATTTTCAACGTATAAGTTCATGCGGTCGTATAAGTATTAGTAACGTATAGGTGTACACGGCCGTATATGTATGCTTGTAACTTATATGTATATATATAAACGTATATGTACGCAACGTATATGTACGCTTGTAACATATATGTATATATATAAACGTATATGTACGCAACATATATGTGTGTTGGTAACATATATGTATATATAAACGTATATGTGCATGCCGTATATGTATATGTGTGACTTATACGTTAGACGGCTTATACGCTGGGAGAACTTACATTCTAAAGGGACTTGTACGGTGAAGAACATATACGCCAGACTAACTTATACGCTTAAAATGATTTTCCGAATAAACGAAAGATAAACAACGTATACGTGCGTAAACGATAAACATGAACTTATACGATGGTTAAGATGAGAATAAGTAAATAATTAATGATGAAAGGTAACGTTTAAAACGAAGATTTGATTTGATTAAATAATAAAATTTCAGTTTTCTGATGAGGTTTCTAGTAAAGACTTATTAATGAATATAACAATTTTGAGCGCAGCCAGGGGCTCTGCCCCTTGGACCCTGCTAGGGGCTGCCGCCCCTAGAACCCCGTTACCCGGGGTGCTATCCCCGGACCCCTGTTAGTTGAGGGTGGCAATAACTTAGAAGTATGGTATAGCTATAAGTAGTTAATTGATACTATGATTAATACACAGTTAGCCGTGCACAACTTAGGAAAGGTATAACAGTAAACTCTGAGAAGAATCGTCTAAAGGTGAGTTTCTAGCCCCGTTTTCCTTGTTATGTTTTCGAGCTATGTACATACTCAATGTGCATAGTTAATACACTTATCTTAAGTGGTAAGTGTATGTCATGTATGATTTATTTGATAGTTATTGATGATAAGAAAGAATATTGTCGGTGCGTGAACGATCTTCGGATATTGCACGTACTGCCACGGAAGATGATTGTATAAGATGAGATTGTATATATATATATATATATGTATATATATATGATACATGAATGATGTATGTTGTTATATGATTGAAAGCTTATAAAAATAAATGTAAAGAAAGAAATGGTAGGGTTACAAGTAAAAAGAGACCGAGCCCTAATAATACTCGAGGAAGCAGGGACCATACCCTAATAATATCCGAGGAAGAAAGGGACCGAGCCCTAAAAATACTCGAGGAAGAAGGGACCGGACCCTAATATTATCCGAGGAAGAAAATGGACCGAGTACTAATAATACTCGAGGAAGTAGGGCCCAATTCTCTTTATAACGTATGAGTATGTAAAGTAAAAGTAAATATAAAAGTATGAAAGAAAGAAATAGGGTATGTACTTATGTATGTACGATAGAAATATAAGCAGGTTAAGTAAGTAACATGTATATATGGATATGTACGAGTAAGTAATATGTATCTACGGATATTTATATATATAAGTATGTGAAAGTATTGTGTGTTACCTACATTATCTAGAACTCACTCAGCGTAGCTGAGTTTTAGTATGCACACAAGTAAATAGGTTGAAGCAGCTGGCTTAAGGAGACACATGGAAGGATTTGAAGGGACTGACATGTTATGAAGATTTGTCATGATGTTTAAGTAAGATACTTTTAAGACAAGTTTGAATGTTTTTTAACGAATGGTCGAAGTTATAATTATTCCGCGAAAGTTTTTATTAACTCTGATATTTAGAACTGTGTTCATGAGTAAATCCAACGTCAATGTAGGGCACCGGGAACGGGGCCTTACATCCATACATGAACCTAAGCCACAGAAAGACCCTAGTCCTATTCTTTATGCAAACGCGAGTAATGGGTGGAGATATGATCGGCTCACAAGCTTATTACTTTGTGTTCATATTTGGTATAGAGGACAAAAAGATACTAGCTCACTTTTTGTTGGTCCAGACATTAAACCGAGAGGAGATGTATTATATTATGAAGGGTGCGATCATGTGTGCCTTAAGCGAAAACAAAGTAAACTTGTTTGAGCGGTTCTATAGTTTTTACATGCATTACTAAATTATTTGGTGAGTTATCAATCTTGAAAGTGTCAGTTCTTGGGAATTGAGTATGACCTTATACCTCACTAGTATTAATAATCATAATTGATGAACCATCGATCGAAGTGTATGTGTTGCATGATAGTTTGCTTGAGGGCAAGCAAAAGATAAGTGTGGGGATGTGATGGTCGGGTATAAGTCGTGTATATTGTTATATTAATTGTTTCGTTTTAGTTTAAATATAGTGTGAACTTTGGTACTTCAAGCGTGTTTACGTGTTTCATATCATTGGACATTAAGGATGCATATTGGGATGTTTTACGAGCTCGGAATGATGATTTAGAAGAGCAGAATTGGTCGAAATGTTTCACAATGCATAAATCAACAAGTTCTTAAAACCCCTGGTAAAATATCCCTTTGCGCTACGCGAAGGGATGAAGACTAAACGCTTCGTGCGACGAAAGAAATTCAAAGAAGAGCCCGACAATTTTGTCCTTCGCGCTACACGAAGGATCAAGCTATCAACAATCGCGCAACGCGAACCACCTAAAACGGGGAAAATTAAACCTAACTTATTATAATCAGTTTTCAGCCCCTATTCGACATATCGTTCATTCCAGCAGCCAGAGAAGAACACTAGGACGATTTTGCATCATCCCGAAGCCCTCGGTTCGTCTAATCATCGCATGCTTCCATCTTTTCATCAAATAAGCGATTTCTTCGTGATATTGTATACTAAAACCGATGTGTTCACTTTAGGCTAGGGGTTTGCATAAGTTTACTTTGATCGGATTCTATATGCTATAATGATTAAGAACTTTATTGATTTTTTTATTTGATCTTGTTTACTTTACCAATTGTTTGTTTAAACAATTTGTGTTTTTGGTTATCAAATCATGCATAAACTATCCGGTTGTGTTCTTCAACATTTTGGACTAGGTTCTTGTGTCATTGAACCAATAATCGTTAGTCATTGCTTAACACTTTATTTTTATAGTATAAAACTGGTAATTGGGTAGGTCTCGCTCAGTTGTGTCAACAATTTAGATAGAGTTTCGTTTGTCATCACAATCAACCTACTAGGTCCAGCGATTACTGCGCAGTCAACTTGAGTGAATATGTGATTAGTTTGTTATCGCATTACCTGAACCTGAAGTGAATCACCTCTCTCATAATTGTTTATAGTTAATTATAAGTAACCGTGTGTTCTTATAATCATCTTTATAAATTGCTTGACATCAGGTGTCCGTTTAATATAATAATTAATAAGTTATGAGTCAAACTTGCATTTTCCATTGATTCTTTGTGAAGACGACCTTACCTACACATACTATTTATAGGTATTTAAGTGATTATAAATACTTGTTTTTTTAGGGGCATTTACATATTTCCCCTTCCTAACATCCTTAATTACATATTTACCCAAAACTAAAAAAATAATCACATATTTTCCCTTCCTAACACATATAAAAAGGGGAAATATGTAATTAATTTTTGGGGTTGGGGATATATGTAATTAAGGGTATTTAGCAAGGGGAAATATGTAAAAAAATCCTTTTTTTTATTAGAGCACGACATCTACATCAACTTTTCAACGATGTGGTGGAAGTTGGTGATGGTTTTGGTTGCTGTGGGCCGTGAAATGGTAGCGGTTATAGGAGATGAATGAAGATGTAAATAAGTTTTTGATATTAAAGTAAATGAGTTTTTGAGATTTAAGTAATGGACCAAAATGTCCTCTCGAAAATCACACTTATTATTTGAACCAAACATTTAACATCATTATATTGACAACAGTATCGATATTTAAAATCATTGTATCGACAACCCTCAACCATTATTCCCCCCTTTCACACTTATTTGAATCGAAACTGACCAAGATCAGTTTAAACTATACCTAAACCCCTAAATTTCGTATTACGTTCGTATCAGGCAAGAACTTCACACTAGCACACATCTTCTTCCATGTTTTTATGAATTTTATTAATTTTGTAAATAAAAAACTAACAACATTAAATGAATCTAACATTTTTTTAGTTTTCTAAAAGGTTTATCTACAGTAGAAACTTTATAAAATAATATACTTGGGACCACCAAAATTTATTAATTAAAAGAGTTATTAATTAATCGATAAATTAATAATTATTAATTTATATATTAATTAATATTTTATTAATTATAGTAGAATACTAGTTTACAAACACCTTTCAACTTGATGTGGCTAAAAGGTGTAGTGTGGCAGAAAGGGTGTGTCATTGACGGGGTTGTGTGCAGCACATGGAATTGGTCTAGACCCCCGGGCTCGCACAATGAGCTTGAGGAGTTACGCCAGCTCCTCTTGTCGTGTCTATCAGTGGCTTTCGGTACCGGTGAAGACAAAGGGGTTTGGTTGTTGGACGAAGCGAACGGGTTTTCGGTCAGTAGCGTGAAAAAGAAACTGGCTGAGTTGGTTGGTGATACCCCATAATTTCTTTTTGATTGGAATAATTGGGTTCCAATGAAAGTGGGTATGGTTGCTTGGTGTGCGGTTTTGGATCGTCTCCCCTCCACAGTAGCGTTAGCTAAGAGAAATTTGAATGTGCCTACCCTTTTGTGTCCGATCTGTGGCGAGTTCGAGGAGACGAGTGAACACTTATTTGTGTCTTGTGCGATGGCTCAAGATCTATGGCAAGTGATCTCTTCGTGGTGAAAGATCCCGAGAATTTACGCGTTTAGTATTCGCGACATTTTGAATCAACATAAATACACTAGGTTCACTACAAAAAAGGCGAAAATGTTTCATGCTATAACCTTGGTCACTATTTGGAGTTTGTGGAAGGCGAGGAATGCGACGGTGTTTGACGGGAAACCAGTGGTGTTGACTGACTTGGTGGAAAGAGTTAAAGTTCTTGGCTACTTGTGGATCCAGAATAGATCGAGTTCAAGATCGATGACTTGGGAGGAATGGATAGGTTTTAGTTTGTAGTTTGTTTTTGTATGGTGTTTTTTTTGCATAGTGGCTTGCTATGCTGTTATTTTTAATATTATTTAGTCTTTCAAAAAAAAATTATTATATACAATGCATGTATATCAAATGAACGGCCCAATTTGAAAGAAACCTTCAATCTCTCACCTTATTATGCTTCTTGCGTTCAATGTATCACTTTATGGACATTAAAAATATTTTCTATATAAATACAAGATCAAAATAGGTTAACACAAACACCATAAGTTCTTACCATGTTAAGGAAAATTAGAGACGAGATTCAAAAGGAAATTGATTTTAACAAAAAACAAAAGACAATTGAGGAATTTTTCAAGAAACCTTCATAAATCATTCATGTAATATTCTATATAAGGAATTATTAATTTATATTTTATATGGGGTTTAAAAAAATTATCAAAAATATATTATTTTATAATTTTAGCGAATTATTAATTTAGCACTCTATCCCCGAGTCGGGACCGGCAAAAAATATTATCTTAGAAAGTTTATTAAATAATTGAGCATTAATTTATCGAGTTTCTACTGTATTTTTACCTGGTTTAAACCTTTGTCATGTAATTATTCGATTGAGCAACCTTTTATGAAAAAGTGAAAGCATGTCGATCTTTTATCATATCAACTCATACAATCATATATGACAATAAACTCGAGTTATAGACTAGTTGTTTTATTAATATAAAACCAAATAAAGTATGATAAAAAGTTAATCTGATTTGACACTAAGTTAAAATATGAAAAAGGAAGAGAAATATATATTTGGGTGTGCCATTATTGGAAGTGCACAATAGGGGTTTGCGCCATATATTATTTAAAATTACAACATGCATGTGTCTTAAGTTTCTACATAACTTATATTAAAAATGATAACACTCCAAGTAATAATTTTTAACTAGCTTTTATAATTTATAAGACGTAAAATATGGAATAAGAGCAAAAAAAAAGGAAAAAAAAAGAAGAGTAGAATGTTGTTCCATAACCAAACCGACTAGCTACATGATCAGAGTCTAGTGAGGTCAATTTAAATTGTACCCATCTAAATAGGTTGTATCAATTGAACCGAAGAACCGGACCAACAGGTGGGACTAAATTCACTTATATGATTTTCAAATTCTTATACCAATTCATTTACTACCTATATTTTGTTTATTAAGGTCTTAATATTGGATTAAAAACCAGGAATTTATGGATTAAAATGAGCCATCTCTTATTATCAATTTTTTGAATTGACAATCTATTTATCGAATATTTGGGTAACTAAAATGGTGGAGATAGCAGTTTTAAAGAGCATCAACAACATATAGGTAAGCACCACAATTCCACGTTGGACATCTCATATCCTCGCCCTCTCACTTAAATTGTCCTTTGACTACATTGCATCCAAATTTTGGTATCGGGTAACCACGAGGTTTGCTGGCCTCTCTCTTCCACCTCAATCATTTTTTCTCTGCACCAAGGTTAATGAGTCTGATGGACCCAGTTACCGTTGCTCTTACAAGTTTACAAGCCGAGACTAAAATACCGGTGATTAGACATGCTAGCTATTATCGAAAAAGGTTACATTATTGTCTATAGGTGTTTTATTATAATAATCTCATTTTAATTATTCCTTTCCTTTCGTCCCCTGGATCACTCATCCTTTCTAGCTGAAGTGGCCAACAACTATACATGACTCAAAGCTATATATTCATCCATGGAAGTAGAGCATGACAAATTAATAAAGAGATAATGGTTCCCAGGACGGAATTAATGGCATGCAAGAACTCCCTAATTTGTTGTCTTCAAGCCAAATTAACCTTTAAAGAGTAAATTAGATTAGCCTTATCATTACCCTACCATAATCCCAATTAAAATTTGAATAAGGAAAATTCCCAAAATAAGTATTTATGAATACGTTTTTCAGGTTTTAGGTGTCATTTTCAACAAATTCCTAAAATATGTATTATAAACTAGTTGTGATGAAAAGTTTATGATTATACACGAGTAGTTTGTATAACCAATTAAAACTTGCCACGTGTCCATAAACTAACTGTAACGACCAGTTTCTCTAATCATCTACTCGTAACGATTAAATAAGTTTCAAGCCTCATAATCAACGCCCACGAATAAATAAGAAACCTTTAGTCGCGATGAGCAGATTTTAAAACTTTACGAGACACGAGTAGTTTATCAAACTAACCACGACGATGCGTTTTTTACCAAGTACATTGAACCAGTTAGTTTTACAAAACACTAACCGGAATGGTTAGTTTGATAGGTCAACTAGTCGTTACAAGTAGATCTTGGTCAACGACTAGTTTACATTCCCGATACGAGTATATTATTAGTAATTACCTCATCTCGATAAGTTTACCTGGTTTACATTACGCATACGAATAGTTTATATGTAGTTAACTCGTCGTGACTAGTTTACCTTGTTTACATTCCCGATACGAGTATTTTTTAGTAATTAACTCATCTTGATAAGTTTACCTGATTTACATTACCCATACGAGTAGTTTATATGTAGTTAACTCTCGTCGTGACTAGTTTACATTCCCTATACGAGTAGTTAATTAGTAACTAACTTGTCTTGGCTAGTTTAATGTAATAGTATACTCGTTGCGACTAGTTTACCTTGTTTACTCGTTTCTTGTTGAAGTTACAAAATATAATTATAAAATTTGTTTTTCGTAGCGTCTAGTACACACTTGCTATCACATTGGGCCGAAAGTCGGACAACGAGAAAAATGAAGAAATGCAGGTTATGGTTAGTTACGGGCATAGACCAATACCGTTATAACGTTTACGGCAGAGAAAGACGATGTTTAGTTGAATTCCGGAAGGCGACGTGTGGTTGTTGCAAATGGCAGGTGTCAGGTTTACCGCGTGGTCATGTAATTACTGTTTGCAAATTCATAAAAAAAATTGATTGTAGTCATTGGGCAATGGACTTCTATAAAAAGGAAACAATTGTTGCTTCTTATTCAGAGCCGATAAATCCGGTGGCGAGTGAATCAGATTGGGTCGTGCCGGACGATCATATTCCGTTATTACCTTCGCTTACGAATAAAAGACAAGATGGTCGACCCTGAAAAATAGATGTATTCCCTGTAACATCCTAAAATTTATAATGTTGAATAAAGAAAGTTATGTTAGTGATTTCGCGTTTTTAATTATTAATATCGGGTAGGAGCGGATCAGGGACTTGGATTAATTGAGATGGGTTAAATGAGAATGGGATTTAAGGGATATAAATATCCCCTAAACCCAAAAATATCTTCATTTACATCTATTCCTTCACACTTCCAAAACACACACACACCCCATACACAAGCCGACCGGCGGCCGAGATCCGAGGAGAGAGAGAGAGGCCGAGAGCCGTAGAGAGAGAGACCAAGATCCGAGAGAGAAGAGAGAGCGGTTGGTTGTGATTAAGCAAGGAAACAAGATCCAACAAGCTCAGAAAGGTAAGATTCTTGAACTTTGAAGTTTAAAGATCCAAGCTTTCTAGTGTTAAGTGACCGGAAATGGTCGGGAAGCGTAGTGGGTGATATTGAACCATAGCGGGGGTGTTAAAATCGCTCGAAATGTTGGACAGAAACCAAACAGCAGGCTGTCTGGGCAACTTCGCCTTCATCTGGGCAACTTCGCCTTCAAGCGATGAACTTCGCCTGCAAGCTAAGTTCGCCTGATGAACTTCGCCAGAGGTTTAAGTTCGCCTGATGACAAGTTCGCCTGAGGTTTAACTTCGCCTAAAGCTAAGTTCGCCTGAGGTTTAACTTCGCCTAAAGCTAAGTTCGCCTGAGGTTTAACTTCGCCTAAAGCTAAGTTCGCCCGAGGTTTAACTTCGCCTGATGCTAAGTTCGCCTGAGGTTTAACTTCGCCTGATGACAAGTTCGCCTGAGGTTTAACTTCGCCTAAAGCCAAGTTCGTTTAGAAAATAAATTAAAAATCTAATGAAAAATGTGTTAAGACAGTTAATGGAAATAAAATTTTTCCAAGCTGACCTGGCAGCTCGACCCCAGCCAGGGGCTCTGCCCCTTGGACCCTGCTAGGGGCTGCCGCCCCTAGACCCCGCTGCCAGGGGCGCTGCCCCCGGACCCCCGTTCGTTGTGGGTCATATAAAGATAGAAATACATTATGAGAAGTGATAGTTAATTGATACGTATACTTGTTATACAGTCAGCCGTGCACAACTGAAGAAAGGAATTACGATTAACGGTGAACGTAACCGTGTTCAGGTGAGTTTCTAGCCCCATTCCTTGTTATGTTTTCGGGGCTGTGTGCATACTTGATGTGTTGTTAATACATTTATCCTAAGTGATAAGTGTATGCCCTATGCGATATATGTGTTATGTAAGAATGATTGCTTGATGGTACGTGAACGATCTTCGGATATTGCACGTACTGTCAGGTTGTAACGCTAGGTATAGGTAAGAATGTTATGTATGTTATGTATATGAGCATGGTAGTGATAAGAAGAAAGAAATGATAACGTATGGTTGTATGGTTACGAAAAGGGTACCGAACCCTGATAATACTCGAGGTAGGATGTATGGTTGTATGGTTACGAAAAGGGTACCGAGCCCTAATAATACTCGAGGTATGATGTATGGTTGTATGGTAACGAAGTGGGAATCGAACCCTTCTAATATTCGAAAACTAGGGACCAGACCCTTACAATATCTGTGATGATAGGGACCAGACCCTTATAATATCTGTGATGTTAGGGAATCGAACCCTTCTAATATTCGAAAACTAGGGACCAGACCCTTATAATATCTGTGATGATAGGGACCAGACCCTTATAATATCTGTGATGTTAGGGAATCGAACCCTTCTAATATTCGAAAACAAGGGACCAGACCCTTATAATATCTGTGATGTTAGGGAATCGAACCCTTCTAATATTCGAAAACAAGGGACCAGACCCTTATAATATCTGTGAGGTTATAGGGCGAAAGGCTCTTTAAAAAGTATGATTATGTATGTAAGGAAAGTATGAAGGTAAAAATGAACGTATGATTATGTATGTAAAGAAAGTAAGAAAGTAAAAATGAAGGTAAGAGCACTTAGGTGTATATGAAAGAAAGTTAAGAGATTAAGTATGAAATGTAAGAAGGTATTGTATGATTATGTGATTAACTAGAACTCACTCAGCGTAGCTGACTTTTAGTTTGCACGCGGGTGAGTAGGATGAGGCAGCTCGCTTGAGGAGACACATGGCACTGAACAGGAGTCTGGCATCTGAAGACTTATGATGTTTTAATTTTAATGTTTTAATGTGAAAAACAAAGGATGTTTTGAGACAAGTTATGAAATATTGTAATGTTTTATGAAAGTTTTATATTCCGCGTAAATGTTTTAATTAACTCTGATATTTAGAACTGTGTTTATGAGTAAATCCAACAGGAAAGTAGGGTTACCGGTAACGGGGCCTTACATTCCCTCACGTGGTGACGAAGTAAATGCTCGATTTTGTACTCGATGTAGGGGAACCGGTCATCAACGCCATCAATGTAAGAAGTGCAAATCCTTGGAACTGAACCACAAGAACAAATAACCCTTCCATCGTTTCGTTAGTGGCGAAGTGATTCCGGCAATTCATTTGACAACCTAGACATTTTCTACTTTTGGTTTAACTCAACGGTAATGGTTTGGTTGGAAAGTTAACTGGTAAAGGATTATAGTAAACAAAACGAGTAATATACACGTTATTATATAGCCGCGACTAATTTATATGATGATATTAACTACAACAAGAAACGAATAAACAAGGTAAGAGTAAACTATTACGTTAAACTAGCCAAGACGAGTTAGTTACTAACTAACTACTTGTATAGGGAATGTAAACAAGGTAAACTAGTCACAATGAGTTAACTACATATAAACTACTCGTGTGGGTAAGGTAAATCAGGTAAACTTATCAGAACTGAGTTAATTACTAATAAAATTCTCGTATCGGGAATGTAAACAAGGTAAACTAGTTACTGCGAGTTAACTACATATAATCTGCTCGTATGTGTAATGTAAACCAGGTAAACTTATCGAGACGAGTTGATTACTAATAAAATACTCGTATCGGGAATGTAAACTAGTCGTTGACCAAGATCTACTCGTAATGACTAGTTGACCTATCAAACTAACCATTCCGACTAGTGTTTTGTAAAACTAACCGATTCGATGTATTTGGTTAACAAACGCATCGTCGTGATTTGTTTGATAAGCTACTCGTGCTTCATAAAATTTTAAAATCTGCTCGTTGCGACTAAAGGATTTCTTATATACTCGTGGACGTTGATTACGAGGCTTGAAACTAATTTAATCGTTACGAGTAGATGATTAGTGAAACTGGTCGTTACGGTTAGTTTATAGACACATGACAAATTTTAATTGGTTATACAAATTACTCGTGTGTAATCATAAACTATTCGTCACGCCTAGTTTATAATACCTATTTTGGGAATTTGTTGGAATGACACCTAAAACCTGAAAAACGTCTTCATAAACGCTTATTTTGGGAATTTCCCCTTTGAATAATTAACCAACCATAACTTAATAATAGTCTGGCGGGTTACGAATAAGAGCTGACTGTCACACACATATATTAACATTTAATATTATTCTTTTGACAAATACCATAAAAAACTAACATACTTTCTATTTTTTCTCGTAATTAAAGACATTCAACAAATTTTTGCAAGTTAAGGTCTCTTCACATGTTAATTTAAAACAAAAAAGCGATGTAACTAATAAAATCTATATAGACCTTATAAACTACACGTTGCTAGGAAATACAATAATCCACTAACCAGAACAAAAAAGTGATGTAACTTATAAAATCTATATAACCCTAGTCGACATGGTATGTTTAGTATATCACATATGGTGTAATTAACGTTACTAAACCAAGAAGCTAAATAATAATTATCATTAACGATCAGTTATTTCAACCTTTAAAATATATATGAAATATTATAACTTAACACTCAACTATCATAGTTACTTGCATTAGCTTCTGCAATGATTATTAAGCCCAAGAACAAAAATTAAAACGCTTGGAGACTAGAAACAAAAAATTTAAAACGTGTTTTATCTTCTTCCATCATCAACCAGAAGACTAACTTTCGCAAAAAAAAAAAAGAAGAAAGTTAATAAGTTTTTTATAGTTTTTTTATAAGTTGTCTCATTTTTTTCTCAAAAAAATTGTTGAGAAATTTTTATAAGAAAAAATAGAAGATATGTCGGTTTCTATGGTATTTGTCCTTATTTTTTTTTGTAAAAGATTATCAAATTGTTTTAAGGTCATGGTATGACTAAGTAGCGGACTTACGATGTCCATAAGGGTGTCAAACGGCCGGCACCCCAATTTTCATGTAGTTTCCACGTGACATGTTTTATAAAAATCGTCAAGATATGAAATCAAACCAAAAAAATAATAATAAAAAAAATACGTTGCCTAACATCATTATGAAGCTTTAAACTAAACTTATTTATAATGAAGCCATGAAAACATGAATAATAGTAGATTTTGCGTTTTTAAAATTGTCCTACCCGACCTTTAAAATACACAATCAAGTTGATAAATATATTTCAACATCGAATATTCGTGTCCCATGAAAAAGTTTTTGGGTTCGCCGTTGGATATGACATCGGAGGACCTAAAGATTGCTTGTTTGAGTTTCCGGTTATTTGTACTTATTGTTTTTTTATTAGAATTCCTAGTTTAAGAGTGAGCAGTGCTCATGCTAGTTCATAGTTGCACGTGGTAGCAGTTTTAGATCTTTTTAATTTGCCTTCAGTTGTTTTAGCTGAACACATTATCTTATTTATTCCTCATGCTAGTTCATAGTTCCACGTGGTAGCAGTTTTGAGTGTTTCACACAAATTATAAGTCCAAATATCCTTTTATATATAACACAAACCGAGTTACATCTGGATAATGGGTAAGCGAGCAACAAGCTGCGCCAAATTAATTAACATGTATGTTGTTGGATGATATCAAGAACAATCAATCAATCAAAGATTCAAGAACACAATCACAAGATCATATGTAGGAATAGTTAAAGATTACATATATGGGTACAAGCAAAAGGAAGTACGTATGTTTACATATATGGGTATATATAACCTAATTCTAAACGCTGCAACCCTTGGTGAAGTGTGAGACGGTTATCCTCCTTAATCCTAAGTTCCAAATCTAATACAATTATCCAATAAATATAATAAGAATAATACACAAGTCTAGGTTATATAAATCTAATATTTTACATACCCTCCTAAGCTAGACTTAGGAGTGTATGGAACCAGTGTAGGGTAGGATTAAAGCCTTCATCGTGTTGTTCTCTTCCCGATCCATAGGCTGATAATAGACTTTGATTTCTGAAAAATGATGTTGAGTATTCATTCTTGTTTGACCCGCCAAAAGATGTTGTGTGCTCTATAATCTTCCTGTCAAGATGTCTGCACGGATGGAACAGGATTAACCGTGTTTTTAATTTGGTGTGACCCGCTAAAATAAAGTGCATTCAGGTTCTGGTGTGGCCCGTTCGAAGATCTTGTTGGGTCTAACTTCATATCTTTCGAGAGAAAAGCAGCATGCAGTGAATCAAAACAATTTGACTTTTGGTGCTGATTTTAAATATCCCTAGTGAAATTTTATTCTCTTTGTGAAACTGTTCTTGATATTTATAATCAAAATACAAAGATAATCTTTCTTTTGTATTTATAACACAATTGAACAGTTGTTTAATAGTCATAAGTACAGCATAAGTACGTATCTAGTCTACGCAAGTGTTTAGCCGACGAAACTCTTGCTACGCCGTTAAAAGATGTTAAAATCAACGAGAAGCTTAAATTTGTAGAACAACCAATTCAAATAGAAGATAGCATGATCAAGTTCCTCAAGCATAAGCGACTCAAGCTCGTGAAAGTCAAATGGGATTCAAGACGAGGACCCGAGTACACGTGGGAACTCGAGTCGAAAATGAAGAAGAAATATCCCTATATATTCCAATAAATCTCGAGGACGAGATTATTCAAAAGGTGGGGAGGATGTAACACCGCGTAAATAACCCTATAGGAAATATGCCAATTACACTAACTTTTATAAGTCTAGGGACTAAAATGAAAATTCTGAAAAATATTGACTCATCGCGATACGCGACGGGGAAGTGATTTCACCCATCGCGTATAGCGATGGACTTGCACATGGACCCAGAAATGGGCGGGGGTAGCGATACGCTATGGCCTAAACACGCGATGACCACGCTAAGTAACGGGGACACGTGTCCAACCACGTGGCACAATTTAACAGGCCACGTGTCACAACATGGCATGGCGGCTAAAAAGTACGACGCCGTGATACGTGACGGGTTAAATAAAACCCACCGCGTATCGCGATGGGTCCCTGATTTCGCCTATAAAAGGGGTGAAGGATTTGAAGCCAATTTCATCCCAAATTCACTCTCACAATCACATAGTTAACCTAGGGAATCGTGCCCAATAGCCGTGATGAGCCGACGTTCCATTTTCTCGAAGTTCATGCAAGTTCTAAAGTTATAAGTAAGTAGTAATCACATAAGCGAGTAGATCAAGATCATACCGACAAGTCATCACCTTTTTCTTAGTATTATCATTCCAAGTACCCGTACTAATGTAGGAGTTACGTTTAAGTTATTCAATTATAGCTTAGACATCAATCGAGGCTATGGCCTTTAACCTTAAAAGTATTTTATAAACATTCTATAAACATTCATAAACGAGTTTTCATAAACGTTACTTCTTAATGAAGTAATGTTAAACAAAAGTTATATTTTGATGGGCATGTAGTAAACTGTAAGGGGGATATCACTAGTAGTAAGTTTCTTGCCTAAGGAAAAGTAATTCGTACAAATCACAATCAACCGAGGGACCCGTTTACTTACCTGGAGAAACTTACCAACGTGTTATAACCTATTAAGCTAAAGCATGCTATATCAAACGTCACATAAAACTAAGTATTTTCATTCACAAACAAAGATAAACGATTTCAAGGTTAAGCTTCACAATCATAGCTTAATCAAGAAACACCATTCAAAATTTTTATACAAACCTATTAATGTATATGTTAATATCATTCTCAATCAATCAATCAAGGTTTCAAACACACGCCGACGGTACAAGTGAATACATTAACCTTTACAAACAGTCAAAACATATTTATACTCGATAAGATTAACGGGTGTTTTTCTTAACGAGTCAGTCAACGTTTACATGAGATTACGTGATCTCTAAAACGTTATAATACAAAGTAGAAAATAAAATCAACTCATACCGAATACGCATGTTTCTGGATCCAAACATAACTGTTCAGCCTAAACAGTCGAAGGCTACATGGCCGCGGGCTAACGACCATAACTAGTTCTACATTAAGGGCTACGTGGCTCAGAGAAGACATTTGTGTGTGTAGGGCAATTGTACATATACCGAAAGTAGAAATACTATTACTGAGCTTGTCAAGAAAACTATATTTGTATTTTAACTGTCATTCAAATGATTTATAGAGTCATACGTGTTCACCAGCATATAACTGATGTGTTTTTTCAAGCCCATTGCATGTAATTAAGCATTAGTAGCAATAGCAAGGATTGGAGTCTATATGAAGATAGAAGCGCGTTTCGAGATGGCTCCGTTTTTTATAAACTAAATCCTTGTAATATGAAACACATATTTTGTAAACGAATAGTTGGGTATTTAATTAACAAGTAAATTTTCACAGTAAATTAATATTATATTCAAACCTAAAGTCATCCGCTAAAATTAACCCATAACTCTGATATATTTACAAAACAGGTACCAACTTGTGGTCACACGCCTAGGCCCTAAGTCGGGGTGTGACTTATATTAACATGAAAAAAATAATATTATGATATATAAATATATAACAAGTAAACTATATATAAATATATTTATAAACCTAAAAATAATATTTTCAAGATGTGTTTTTATATAAGTAAACTAATGATTTACATATTATATCTTTATATATACTATTATATTTAAAAAGGGGTATAATATTAATTTAACAATAATTTATCGAGTTTTCATAATCTATCTTGTACATTTACTTAGCGTATCCGTACTTCTTTGTTCCTTATTAGGCTTTATCGTTAACGCGTGATTTTCGCATTCTTAATATTCTAATTCACCTTTGTTCGTTTATTGCGGTGCATACCATATTCCCCTATTTTACCCGTTTTCTACGTTTTGGGGACATATGCGTCAACATATATTCTCTTATTTATACATATACTCAAACTGCAACTATTGTCTTATGTGTTAACGATTTTATACCGTACTTGTTGTGTGCTTATGTGCTCATTGTGAATCGCATTAGGAGAGGTCCAGCATAATCTCAGAATAGTATGATCATACGCCAGTCATTATAGCCATTGTGATTCTTGACATCTCATTTATCTATGCTCATTGGTTAAATTGTTATTCTCATTTGACTTGTTGCAAATATTTATGTATATATATATTATATGTACATTAAACTAGTGTGTTGCTCACTCAACCTTGTGTTGACAAAACTACTTTATTTTTAACTCGTATGCAGGTCATCGTGTGATGTGAAGCTAGTTCAAGTTTGGAAGATCACTTAAGGAATAAAGTTAGAGAAATTTAAATGAGACAATTTGTTTTATGATTTATCTTTTTCTCTTGTTGAATTTTTTATTTTTGGATATTGTATTGAATATTGGTTTTTATTTGAATTAATTAAATGGATATTGAAATTTCTAATGTTGCAAGATAATACCTTAAGAGTTGTGGACAATCAGTTCACGACCCGGCATCCGCCGTAAGTTGGGGTGTGACACAAAATTTGTAATTCTGTCTTATAATACAGTGTCAAATGTTTTTATTACGTCAGATGTGTTATATAAGGGAAAGTGAAAATGATATTGTTAGCCATCTAAGCTTACACGTGATACATATCAAAACTACGTAGTTTTGATTATAAGTCTCTTATTTAACTAAAATATCATATTTTAATCCAAGATTATCTATTAGTTAACTGCAAAAAATAAAAAAAAAACCTCACCGTCTTGTTAATCTTCTGTTTTTAAATAGTTATGTTAGTATTATATTAATAAAAAAATGCTTACAATGCAGACATGTCCGACCCTTAGGGAGGCTGGGTGGTTGACGTCCCTGACCTGACACCCCGCTAGGCCTGGAATTCTTTTAAAAAGGATTATATTTATTTTTATAAAAAACAATATGTATATTTAATATTTAAACTTAATTACATAATAACTAGTTTGTTTTTTTTGAGTTGAGTTGAAAATCCTTATTTTTGTAAATGACTTCTTGACGAGGTGTAGTTTTTAAGCTTGATTCACTCAAGTTCAATTCTATTTCATCATTAAAATGGATTGTGCATACATAACAAACAAAACTATTTACAAATTTGATAATTTTTAATAATATTGAGAAAATAAGAACACAACGCATCAAAACAAACTCATTAACATTGCTTCATTTCCCAAAAATCGTGTGGCTAAATTCATTCAGTTTTTGACATAATTTCTTTTTTATCGGTCTCTAGTTTAGTATTGAAATCATTATTTAACACAACCTTTGTTTTTATAAACTTTTTTTTTATTTGGGTAGTACAAGGGATTGTAATAATTAAAGACAAGGGTAGTAACTCAACCACGCCCAAATACTCTTTTAATTGAATGGATTTATGGAAAGTTTTAGGAAATTTCTCAAAATGGCATTTTTTAAGAGAGATAAAAGTGAAAATTAGTCCTAAATTTAAACATTTTTCTAAAATAGCTCATCAAATTTAGACTGAGGAGACGAGATCTGAATAAATCTTTAGGCCAATAAAATTCTGACAAGTGTCAAAATCCGACGGGTTTTTTTAAAACAAATTTTCACTTCATGCTAACTGGACGCCACATATCACAATTCGCCCCTGATTGGCCTAACGATAACATTAACCAAAGCGTACTAGTTGTTGACTAAAAGATTTCATTTCATTTCATTTCATTTGTACACCCCTCTTATCAAATTCCCCCAATTTGTTTGTTACAGCCCAAGACACACAAATCATGCACCATCCATGAATCCCCCATCTTCTTCTTCCCAAAAGCAAACCCTAATCCCAGGTCTCCCATACGACCTCGCATTCCTCCCGTACTCAAATCCATCTGCAAGTCATGGAACCACTTGTTCTCTTCAAGGTTCATCCATTCAATCCCACAGTTGCTATGCGTCTTCCCCCAGGATCCATCCGTGTCCGCGCCTGGTGTAGACTCCCCCTCATGCCCTGCAACCCCCACGTGTACAACTTCGCATCTCTTTCTCATGGCTCCCACCTTTACATCCTCGGCGGCTCCTTATTCGACACGCGCTCCTTCCCGCTTGACCGCCCCTCGCCTTCCTCTTCCGCTTTCAGGTTTGATTTTCTCACCAAAGCTTGGGACTCGCTCCCGCCCATGATCTCGCCACGCGGCAGCTTCGCGTGTGCCGCGGTCGATGCTAACCGGATTGTTGTCGCGGGCAATGGCTCCCGGCACGCGATGTTTGGCGCGGCCGGGACTCGGATGACTTCGGTTGAGGTGTATGATATTGGGAGGAATGAGTGGGTCGTGTTGGATGGGCTGCCGCGCTTTCGGGCCGGGTGTGTAGGGTTTATGGTGGGGAATGGGGATGATAATGATAAGGAGTTTTGGGTAATGGGTGGGTATGGCGACTCGAGGACCATTTGGGGGTTTTTCCGGTGGATGAGTATTATAGGGACGCTGTGGTGATGCGCTTTGAGGGTGGCGGTGGGAGGTGGAGGGCGGTTGGGGATATGTGGGAGGAAGGGGACAGGAGGCAGCTTGGGAGGATTGCGGTTGTTGAGGATGGTAATGGAGGTTGTACCGGGGTTTTCATGCTTGATAAGAATGATATATTCAGGTAACTTAAGTTTGTTTTGCATATTGTTATAATGCTATTATTATGGTACTAGATGTATGCTTGCTCTAGAGTTAATAGTATGTTTAAGGGTATTATATTTAGGCGTATGCATAGTTATCAAATGCACTAGGCGAGTAGGCGCAAAAAAAGCGAGGGCCTGAAGAAAAAAAGCGCGCTTGAATAAAAAATTTAAAATATTTTATGTATATGAAAAATAATACTATTCTTCAAATAAAATAAACAAAAGCTATTATATAACATTTAATATCAACTAATTAGTACCAAAAGTTCTAAAATATTCAAGATTCAAATGTAATTCCAGAACTTGAATAACCAAATGTATCAATATAATGCCTTTGACCTCTCCTAGATCTATGTTTTAATAGCACTCCTTGCGTTTCTTTTGCTCGGCTTTTATCTTTGGCATAGACAATGCTGAAGCGCTCGCCTAGGAACTAAAAGCGCATTTATTGAGCCTCGCCTGAAAAATGGGCCTAGGCGCAAGAAGCGAGGGCTTTTAATAACTTTGGGCGTACGTGCTTGGAGAAGTAGCCGAATAAAACTACCTCACTGTTACCCATTTATTGTGATATATATTACAGTTATATCCATCATCTTGGTTTAGAAAAGCGTGAGACGCTTTGAGGCGTTTTAGTCTCGATAGGCGTTGCGCAAGGCTTGTGCTTCACATACCTGTGTAAACGAACCAAACAAGGCATCGTTCATGTTCGTCCGTTAAGCTTTTATCGGAAAAGCAAACGGTTCACGGACGCCTAACCGAACGAAATTTTTTGTTCATGTTGGTTCATTAAGGAAATGAACATGTACTTGAACGGTTCACGAACACAAATGAACACAAACATTGTTTTATATAATTTGGCTGACCGAGAATTGTCAGTGTTAACAATTCGGTTCAGGATACCAAGTTTTTGTGCTTTTTTTGACATTCATATTCATGTGTTAATTTACATAGAAATTAATCACACATAATACTCATATATATATATATATATATTTGTTTTGTACTTATTAAGTTTGCTTAAATCTATATGATAAGGTTAGAAAGTCATTAACAAGTTATTGAAAAACCTTTAACGAACAAACATTAACGAACGTGAACGAACACATTATGGAACGTTTACGAACACAATAGAATGAACATGGTCTTTGTTCATGTTCGTTCATTTAGTTAATCCATCAAAATCTCTTGTTCTTGTTCGTTCATTTATAAAATGAACGAACATAAGCGAAACGAAGAGTTCACGAACAATTCACCGAATGTTCGGTTCGTTTACAGCTTTATGTATGAGGAACCCGTCTTTATGCAACTGAATAAGCTTTATTTACAACTAGAATTATGGCTCTTTCATCTGGTCTATGTATCATCCTATTGAAAAAGTAAAGCTTCACGTCGCGTGTGTTTTTGCTCTTGATGTAACTTAAAATCATGCTTATGTTTATGTTTTATGCAATAGGTCAGATTCAGTTGGGTTTGGGCTTAAACTGAACCAAAAAATATAATTTGGTATTGGGGTAGTTGAAAACTGTTCAATTTTGATTTTATCGTTTTTGGGCTTTCACAATGGGTCAATTCGGTTTCTTTTATTTGTTGTTGCCATTTGGTAGTTTAAACTTTGGGCCGAAAAATTTACCAAAATTAACGAATTTGGGCCTGTAACTCTAGGCTTAATACTCTTTTGTTAATTCCTGGTTAATTGATTATTACATATGGTTAATTGATTATTACATATCTGCGTCTAAAATATCTGAACCACATGTATAATCCATAAACTCAAGAATACAAGTGTTTTTCAGTTTTTTCGGGTTCGGTTTGGTGATTTTCGTTTTTGGTACATGCGAAACAGAAACTAAACTGCAAATATCGTTTTAAAGAAGCTTAAGATCAATCTCTCTATTTTGGCTTTGGTTTGGTTTTTTGGTTTTTCGATACATGCAAAACCGAAACTGAAACGCAAATTTGGTTTTAGAAAGAAAGCAAAAAACCAAACTGCCAGTTTTGGGTTTGGTTCGGTTATCTCAGTTTGATTATTTCTGTTACGGATTGGTTTTTTGAGTTTGTGTTTCATGCACACCCTAAAGTGCAATGCGTGGTTCTTTACATATTATTGGTTCTGGTTCTGAAACCAACATGCCATGTTTGCAGGATAATTATTAGATGTCAAAATTTTGGTGTTTTATACTTGTACTAACTTCTCGACACGCTTCAGTTATCAATTTTTCAAGCCTAGTAGCGTATCGTGTAACACGAATTTTGCATTTTACAGGTATGACATGACATCAAACCGCTGGTGGAAGGAAACCGCTTTACCCAAACGAGCCTTAGATGAGTCAGCAGTGGGGTTCGTTGCTTTAAATGGTGAACTTTATGTTATGGCCTGTCACAATGGAGCCGGTTCAGTGGAGAATCGAAGGTTGAGACGCCATAAACGGTCAACATCTCTGTATTTACAAATCTACCATCCCGGGACAAGGGTTTGGAGAACCATAATTACCAAACCGCCATTCCAACAACCTTTGGATTTCAAAACCACGGTTATGTGCACTATTCGACTCTAGACTTTATTGATGTCAATTTGTAGTTGCAACATGTGGCTGTGTGATTGTTTCATTGTATAGCATGCTATTGAAACAAGTGTCTACTTACCTTAAATGTGTGTCTTTGTTTGATGTTGTTGCTTGCATATAAGAAAAGTAATTGAATTTATTAGATGCTTAATGTTTTTAGTATTTTTTTTTTAGATGAGTAATTAATATTTTCTTCTTTTTTCAATTGCTTTTTGCTTCGACTCTGTTATTAGAATCTTGTTTACTAACATTAGTGACGTGGTACTGGGTATAAAACTAGGCTCGGGTATGATTGGGTATTGAAAAACTAGGTATTAGCCATACCCGGGTCGGGTACAGAGCTGATATTCTAAAAACCTGGTATTTGAATACTTTATATCCGGGCGTTGAAGTAACATTGTTTTCAGTTTTTTTGAGGCATTTTTCGAGTGCAGATTGGGTGTTTTAAGGGGCTACACTTTTTTGGGGATATTTTTCAAGTGTTTTAGGGTAATTTTGGTTATAGATTGGGTGTTTGAAAAACTCAGTTTCGGTTATCAGAAAACCCGATTCCGCGTATGGAACCGTTTCTGGTTTTTAGTATTACTATTTACGAATCTTGTCCGTTTCCGGGTATGAGTTTTGGTACTGAAATGCATACCCTATTCTTACCTTACGGATATGGTCAGGTACATGTTTGGGTCGTCAAACCCGAGTATAAAAAACCCGATTATGGGTTCACGGTTTTTGTGCCCCTCTAGTTTGCGACTTTGGGTTGTTATTATTATTATTATTTATATTATTATTATTATAGATGAAACATTCTGGGCCGGTTTCAAATACCTGATTATGGTTCTGTTCATGTTTTATAATCTGGTGTCTGTTAGTATGTTAAATATTGGGGCAAAATTCCCATAATGCTCATTCTCCACTAACAAGTCAAAGAAATGTCTTATCAGCTAAAGAAATTCCAAATATGTCTACGTGAACACTGTCGGTCACGGATTTATTCACTTTAACGATCTTTTATTCAACCAGCCATCAAATACCACGTGTCAAGCTTAACGGCGAATCGACAATATTCAAGAAGCCAACTTGGAGCTTTTAGGTGCTTTTGGAGGGGCATTTTGGATATTTTGCCTCTCCAAAAAGCCATAAGCAATTTCAAGAAGCAATCCCAAACACCCCCCTATTATATACTCCACGCATCTCTTTTGCTTTTGAATCGAACTCGAGAAAATCATAAAAATGGTAACTCTTCTGTCTTTACCATAATCGCTTTGAAGAAATGAAGCTCTCAGTCTGAAAAAGTTTGGCTGCTTTTTGAAGATATGTAGTTCATCGGGCTTTAAACTCCTTGGGCCTCCAAAATTAAATATAAAAAATTAATTGATGTAAGAAACATAAATATAGTCTCATATGCAGCAGGTTGCCAGGTTTAGCTTATTCTAATTTGGGTTGTAAACTCTCTTGAACAAGTGAGAGTTCACGATCCTTTCAATTTTTTTCTTCTTAGTTTTGTTAAGTTCTTTATATCACGAAATACTGAGTTGTGGCCGCCGGAATACATTAGCGATTCGATTTTTATTGCTGGGATGATAATAATAATAATAATAATAATAATAATAATAATAATAGTAATAATAATAATAATAATGTCGGTTCCTGACGTTGACATGGCCGCTGACCGTCTGTTCCAACGGGGACAGAGTAAACACAACAACGTCGTCTCCTCTCTTGATGGCTGTCGTTCCGCCGTTAAGCTTGACACGTGGTGTTTGATGGCTGGTTGAATAAAAGATCGTGTGAGAATGATTCCCGGGACCAACGATGTTCATGTAGACATTTTTGGAATTTCTTAGCTGATAAACTTCTTTTTGACTAGTTAGTGAAGAATGGACATTGTGCCAAAATTTGGGACATTGGGGTGTGTCATATCGACTATTTAAGCAACTTTTTAAAGTGTATCGATGAAGAAAAGTGTGTATACTTTTGCTTATCTTTGGTGAAATAAACAATTTGAGATTGCACAAAACAAGCTAGATAAAGGAGCTGGTTTTCAACCACTTAGACCATCCAAATTACCGAGTCAAAATTGTCGGCTATAAAAACAAGGGGAGGTACACTCTTTTTGCGCACTGAACCCCATTAAGATAAATTAGGTTTTAGACCCCGCCGCGTTAAGTTTAGTAGAGGGGACGCTGAGCTTATTTTGTCTAGTAGTAGAACCCATTGCGCCGGGTCTTGAGTATGATTGATATACATTAATAAATAACAATTTATACTTGTCAGTGCTAGAGGTAATTTAAAATTCGGAAAGCTCGTTTAAAGATTCCTTGAAGCTGTACTACATTATAGAAAAGATGTATGTGGTCAATGATCATGTCTTAGGAGGTGGTTATAATGCATTTTACAAAATATATATGCAGTTGTTCACTCGTTCCTTACTAACGTTATTCTTACAAAATATACAAAAGATTACTAATTTCTTGTATTTGCAGTTGCGGTTGGTGATGCTTGCTAATGTTAGAGCATGGTGCGCGTTTGTAGCCCAAAACCTTAGACATGAAATAAGACATGTTTAGAGTCAAAAAGTCACTCCTACAATTTAACAAAAGCTTCAACAGAATATTAACTACTAAATTTCAAATAATTAACGTGTCTGATTTCCTAGAGAAAGTTCAAATGGAATAATGTTCTTGCAGTTAGTGTTATGTCACAATAATTTTAAGATAACCAACTAACCTTTTTGTCTAAAGGGTAATTCAATCATAGCCTATACTCAACAAAGCAACAGCGTTTCAACAACATTACAACACAGAACTGTAATGATGCATATAAGAGATACCCAACCATGAGAGCTTCTTCATAAGATTTTGAAGTATGTGACCATGCGCATAAAAGTTGTTATATTCAAGATGCAGCCAGTTGACCGGTACCAACATCTTTCAATGGTCAACATATCAATAAGAAATATAATCATTCTATTTCCACAAATGGATAATGAAAAGAAAAACCAATGAACACCAATAAACCTCAAAACATATAGATGTGAAAACCACATGCACAGATCAGTGTCAAATGATCACCATAACACAAAGAAAAAATGAATCGAAACAGCTTTGGAACAACAGCCAAGTCAAATGATCAGCCTGTTTCACAGTCCAATATGGTTTGCTTTGTACAGGTCAAAATGGGTTCGTTTGTAAAGGTCAACATGTGTCACTTGTACAGGTCAAGATGGGTAGTTTTGTACAGGTTAAAATGGGTCAGTTTGTACAGGTCAATATGTGGCACTTTGTACAGGTCAAAATGGATCAGGTTGAACTGAAAACACTTTTTTGGCCATATTAAATATCTGTTTACAAAAACTAATGCGTTTAATTTTGTATTACAGAAACAATAGTGTTTAAAAATCATTTAAGAGGTCATATGCATTAAAATTAGACTTTCGGCCCGTATCGTCCAGTTGACCCGTTTGAGATAAATATTTAATCATAATTGGCAGCTAAAGATATTATATTCCATAGCAGGGTTTTTTAACGTAACTAGTGAAATGAACTGGAGAAATACCATAAAGCGCAATCTCGGTAGAGAAATGGTTGTAAAAGGAGGCTTATTATTAAGTGGGAGAGAAGCTTTGAATACATACTCCTTTGCATATAGAGATTGGTAACATGACACGAAACTTAATCCTGTGCAGTGTGATGACATTGCAGATAGCAAATCCAATACCCAAAAATCCTAGAGATGAACAGAGACAAGTAGATTTAGTTATATATATATATATATATAATATAATAGTTGACACTGTATTTTACTAGTATATCTTATTTTTTTCATAGATTATTGTCGATTGCACGCACCAGTTGACTGATTCAAGGAGATGATAACGTAGATGTTATGGAACATTAGTCATTAACCTGACATGGGAGATCATGGCCCAAAGCTCGAGATAGGCGAAAACAGTAATGAAAAAGTGCAACAAAAACGTATCTTAGGAAATATTGCCGGATCTTTGCAAAAAAGGATAGAACGAAAAAAAACAATTAGTTAGTGAAGTTTAAAAAAGCATAAAAGGTTTTAAAAAAAATTGTAGAAAAGCAACAAAAGAATTAGTTAAAATATAATTTTACTAAATTCATAGGCTTTTAGGAATTTCTAAGATTTGGAGGACAAAACTGGATTTGACATTATGAGAAAATTATATATTTTACGATGGACTGTCGGGTGGCTCAACCTAAAACGTTTGTTGTCTATGACATTGAACCTGGTCTCCCTCCGTTAACAAACCCAAACATCCATCCTTCCTTGCTGAATCTTATCTTAACAAACTAAACCCCTGCCCTCCGGATTCCAAAACCCTGACTTAAGAAGTAACTCTTCATCATCATCATCATCATCATCATCATCCTCCTTCTCTCGCTCTATGTATACACATACAGTAACTCATTGCATATGTTGCTGCACAACACATTGGCTCACATGTAAATGAAGCAGTAAATACTAAATACCAAACAGAATGAACAAAATTAGAATAATTTGGAAACTGCTAACTTTTACTGTTGGTTCGATTCAATTAATGCTGTTCAGTTTTGTTGGTTAATTCAATTACTGTTCGGTTAATTGGTTAACTTGCTTACAAAACAAATAACATCAAACAATAAGCCCACACATGGCAATGCGCGGGTAAAAACCTAGTTTCAGTTTAATTGTTCAGTTTTAACATAACACATTTAAAAAAAGTATAAAAACAAACGAGCTTGAACATGGCTCGTTTAGCTAAACATGTTTCATGAGTTCACCCCAAGACTGACCCGAACATGTTCTACTAAACTGGTAAACCCAAAGACGTGTGAAGTCTGTGTTAGTACCATCCACTTCACACCCTTATAAACATTTATGAGGTTTAAAGATAACTAAGAATATATTTGAGTAAAAGATGATAGAATGCTAAATTCAACATGATGATCAATCGTCGAGATTACACAAAAACAACAAAAAGGATTCAACGTCCACAATAAGAGAAGAACACTTTATAATTTATTAAAATGATAATAAGTGATCGGGTTTATTTAAAACTCCCACAAAAGAAATGTTAGGATTAAACGCACACACGAAACCGAACACACACACGAAAGCAGTAAACGAACACGAGGATTTAACGTGGTTCGGTCTAAACTGACCTACGTCCACGGGTGGCAACTAGGTATATCTTTATTGAGTGACAAATATTACAAGTACATAATGTTGTTTATATAGAGACTGAACTAGGGTTAGTAAATTATTATGCAAGAAATCTAAACCGGGCCGGGCTTGGGCCCGACCGCCCACACCCGTCTCCTCTTTTGACTTCATATAATAAACCGGGCCAACAAGGCCTACGAACCCAACAATCTCCCACTCGGAGGCCTTGAGTACTCTCGTCTGCACTCCTGATTGTACTTATGTAATCTGAACATTAAACTTCTTCTAGTTGCCACCGCCTTCTCATCAATTAACCTGAAGGCCCGTTGAAGCTCCCCGGAGCTCCAACACGTCAGTCATGGCTGAAACTGCCCCTGACCCGTTCTCTGTCCCTACCGGCTCCCACTGTAACGAACTACCGGATCCTGAGATAACCTGAGAACAAACACTCTCCATATTCAGCAAGTAATTCATTGGAGAGACTTTTACAGCTGGAATACTGGTTTTCTTAATCCATTGTCGACCTGGAACTGTAATTGAAACACGACCTGTGCTCCCACTGTCACGATGTCCCCCAACTGATTTAACCTTCCTAGCTCGTTCATCCTGAATCTTCACTTTGGCTCTGGGTTTGTTACTTGCAAAACGAACCTTCTTCTGCCTACGAGATTCTGTGAACCGGATTTTGTCTTTCACCAAAACTGGATCCACTCCTTTCGGTGACATATCGACCATATACAACGAACCCATTTTCTTGCCACGAGCAACCACGAGATTCCCTTTGACTACTTTCCACTGCCCATTCCCGAACTTAACATCGTGCCCTTGGTCATCCAACTGCCCAACTGAAATCAAACGTTTCTTCAAACTTGGAATAACCCTCACGTCTTTCAAAGTCCAAGAAGTACCGGCTGAAGTTATCAAATCAACGTCTCCCATACCCGTAACCTCTAAAATATCATCATTCGCTAGTCGAACCTTTCCAAAATCCCCAAATTTAAGATTCTTCATCGTTTCACTACAGTGAGTGGCATGAAACGATGCACCAGAATCCATCACCCAAGCATCAACGCTACTCTCAACACTACAAACCAAAGCCTCATCACTACTGACCCCGTCATCTGTGTCGTCTTCTGTAACGTTCACCTCTTTCTTACCATTCGGACACTGATTCCTGAAGTGTCCTTTCTCTTTACAACCCCAACATTCAATATCCTTACGAGTCTTAGACTGACTCCTCTTCCTGCTCCCACTGCCTCGCTGTTTTCCCCTACCTCTACCTTCTGTGACTAGCATATTGCCTGATGATTCACCTGGACTTCTGCGTCTTGAATCTTCTCCCAGAATCAGATCTCGAATCCCATCGAATGTAATATTTGTAGACGAACTACAAACTGCAGTCACTGTTTACGACCAACTGTCGGGCAAAGAGGATAATAACAAGAGGCCTTGAACTTCATCATCAAACTTAATGTCAACTGACACTAAGCGGGACAAGATCGAATTAAGATTATTGATATGAGTTGTAACTGACCCAGCCTCTTTCATTCGAGTTGTCACTAGCTCTCTGATAAGATAGACCTTATTCGCTGCCGAAGGCTTCTCATACATGTTGGATAGTGCGTCCATCATACCACGGGCTGTGGTTTCTTTCATGACGTTAAACGCCACATATTCCGACAACGACAATGTAATACAAGCCCTAGCTTTCTTGTCTAACTTCTTCCAATCTGCTTCTGACAACTTTTCTGGTTTTTCATCCTCGAACACTACATCCAAGTCTTTCTGACAAAGTAGTGCCTCAATCTGCATCTTCCACCAACCGAACTTCTGTCCGTCAAACTTCTGTATCGAAAACTTTCCGTCTTCTGCCATAACAATGACTAAAACGAAAAACTGGATAAAAAACAGAGACAGACACAGCAACACGAGCCTGAACTTAACGATTGTTCTACTGAACTCTGTTAAACAATCAACCTATTTAACCCGCAGCGGAATAACGAACTGTAAATCAGAAATCGAAACTTTAAACTGAAACGATAAACCTGACAAACGCGGTTGGCACTGGTTCTAAGTTTCTTTAAATTTCTTCTGACTTGAAACTGTTCTTCAACGAAAATAGGATCTTGATTCGCTGTTATTGACTCGTACTTTGCAAAGGAGATCGGCCCGCAAACTGAATCGAACTTTGCTTGCTGGTTGCTTGTGGTTGACTTTTCCTTTTTTTTTTTCACGTGAGGACACCAATTAATATAAAAACACAAGAAACTCTCAAATAATAATTTTTGTGGTAGTACCACTTTGTTCTCACGCACACACCCCCAAGAAAAAAAAAACCTCAATATTTCTGGCCAAAGAAAAAATTCAATAGTCCAACAAACAACCTAATCTTGGTCAGAACCCCCTAGTCACGCCGCCTTTATCCAAACAAAAGGCAACCAATAATATCTAAATTTTGCCTCTCTCTCTCTCTCAAACCCACACTCACAAATTAAATCAAGTCTCCTGCCGAAAAAATGCAAACAAAAGTTTCCCGCTAGATAACCGGCGAGGCTGCCGTGTCTGTTCCTAGCGGCAAGATTCAGACGACGGCGGAACCCTAGCGTAGTGGGGTGGGCGCGGCGGGAGGTTTGGCGGCGACTCGATGGGTTCCCGTGTTCTTCGTGTGATCCGAACCTAAGCTCTAGATACCACTTGTTAGGATTAAACGCACACACGAAACCGAACACACACACGAAAGCAGTAAACGAACACGAGGATTTAACGTGGTTCGGTCTAAACTGACCTACGTCCACGGGTGGCAACTAGGTATATCTTTATTGAGTGACAAATATTACAAGTACATAATGTTGTTTATATAGAGACTGAACTAGGGTTAGTAAATTATTATGCAAGAAATCTAAACCGGGCCGGGCTTGGGCCCGACCGCCCACACCCGTCTCCTCTTTTGACTTCATATAATAAACCGGGCCAACAAGGCCTACGAACCCAACAAGAAAACATACCAAACAAAAAAAACACCGTCTAATGATTAACTTGTTCTACCTGCTTGATGACCGCATACTAGTCCAAGGAAACCTGGCGGTTGCAGAGGCGTTGCTAGTGACACAACTTCTCTGGGGCGGCCTGTGCCAAACCCTGCCACCATACACGGTCTGCTTCTTGACCCCGCTCCCATCAAGCCAGTGAGTCTTGTTAGTTTCATCATCGCCTTCAACAATGGTGGACTTGGAGTGTTTTCTCATGTCTTGCGTTCCTCTTCAATCACACGAATCGGGTAGAGATCCGGTGATATTGAAAGGGGGTTCCTTAAAGTAACATATGCCTTCTTGTAATCAGGTTTTGCAATCAACAGGCCGCTTCTCTTCTTCTTCTTCTTCTTCTTCTTGTTAAGCGTTCTAACCTCGTCCACTTCAAACTCGTATAGCGATTCCAAAACCCTCTTGATTTCAATCTAGAAACAAGATTCAAATGCATCAGACTGAATATGAAGAAATTGTGGTGAATACTAAATAACCTTGGAGGCGGAGGGAATGGTTTTGAGTGCAATTTCGGTAATGTTGGAGAAAGAGGTGGGCATAAGAAGCTTAATAGGAATATTGGCAAAGTTAACGACTCTTCTTCCCAATCTACTCCCCATGTTTGAAATGAAACTAACCCTAGAAATGAATGGCTAATAATATCATATTAAGAATGTACAGGTAGCTAATCATGGGCACGAAGAAAACAAGTTCAGATCAAAAACCCTAAATCATACGAATCAAATAATATCATTTATTTTGGTAGAAGTTAATCGGCATATTGAGATAAAGAAGAAATGGTTACAGGTGGTGACGAAATCAACGCGACTGCTACCAAGGTTGGTTTGAGGCGGGTGGGTGTGTTCTGGAGAGAAAGAATTAGGGCATTCTATCTCTATTTCTATTTCTACAAAGTAAATAAATACTTAGACAGGCTCCTCCTCCCTTTTATTAAAGTTATAAGGTTGTTAGATTTTTAAACGAAGGTTTTTCATGTTCGTGTATTTGATTCGAATTTATAGGTATGGATCTTACCAAACCCATACAGTTCTTAAACGGGTTATAAAATCTCATTAAATAAAAAATAATCTTACCAAATATTTAATATGAAAATCCTATAAAATAGGAATATATTAAAAATTAATATTTAATTTTTTTTAAAAAAATATGGTTTATAATTAAGAAACAATTCAATAATTAAAAAAAAAAGGAGCTGGCCATGGGTTTTACCAGACCTATATAACTTTTAAACCGGGTTATTACATCTAATTTATTTGTAAACCAATTTTCATAATCAAATCCTAAGTATATAATTATTAGCTTCCTTACAATACATAAAATTAAAATCAAATATATATATATATATATATATATATATATATATATATATATATATATATATATATATATATATATGGTAAGGATCTTAAGAGAACCTTTGCAAATAAAGAACTTTGAGAACCATTTTGGACTACTAAAAACACCTTTAAAAAATCATAAAACAAAAAATAATAAAAATTTTAAAAAATAAAAAAACCAAAATTCTTATATTTCATTCCGGTTTCATTTAAAAAATAAAAAATAAATAAAAAAATATCGTATTATACACATATGTATTATTTTATATAATCTTTAGCTACATAATATACACATATGTACAATATCATTTATCTTAAATTATACACATGTGTAAAAAAACATGTAAATGTACATATATGTATATATTATACATATGTGTATATAATTTAGCTAAACTAAGTTTTTTTTATGAAACCTGGATGTTAAAATAAGAATTTTGGTTTTGTTACTTTTTTTATTTTTGTGTTTTTTTTTTAATTTTATGATTTTTTTATTTTTGGGTTTCTTATGGTCCAAAATGGTTCTCAAAATTCTCAATTTCAAAAAAGTTCTCTCATGATCCTGATCATATATATATATATATATATATATATATATATTAGAAACGAGTAATATAAAATAACCCCGTAATGCAACGAAACATTTAATATCCTACGTGTCGTGCTCTGGTTACTTTCTGCCACCTTTCAAACCACCAGATTGTTTCATTTGTAAACTAAGTCTTTTTATGCGTTTGAAGCGCTTGGCCGTATGGGGCTTCTAATGAAACCCGGATAGCCCACGGGTCATAACAACTCATTTTAATATTTCCTCTTTCCTCTGCCTACGAGACCTTGCTCGCACCCACCTTATCACTGGTGTGGATTGAAACAAGGAGAAGACTGAGCGAAAGTCATGGTGGATTGAAAGTCTTTCTCTATCTTCACAATTGCAAAACCTTACCTTTCAATCAAATATTTCATGGTGCGATTTCAACAATTCAGCAACACATTAATTGCACACTAATTTTGAATTTTTTGCAGGCGTCTTTTTCGTATGATGCTAATTTCAAATCGAATTCAATAAGTAAGTTGTATCGTTGCCCCTAATCTATATGCATACTTAAAATTGATATAATAGCAACCTTTGTTAACCAATAAAGATTCATAGTACTTTATTAATTAGGTTTTTTCGTTAATTTTTTTAAGGTTTTATTATATATTATTATTATTATTATTATTATTGTATTCAATTTCAAAAGGTTATTTCCGTTAGTGTTCTGATTAGGGTTATTTTTTGTTATGCCTTTGTTAGTTATTGAAGATCATTTGAGGTTTATGATCCCGATAACAAAATCATGACTAGATAAGTTGCTAGAACTTTACATCATTCTAAATCATGTACATTTAGTATTATTATATTATTATTATTATTATTATTATTATTTTGTATATGATTGAAGCGGTTTGTTACAATGGAACTCTAATTGATCTAGAAGAAAGCCATCAATGCTATTCATCAATGTTAAAAGATCTGATTGCTATAAGTAATATGTTTTACAACTATTAATGCTTGTTTCTATATGTTTGACCACATCCAGATTCGTCTTGATTTTATGTTAGATACTTTATTGATAAACTCCAAAATTGTGATCTACAAATTTATGTTTAATTTTAATCAGAGGCTTCAAGCTGAAGGGAATAAGGTTTTGTTTACTTTCAAAGTTAAAGTATCTATTTATTGACTATGGTAGCTTTAATGTTTTAGGCAAAACACCTCTGTAGGGTATTCTGGTGGAGTTTGACTTTAATGATCAAACAGTTTTTTTTTAAATTTAATTTCATGATGGTTGGTTTTAATTTACTTAAGTACTTCAGTGGGGTATTCTAGTAAACTTTGGGTTTCATGGTCAAATAATTTCTTTTATGCAGATTGGATATAACTTATTTTAAGGATTTGAAAATTGTTTTATCTCCTGATTTATTTGCATATCAGAACTCACTTTAATTTAGATGCTTATTTAATTTGCAAAGTTTTTTTTCACATCTGTTTGTTTGACTTTTTGATTTATATGGTTTTGTTTAATAATATATTTATATGTGTGTGCCTTTGTATGTTGGTAATATGTAGTTTAGAACCTTTTTTTTACATTAATCTTTTAATAATTGTAGTGTCAAACGTGTGTATTATATTCGGCGAAGTTCGTAAAAATTGAGCAAAAAATACATCTTTGTGAGACAATACATGTTTTATGAGACGGGAATGACGTCTCTATAATTAGGTAAAAAAATGTATGCAACTTTGTTTTACCTTTAAAAATTATTTTTGTTACAATAATAGTATGATCACTACTAATATGTTTATTAAAAAACTAAAAAGAAAATAATCACTTGTAGGTAATACCAACTTTTTATTGCAAAAGAATCCCAAATGTTGAAGCATTTGACATGATTAAAAATTCTTATTTCAAAAACATTGCTGATGTTGTTTTGGGTAGCGAGTAGCAACTTACTGATATTTTATCATCAAATATCAAGCATGTTGAAAACAAGGTCCATTCTGGTATAAATATCTTCATGCATCAATACAATAAGTTCCGAAAATTAAAGTTTAAGGTGTTGGTTTCTTTCTCAATTGGTGCGTGTTATAAATCATAAACAGTCCAATGTTAACAAGAAGCGTATTTGATTGAGATTCAGTCATAATGGAGGTTACATATTTTGTTTACATTTAGACCAAAATATTTAGTTTCGTCTTTCAGAAAATGGGAAACACTAGGCCGTTGGCATAATGGAATCCTTGGTATTCCAAGGTACCTTATCATTACTTTGTTCATGTTCGTTCATAAAAATAATGGCATGTCCGTGTGCATTCATGTTCATTCAATTAAAATCCAAATGAACAGTTTGCAATGGAAATGAACAAGTCTAATACATCACAGTTTATCCAGAAAACACATCTAAATTAGTGGCTTATATTTACCTCATTCAATTTAACGAGCCCATTATATATATATATATATATATATATATATACCGGGGATGGATCTTGCGAGAAGTGATATTACAGTGAGAAGTGCGAGAAGTGAATGTACAACTCCATTAATCCCTAATTTCACTCTTTTTCATATGATGTTACATACATATATGCATGTTGGTTGTATTTATGTCTTAATTACACATTCAAACCTACCTACAAACATAAAAATGTACCGAGCCACATTCAAACCTATGTACCTACACACATACAAACATATTTACACATATACAAACATACGTACACATATAGAAACATACGTACCTACACACATACATATGTACCTACACAATGCACCTACACATAAGAAAGTGAGTGAAATTAGGGATTAATGAAGTTACACCTTCACTTCTCGCACTTCTCGCTGTAAAAAAATTCTGAAATGACCCAATACCTATATATATATATATATATATAACTACTTAAATGTTTATGAAACATAAACGAACAAAAATACATCAACGTAAATAAACGAACATAACCGGATGCCCACGAACATAAATGAATAAACTAAATGCATGTTCATGTTTGTTCTTTTTTAAATAAACGAATATCAACTTCTGTCACACCCCGACCAAAGGCGACGGAACATGCCGGGGTGTAACGGATTGCACATGAACACAATACACTATTAAAGTAACAATATTTAATCAACTCATTTAAATTCATAAAATCATAAAAAGTCACAAAACATGTTCATACAATAACCAAATTCAAACATAGAAAATAATACATTGTTCGTTTTGCTAATATCCTAATAGTCTTTATTACGTTTTTCACCAAGTCCTCAAATCATCCTAGAATCAAACCTGTAACATTGCATAAATAGAATTTATCAACACAAAGGTTGGTGAGCAATTTCATAGTTTTGAACAATAAGTATATAATAGGAAATTCCACAACTTGTATACAAAACAATAAATAATAGCAACAATTTAGATAATGTAATCGTTAATACGAATACATTAACGACACCTTTCTATAAGGGTATGCCAAATAGATTCGGGTTTTTGTATGAAATCGTTAATAAGAATACATTAACGACACCTTTCTATAAGGGGATGCCAAATATACTCGGATTTATGAATCAACCAACCAAAAGCAGTAAACACATTAGCAATTAAGCATGTAAGCATATAACACCAAATCGAGCATTTATTTAAGTAAGGTATACAATAAAGTTTGTGGTTTAAGACTCAAGTATAAAACATTTAGTTTGAATAGGTATGCAATATCATCCCCAAAACGAAAGATAGAAAACGGGGGATGAAAGTACTCACGTTCAAATAATAAACTTGATTGGTAAAATGACGAGTAACAGGAAGGATGAGGTTTAACGAGCAAAGCCTATATGAAAGAAAATCTTGAATTAGTAAAGTTGTCTTGGATGTCTTTAAATAAAACCAAATTATAAGAAACGTAAACAATTAAAGTTTAAGGTTTAAAATGTGAATATTTAAGAAAATATAATACTAATCCTTTAAAAATATAAGTTTGCTCGAAACCGGGTTAAAGTATCTAGCCCGTAATTATACTCAACCTATGTTAAGTAATATGTGGGTAAAAATGCAAGAAAGCAAGTCCCTTTATAATAAAGATACTAAAACGTGTTTTAACGAGTGTTCGGGTTGTTGGTTTGAGTCTTAGTAATTGGTCAATCCAAAAGTCAACTTTCGAAAATAATAAATGTTATGAGATAACTCAATAAAATCTAAGAATATGTAGTTCTATTGTTTTAGAACTAACAACGTCCGTTAAGCGAGTATTTAGTTTTGTCGGTCCGAACTTTGTTATAAGATCAAGTTGGATTCAACATTTTTGAGAAAATAATTAAAATCAGTTTATAAAGTATTTTTAAAGGAATCTACAAGTCTTGATAGCTAGAAACACACTTGTGTGTTTTAAGCGAGTGAAATCGGTTTAATTCGGGTTGGTTCGGTTTTTATCTTGGAATAAGGTCAAGAATGGTTACCACATGCCCAAACATCAAAGAAATTGTATAATAATTTATAAATGATGATACTTAAGTTTTACAACAAAAAAGTTAACAATAATGTCTTAAAACGAAAGTCCGGTTTTCGGTTCGGATCTTGTTACGGGTCAAGACTGAGGTTATATTCTACAAACCCATAACCAAGAAACTTACAAAATTTTAGAAACTTAAATATAACATAAAGCATGTTTATAAAATTATTTAAAAAAACTAGTAAACAAAGTTCGGTTTACGGTTTGGAGCTATATACGGTTAAACCAAGGCTAGTCTCTACAAACCCATAACCATGGAACTTTGTAAATAAGCAAAATGAACAGGAGTTAAGCATGGTATATAAGCAATAATAAAGTTATATATATGAATTACAGGAGGTTTAAACTTTTACCTTTTGTATAACATTTATCTAACTGATAAACTTTATATACTACCCTTTATGTACCAAAAAGATTTGTTTAGTAAACTTTCTGTCCTTCAAAGTTTTACTCATCAACCGGTAAATCATGGGTAGGGGTGCTAAACAGTCGTGTTTGTGGGCCGAACCTGAACACAACACTCACAAAGAAGACAACCTGTTTTACCAACTTTTTTTATGTTCTACCTTTTCTGTATCAAATACTCATGTAAACGAGCATAGCCTAAGTTCGTCTAAGCTCGAGCCCGGCTCTTTTAATTTAAGAGAGGTTGAGCTCGGCTTGTGAATGGTTCAAACTCGAGCCCGTGCTTGGTTTGTTACGAGCTCAAATTTTGAAGTTTGAGCTTGGATCATGAAAAGTTTTCCAAACACAAGCCGTGCTTGGCTCGGCTCGGGCTTGGCTTTGTTCATTATTATATTATTAATTGTTTATTTTTCTTCTACTTGTATATATTTATGACGTAACGAGTTAAAAGGGTAAGTCTGTAGTGCGGGTGAAATGGGATGGGCTGGCCCGATCTACAAACACTTTTGAAAGCTTGCATGTTTGACCTAAAACTGAAACAACCTCTTTTAACACCTAAATTACATTTCTCTTCTATAATGCATACTTTGTTTCGGAAGATTGCGGGTGCATTACCAGGGATGGAGACTCTTTCTTCCACAAAACAAGAAGACATGGTCGATGTCAAATTGATATCTTCAGAAAACGCGTCACAATTGAAACAAAACGGCGGAGGTGTAAGTGACATGGTGAAGAAAGTAAGAAGATATGATGTATCTTCAATATACATTTCTAGATATATCATAGAGCAAGACATTCATGATGATGATGGTGTTTTTTTTTCTTTTTAGCTTGTTTTGTTTAATATACAAGTAACAATAATGGATCGTATAAACTGAAACAAACCCAGTGCATTATGTTCAACGTTAATTGGTTTAAGCTTGAACATAAAGTTACATATCGTATAAAGTGTAATTAATGTTATTTATTTAGTTGTAAATAAAAAACATGAAATTTTCTATGGACCTAAATGACAAAAGGTATAATTTAATATAATATTTAATTTGTTGCCTTTTCAACTTCAAGTAAAGTAGCTAAGCAAATCAGCTAAAAGACTAAAGGCTTCAGTTTTCATTGCGTTACGTTAATAGTTCTTTTAGAGGTTGCTTAGCCGATATCTGATTGAACTAGCTGGTCCGAAGAAAGAAATTGGGGTTCCCAATGCTTCTTTATTCTCAACGAGATGTGCTAACATCAAAATTCTTTATTAATCAAAAAGTTATCTCCTGTCCCAGCTAGTAACAATTTCCACTTTAGTTTTTATAGCGAGAGAAACTAAGGACAAATTAAGGTTACTTTGTATAGAAACAAAATCTCAAAACCAATGTAAATGTTACAATCTTAGCATCATCATATAATTTAAGTTTTGTAATTTATAAACAAAATTAGCTTTTAGCCCGTGTGTTACGCGAGTTACTTTTAGTTTTTTTTAATAACTGATTTTTTAATTATTGTTTATGTATATTTTTCATGTAGGATGTGTTTAGGTATTAAACTTAAATGTTAGCTACTACTCTAAAAGTATACGCTATTTATTATAACTTCTAGATGTATTTCCCATCAGCTTACATGCTAATTTAAGCCTATAAAAGAACCGAACATTAACGAACTGTTCGGCTAGAAATTGTGACATTCGTCAATTTCGGGTCCTATTTGTATTTCGTTTTTTTATTTGTATATCATGTAACCCGACAAGTTTTATAAACTGAAACCTTTGATATAATCAAAATGATGAATTTTATGTTACATATTTGTTTTATACTTGTCGGGTCTTAAAAACACCATTTTCGGTCCCTAAAATGCCTTAAAAACGCTTTAAAACAACTCCAGGGGCCAAAACTGCCATTTAGGGAAAGTTTGAAATTGTGGCTACCCAACCCATTGCGCTACGCGATGGGTGAGGTCATCCTGGGTCATGCGGCGCGAAGAGCATTAGATCAGCAAATTTGTTGTTTGTTTATGCTTTACATCCTATTATCCAATCCGATTTTCTACTCATTAGACCTCATGTATAACCCTTCCAAGCTTATCCTATATATACCCACCCTTATGCTTCATAATTCCTACTCATACTTCACTTTCTCTCTCAAATTCAAGGTTTTAAAGGTTGTTTTTCATTGTTCTTGGAAGTTTGACTTTCAAAAGTCAAACTGATTATAGTCTTTCATTTTAATCAACTTGTTAGCTCTTATTAATACTTGAGGCTTGTTATACAACATATATATAATATACACCCCTTGTTACCTTTGGTGGTCACTTCTCCAGTCTCGGTCGGTTGAGTGTCGGGCCTCGTAAGGCAAGGCTTAATGGAGGACTCTCGTGGTTGTTGATATATATATATATATAACTTTATTATTGCTTATAAACCATGCTTAACTTCTGTTCATTTTGCTTATTAATTGAGTTCCATGGTTATGGGTTTGTAGAGACTAGCCTTGGTTTAATCGTAAATAGCTCCAAACCATAAACCGAACTTTGTTTACTAGTTTTGTTTAATAATTGTATAAACATGCTTTATGTTATATTTATGTTTTTAAAATCATTTTTATAAGTTCCATGGTTATGGGTTTGTAGAATCTAACCTCGGTCTTGACCCGAAACAAGATTCGAACCGAAAACCGGACTTTAATTTAAAGACTTTATTGTTAACTTTTTGGTTGTAAAACTTAAGTATCATCATTTATAAATTATTATACAAGTTCTTTGATGTTTGGGCATGTGTTAACCATTATTGACCTTATTCCAAGATATAAACCGAACCAAACCGAATTACACCGATTTCACTCGCTTAAAACACACAAGTGTGTTTCTAGCTATCAAGACTTGTATATTTCTTTAAAAATACTTTATAAACTGATTTTAGTTATTTTCTCAAAGTATTTGGAATGTTGAATCCAACTTGATCTCATAACAAAGTTTGGACCGACAAAATCGAACACTCGCTTAACGGACATTGTTAGTTCTAAAACAATAGAACTACATACTTGGTCAAGTCTTCTTATATTTTATTGGTTATGTCATAACATTTATTATTTTGGAAAGTTGACTTTGGGTTTGACCATTTACCAAGACTCAAACCAACAACCCGAACACTCGTTAAAACCCGTTTTAGTATCTTTATTATAAAGGGACTTGCTTTCTTACATTTTTACCCACTTATTACTTAACATAGGTTGGGTTGAGTATAATTAAGGACTAGATACTTCAACCCGGTTTCGAACAAACTTTTTTTTTTAAGAATAAGCGAATTTTTTTTATATAGCACAAACCGAGCTACATCTTGAACAAACTTATATTTTTAAAGGATTAGTATTACAATTTCTTAAATATTTACATTTTAAACCTTAAACTTTAATTGTTTACGTTTCTTATAATTTATTTTTATTTAAAGAAATCCAGGACAACTTTACTAATTCGAGATTTCCTTTCATCTAGGCTTTGCTCGTTAAACCTCATCCTTCCGGTTACTCGTCATTTACCAATCAAGTTTATTACTTGAACGTGAGTACTTTCATCCCCTGTTTTCTATCTTTCATTTTTGGGGTGATATTGCATACCTATTCAAATTAAATGTTTTATACTTGAGTCTTAAACCACAAACTTTATTGTATACCTTACTTAAATAAATGCTTGATTTTGTGTTATATGCTTAGATGTTTAATTGCTAATGTGTTTACTGCTTTTGGTTGGCTGATTCATAAATCCGAGTATATTAGGCATCCCCTTATAGAAAGGCGTCGTTAATGTATTCTTATTAACGATTTCATACAAAAATCCGAATCTATTTGGCATCCCCTTATAGAAAGGTGACGTTAATGCATTCTTATTAACAATTTCATTATCTAAATTGTTGCTATTATTTATTGTTTTGTATACAAGTTGTGGAATTTTCTATTATATACTTATTGTTCAAAACTATGAAATTGTTCACCAACCTTTGTGTTGACAAATTGTATTTTATGCAATTTTACATGTTTGATTCTAGGATGATTTGAGGACTTGGTGAAAAACGTAATCCAGACTATTACGATGTTAGCAAAACAAACAATATATTATTTGCTATTTTTGAATATGGTTATTGTATGAACATGTCTTGTGACTTTTTATGATTTTATGAATTTAAATGAGTTGATTACATATTGTCACTTTAGTGTCTTGTGTTCATGTGCAATCCGTTACACCCCGGCATGTTCCGCCGCCTTTGGTCGGGATATGACAGAAGTTCATATTCGTTTATTTAAAAAAGAACAAGCATGAACATGCATTTTGATTGTTTATTTATGTTCATGAGCATCCGGTTATGTTCCTTTATTTACGTTGATGTATTTTCGTTCGTTTATGTTTTATAAAAATCTAGATAGTTTTATATGTATATGTATATATATATATATAGAAAAAAGTTCAAATAAAAAGAAGTTGTTTCCTAGGAATGGTAAGAACCAATAGAATTTTGACATTTGGCATTAAAACATATGGTGAAAGAATAATTTTAGGAAACTATGTCGGTTATAATTGTGAAAGAGTAATTCTAGGAAACTATGACGGTTTTTGGTAATTTTAAATCTCAACCATTGATTGATATGATCCAATGGCTATGATTTATTCTTAGTCTTATTAGGAAACTACTTATTTTTAGGATAACCCTCCCATATATATATATACACACACTATATTATAATACATATAGGAAGGACAAAAAAGTAATTTCAGTAAAAACTCTTAAAAATAAGAGTTTTACAACTCAAGATGCTTGAGGTATAACCCATTATTGCATGAAAAACTTATACCCTAAAACCGAACAAGCAGCCAAAATTGAAAATCCCGCTCTTTCTCGCTGTTCAAATTTTAAATTTCAAAACCCTCCTATTATCTTTTTCTTTTTGATTTATGCTCCTAGATCTCTTTCTTCACTTCTAATAATCTTCCTGATTTCATGCATCAAGTGTGACGATGTCGCCGGTTCAAGGTCCGATTTTTTCTATTAGGATCATCTGTTTTTGTTCTATTGTTGATTTTCAATTTGTAGTTTCTAAATATGTTATTATTTGCTTGTTTCCATGTGTGTGTTTGTGCAATTTGCATATACAGGGTTTATGGACGGGAATTGTATATGAGGTGATGCATGTATAATTTGAGCCCTGCATCTCTCAAATTCACATACCCAATCACCGCTTTCTGGTTATTTTTATCCATATTATTTATTATCTATCTGGGTATGGATGTGAACAATGGAAGTGGATCTGGTGATTAATGTTGGTGCTCAAATGCACCTCTTTACTAACTCCAATTTTTTGCACACCAACTGTTTGAAGAATGTCCTCACCAGAAAATTATCAAACCGGTGATGCCTCTTTTACTTGTTTTTATTTGAGTGAGTTTGGTTTATCTAATATTGTGATTGGTGTTTTCCCTTTTTTTAATATATAATACACTTTTATTTGTAACTAATAAATAGGTGGAATATCAGTTCAGTGGCCTGAGCCTGGTTACAATTGACTCCATGGTTTAACACATCAGTAAGGATCCAGAAGGTTACGGACATAACTCATATCAAGTTAGACAATCATTTTTTACATCGTCATTGTTTTTCTTATAATTTCGATTTGGATGAACAATGAATTTTTACAATGTTATCGTTCCTATATCTGTTATTGCATTTAAAGATAATCTGGTTGCCCTTGCATTTTGTTCCTCGTCAACACTGGTTAGTTATTTAACATGCTATGTTTCCTAGAACTTATTATGACAAACGCTTAGTTATCATAATCTAATTGTATGTAGGTGGCAATCAATGACGCCGGAAAAGGTTAGGCATAAGCATCTGTTCACAAATAAAGATAAAGTATTGCAGGTAGTTGGATGGTAGTTTTTTTCATTTTTTTTGGCAACTTGAAATGATTCAAGCAGTGGTCGACTTTGTAAAATTTCAATGATCTCGTGTTAACCAGTGTTAAAGCCATTCTTATATGTCAACCACATCCTCAAGAGCCAAATTTATTGCATGCAAATGGGGGTTATGTTTTTAGTAATAAAGTATGAAGTTGATGTGTTGTTCTTTGGTTTGTTACTTGTGATGTTTGATGTTGTAATTTATGGTTTTGTGCTGAAATAGCAGAGAAACCGGTATGAATTTGGGGGGTTTTGAAATTGAAAATTTTGTTTTGTGTCATCCATTTTCTTGAATATCCTGACAACATCATGCAGGTTGAAAAGTTAAACGATGATAAAGACTAGAAAAAGAGATTTTCATGTTAGGTTGTTGATTTGACGTCGGGTATGTAACTATTGTGTTCTCTTTACTCAAAACGTATTGAATAAAAAAACTTAGTGGGTCTAATGCATTCGCGCAAGGTGTATTTTTAAAACAATATAAGTATATGAATTCATGTTTTTGTTTTATAAAAAAATATTAAACTATTATTGTATTCAAATTTACGGTTGTAAATGAGTCTAGCCAAGTTGGTCTCGTACTCGGCTCGTTTATTTTAACTAACTCATAGTTGAGCTTGTAAAAAGCTCATGCCAGCTTGTTTTTTTAAAAGAAAGAGTTTTTAATTTCGTTTTTTAAACATATGGATATGTAAACATAAAATATAATAATATATTTAGCATATAGAATTTATGAGCTACATAATATAGAAGTTATATATTATAAACAAGTTTTTTAATTTTTAAATTTCTTTCAATTATAATATTAGTGTTGTATTAAAGTAACTCATGAGATTTTAAAGCCATAGTTGAGACCATGCCAAACTTGCAGAGCTGTTTCGGTCGGTAAGTGATTAGGGTGTTTATGAAATCCCAACTTGTATTGATATTCAAGGGGTAGTTGCAGCAGCGAAGGGCTTCAAATTTCAATGCCTTACAGGTATGAATTATGATTTGAAATTCCATATCAAGTATATTTGAGATTTAATGTTCTATTATTGTTCTACCGAGTATTCCGACAGAAGATGAAGACGAGGGGGAAAATAATAATGGAAACGAAGGTTTGGAGATCGATGATGAGGTAGACAGATGGGTTAGAGGTAATCGGGCAGTTCAGCCCGAGAACGAGGGTTTTGAGCAGGAAGATGTGGGTGATGATAACTGGGATGAAGAGGTAGAAGAGTCAGTCATTCGGAGACGGGCTGAACCAGTTAACAGAAACGGAAGGGGTCGAGAAAGGGTGAATCGGGCGGAACGTCTCGAAAGAGTTCGTGGTATTCCAGTTAACCGGGGCGGTCTGTCGAACCCCGGGGGCCAAGGAGGAATTATATGGCCCCGGTTCATGGTGTCAACAGTCGGTTCAGACCGGCTATCTCAGACGGAGCATCCCCGTTGGTCCCACAGGAACGAGTGCCGGGAAGGCAAACTTTCAAGTCCCGACCATCTTACATCAACATCGTTCCTCATTTCCACGGGATGGCTTAGGAAGACCCGTATTAGCACTTGACCGATTTTTCGGCTATTTGCGGGTCTATTGGTGATGGCACGTTTGATCAGGACGAAGTCAGGTTGCGATTATTCCGGTTCTCTCTAAAAGACAAAGCAAAGCTCTGGTTTAGTTCGCTACCGATGCACAGTATCAGAAATTGGGCCAAAATGCAACAGGTTTTTCTAAACGAGTTCTATTCACTGTCGAAGACTACCGAGGCCCGTTCAGACATTCGTAATTTTTCACAGTTATCTGGTGAGTTATTTCATGAAGCCTTTACCAGGTATAAAGACATGATCAGGAAATGCCCACATCATCAAATCGAACTGTGGGAACTGGTAAAGTGCTTTGTTGATGGGTTGACATACGAGGACCGAAAGCATCTTAAGGCCTCGTGTAATGGTCAGTTGCTGAATTAGCCTGAGGAAGATGATTGGGAGTTTCTAGAGTTTATGTGTGAAGAATCGAAATCTGAAGCAACAGCTGAATGACGAAGACGGGGTAATTCATCAAGGTCAGTTAAGTCAGTTGCGAGTGAATTTGAAAGAATTACTAAGTTGGAACGTGAATTGGCTGAGTTGAAAAAGGGTAAAAAAAAGAGGTCGGGAAAGTTGGTGTTAAATTCCCGGTTTGTGAAGATTGTGGTGAACTCGGGCATAAGGCAGAAAATTGTCCCGAGTATTATGATGATGAGGAGGATGACACAGAGGAAGTTAATTATGCTTACGTGGATTCCAAAGGCCAAGGGTTTAATTCGAACACATATCACCCGGGCCTGAGGAATCACCCGAACTTTCGTTACGGGAACTCGCCTTCTCAGTTGAACCCAAACTTTCATGGATCGAGACAGAACAGATCGCAGGGTAATTACCGACAAAGCGGTTATCAGCAGGGTTCGTATAATCAGAATAGGGGGTACAACAGAGACGGTAACCGGGGTGGAAATTCTTCGGGTAATCAGGAACGGCAGAAAGGGTCCTCGGGTAATTCGGATGAGTCGGTACACTCAAAGTTGGATGCATTGTTGAAAGTTATGACTGATCACAAGGCCGAGACGAAGCAACAGTTCGAGTTACGGGATAAATCGTCGGAGGCAATGATGAAGCAAATCGGTCAGCTCGCTTCAGACATGGAGAAATTACAGAAGAATGCGGGCCAACTTCCAAGCGACACCACAGTTAACCTGAATCATCACAGTTCAAGTTCGAAAAAGCACGTCAACCAGGTAAGTATTTTACGTAATGGTAAGAAATATGATAATAAGGTTGGGGGTCCACCACCATTGGTTGATGGGGTGGTGGAAGAAATTGATGAAACTCTCGTCAGTGATGACGAGCCAGAACCAATTGAATTAAATAAACTTAACAAAAGTGAAACTAAAAATAACAAATCGGTTCCGAAGGATGACACCAACAACTCTAAGGATAAGGAAAAGGTGAAAACCGTTCCATATCCCGATGCTTTGTTGGCGCCATCAAAGGCGAAGATGGCATCAAAACGAGGCCCGCAACAAGAAGAAATGTGGGAAACGTTTAAACAAGTCAAAATTAACATTCCTCTTTTAGATGCCATTAAACAAATTCCCGCCTATGCTAAGTATTTAAAAGAATTGTGAACACAGAAAAGGAGTCATAAGATAACAGATTGATTTTACCGATAATGTGAGTGCAATTCTTTCGGGTGCTCTTCCGCCCAAGCTACAAGATCCGGGAACGCCTATTATACCCATTCAAGTGGGTGATTTTAAAATGACTCGGGCGCTTCTAGATCTTGGAGCTAGCATCGGTATTCTCTCGGGCAGTTTATACGACCAGTACGATTTTGGTCCGCTTCGTGCGGCTGCCACCACGGTTGTCTTGGCTGACCAGACACCGAAACTGCCCGGAGGAATATTGACTGACGTTATCGTCAAGGTGGACGACTTTTACTTTCCAGTTGACTTTTGGTCCTCGACTATGTTTCGGGTGAAAGGACCAAACAGCCAACGGTTATCCTCGGTAGACCATTTTTGGCTACCGCAAATGCGAACATTAATTGTAGAAATGGTACTGTTGACATGGCATTCGGTAACCGTAAGCTGAGAATTAATGTTTTTACACGTGGAGATAATTCTCCGGTCGATGACGAGTGTTTCATGGCCGACGTCATTGACGAGTGCATCCCGTTATACGACTATGTCGTCAGCTCGGATGGCACATTGGAGACGTGTTTTTTGTTTGACAGGTTATAGGTGGAGACAGATAAGTTGCCGGAAGAGGAAGAAAAACAAATGGAGATCGCAGATGTGCGAGGAGACCGTCCACCATGGTCAGTTCAGGTGGAACCGCTTCCCGAGAAGATTGATACCGGGTTGAAACCGTCAATGCTGGAAGCACCAAAAGTCGAGCTGAAAAAGCTCCCAAAGCATTTAAAATATGCTTTTCTCGGTAAGAACTAAGAATAATACATTTCCTGTTATTATACTAACTTATCTTTTGAACAGGAAAATGCTTTGATGGCGGTGCTGGTGGCTAATAAAGAAGCAATCGGGTGGACGATAACGGATTTGAAGGGAATCAATCACTCAATTGTGATGCACAAAATTTTATTAGATCCGGCTGTCAAACCCGCACACGATGCTCAGCGGAGGTTGAACCCGAATATGAGGGAAGTGGTGAAGAAGTAAGTGATGAAATGGTTAGATGCTGGCATTATCTTTGCCATATCAGACAGCACGTGGGTGAGCCCGACACAGACAGTACCGAAAAAGGCGGGCATCCAAGTCGTCAAGGAAGACTCAAGTAACGAGGTCGCCACCCGACTGGTAACCGGGTGGCGCATTTGTATTGATTATCGTAAACTGATCTCGTCAACATCAAAAGATCACTCTCCGCTTCCGTTTATCGATCAAATTGTTGAAAAGCTATCTGGTCAAAAATTTTATTCCTTTTTAGATGGGTATTCTGGGTATAACCAGATAGCTATTCATCCTGAAGATCAAGAAAAGACCACGTTTACGTGCCCGTATGGTACAAGAGGGAATTGTTTTGGGCCATGTCTTTTCGAGTCAGGGAATCGAGGTGGACCGGGCTAAGGTCCAAGTCATTTCTACTCTACCTCATTCCACCAATGTCAAAGGCATTAGATCATTTCTGGGGCATGTTGGGTTTTATAGATGGTTTATTAAGGGTTTTAGTGATATTACTAAACCCTTGTGTAATTGCTTAAGGATGCCCCGTTTGACTTTAATGATGAATGTGCTAAGTCTTTTGACATTTTGAAATTGAAATTAGTGGAAGCCCCGATTTTGCAATCACCCGATTGGAGTTTACCTTTTGAAATAATGTGTGATTCAAGTGATTATGCGGTTGGGGCTGTTTTGGGTCAACGGGTTGACAAGAAACCCGTGCTATATACTATGCAAGTAAAACACTCTCGGATGCTCAATTAAATTATATCACAACCGAGAAGGAGTTACTAGCAGTAGTATATGCTCTAGATAAATTCCGGTCTTATATTTGGGGTAGTAAAGTTATTATATATTTTGACCATTCTGCTGTCAGGTACCTCATGGACAAAAAGGATGCAAAACCGAGGCTTATCAGATGGGTTTTGCTGTTGCAGGAATTTGATCTAAAGATTCGGGACAAGAAAGGGAGTGAAAATGTTGTTGCAGATCACTTGTCCCGAATTATGGTGGAAAATGGGAATACTGATGGGCCCATTAACGAGTCCTTCTTGGATGAGCATATTCTGGCAGTTTCACAAAATCCCTGGTTTGCTCATATTGTTAATTTTAAAGTTGCAGGTGATTTACCAGAGCATTGGCCAAGGAGAAAGAAGAAACAGTTGATGTCCCAAGTTAAATAGTACATTTGGGACGATCCAAATTTATTTAAAATTGGTGCAGATCAGATGATCAGACGATGCATACCCGAGGAGGATGTCAGATCAGTGTTGGAACACGCACATTCGTCTGTGTGTGGTGGTTATTTTAATGGCCAGAAAACCGCTCGAAAAGTTTTAACGAGTGGTTTCTTTTGGCCTTCATTGTTTAAGGATGCTAATGAGTTCGCGACACACAGTTTATAGTGTCAACAACTCGAGAGTATTTCTAAGCGGGACGAGTTGCCCTTGAACTCGATCCTAGTTGTTGACATTTTTGATGTCTGGGGATCGATTTCATGGGCCCGTTTCCAAATTCACACGGTAATTTGTATATCTTAGTGGCCGTTGATTACGATTCTAAATGGGTTGAAGCGATAGCCACTAGGACAAATGATCACATAGTCGTTTGTATTTTGTTCAAAGTAATATTTTTTCGAGATTTGGAGTTCCCCAAACCATCATAAGTGATGGGGGATCTCATTTTAAGAATTTTAAATTCGGGAAATTGCTTAAACGATATGGTGTTGATCATAGGATTGCAACTCCTTACCATCCACAAACGAGTGGACAATTTGAGGTTTCCAATAGGCAAATTAAACAAATTTTACAGAAAATTGTTCGGACGGACCAGAAGGATTGGTCAACTAAGTTGACCGACGCCCTATGGCCTTCCGAACCGCTTATAAAACGCCAATTGGAACCACTCCTTATAGACTTGTGTATGGAAAGGATTGTCATTTACCGGTTGAAATTGCACAAAGGGCGTTTTGGGCTACTAAACAGGTTAATATGGATTATGATGATGCAGGTAAGGCGAGAAAATTGGCTTTGTGTGAGATCGAGGAGTTGAGAGACGAGGCATACGATTGCGCGCCCGCTTACAAGGCAAAAATGAAGAAAGTTCATGATGCTAATAACCGGTTGAAGAATTTTGAAGTTGGTCAACGAGTGTGGTTGTACAACACGAGGATGAAGCTCTTCCCAGGTAAGTTGAAAAGTAAGTGGATAGGCCCGTATTTGATTGTAGGAGTCGGGAATCATGGTCAGTTTGAGATTGAAGATTTCGATGATCATTTGAGACAAGTGGCAAATGGCTATTGACTGAAGCCATATTTGGAGACGAATGACATACACGAGCTGAATGAGGAATCGGTGAATTTTATTGTGACTTCACCGGTTTATGAAGATAACTGAGTTTGAAGCATTGTCGAGCTGTAGACTTTAAATTCAGCGCTTACGGGAGGCAACCCGGGGTTTGTAAGTGCCTGTCCAGTTTGTTTTATTTTTATTGAGTCTTGTACTTATTGTCGTCTCGAGTTTTGTGTAGTAAACGCCAAGTGTGGGGAACTTCGTTGAAGAGTGGAAATTAGGGAAGTTCGGTAAGTGTGGGTCAAATAATACATCTTTCCAGGTACGTACAGGTATTTTGAGTTGGAAGCGTGTGCAGGGTATTGTCGGAAGTCGAAAGCTGCATTTTTATTAAAATTTATATTTTGTAACATAGCCCATCGCGATACACGATGGGCTTGTTATTACCTCCATCGCGTAGCGCGATGGAGGTTGGCATCTCCTGGAAAGTGACGTCATCGCGATACGCGATGACGTCACAGACTACCCTATCGCGATACGCGATGGGGTCAAAACCCTAATTGTAGATCATTTGGGTGGGGATCCATCTGACCCATCGCGGTACGCGATGGGTCATGGTAGATCCGGAAAAAATTTTGATATATCCGATTCGTCTTCTTCTTTTCTTCTCCTCCCGTCTTCCTCTTTCTTCTTCCCTTCTCCGGCGAAGATCCACCATCCATCCATCCATCTCGCCGCTACACCACCACCACCTTCCTCGTCTCTCCAACCACCACCACCACCACAGTCAACCACCACCATCACCACAGTCAACCACCACCGCTACTACCATCCTCCATCATCACCACAGTCACCCATCCACCGTCCTCTCTTTCTTTCACAGAACACCCACCACCATCGCGACAACTACCAACCACCACCACCACCACCGACATCGCCTGCTCCGTCCAACAACCACCACATCACCTCCACACTGTTACCAACCACCAAAGACCACCGTCACCATCAATACCGTGCCCTAGCTGTTAGTATTACTATTGTTAGTTCAGTTTCCGAGCCGACATCGAGGTAATTTTTATCATTATTATATTGTTTGTGCTGGAATTTTAAAATACATTGCTTGTTAAAATTTGTGATTTGTTGCGGGCGGGTATTATTGGGAATATTATCATTCGGGTTGTCGGGTTATTATCGGGTTGTTTGCTAGTTGGGATGCCGGGTTTGTTGGGTTTATTGGGTGTGTCTGGACGTTGGTTCGGGTTATTATTTGTTACTTTGGGATTATGGTTGCCGGTTTGTTCGGGTTAGTTATTGAGTTGACTAATTACGATTATTCATTATGACGAGTCGGGTTTTGATGTTCACATTTAAACATCATTATTTTAGTATTAAATTAATGATAGTGTTGGTTTGTTATTAAACGATTTCTGTGAACGTATATTTAAAATATTTTATTAATACTTCAAAACCCGAATCGACACATCTTTCGTTTGCTTTGCATGTTTTTCGAGACAGTTTGTCATTTTGTGTGTTAGCTAGTTCGAGTTAGTTTGTGTTTTGTTTTGTTTGGTTGTGTGTGGTTAATTGAGTCGTGTCGAGTCTCGGGAACACCTTGATAATTTGAATTTGATGCTTTTGAATTGCAAATAGATTATCCGCTCGTACTCTATCTCCATTCGGGCGGGTTAATCTGGTTTTTAGAAATACGCACAGGGCGTCCCCGAATTTTTCGTCTTTATTTATTTTTATTTTTAGAATTTTATTAATATTTTAATATTATTTTATTATGTGGGACGACCGCGACCGAAATGCTATATGGTTGTCGCCACATCAACCGTTGATATATCTAACTTGCTTGATTGATTTTGCAGATATGTCTGGTGCGCCCGAGTCTTCACGGCGCAAGACGTAGAGGACTAAGTCTCGTGTCATAAGCTATGATAGCGACGAGGTGCAGATTGTCGCTGGCATCGAGCCAACGGATATTTTGGGAGATGGACGTATACCTTATCAGGTCCTTCGATTCTTCTTGACATCAGATGGGTATACGAGACTTCAGAGGATTCGACAGATGTAGCTACTTCACCACCGTTCGTTTGACTGGACATTGCTGCGCGATTTGGAGATTAACGTCCAGGTATGTGCACTATTGACAGGTCCGTGGGCAGCTGTGCTTGCGTGTGACTCGATTCCGTATGTCGAGCTCACACGTGAGTTTTACTCGACCTTTGACTTTGCGCCCACGGACTTCAGTGAGCCACGCACGGTATCAGTCTCACTGGGACGGCAGCTGTACGAGATATACTTCCCAGATTTCGTTGTGGCCACTAGATTTTATACGACCGAGGAGGTTCAGGCGTCTAACTTTCTGCAGAGAATACGTGGTTACACGACACATGCTCAGGCAAACCGTGAGCACTGGCTCACGGAGACCTAGCTCGGCCAGTATTGGGCAGAGATCGCTGACGGGGCCCACTCTAGTGTTGTTGTGGAGTCATCTATTAGGGACCCCGAAGTGCATCAACTTAGATCTGCTGTGCTTATATTCTATCATTGGCCAACGACCGGCCAATGTGGCAATGCTCCTGCTCATGTCATTCGCTCGGGGTAGCAGACTACAGGGATCCTCGGCACGCTTACCCTTAGAGCCTTATTTTACAAGGATCGCCGACCGACTTGGTGTATTTGAGCGTTATCCGACCAAATATTTTACGGTGGGGCCAGCCACAGGCGTTTTTGGACTACTGGAGGCCCGTCGGGCTAGGATCTTTGAGGAGCATGATCCACTAGCTTTAGTCCCGGTCCGACAGGGTCCACAGGCACCACCACCAGAGGGATTGGAGGCTGCTGTTTCTCTACAGAGAGGTATTCCGACACGTCGGCAGCGTGGTCCGACTCCACACATCATGCTACCGCAGCAGCAGTATCCACTCCGACAGGCAGCAACATCTTCCTCACGCCAGCCGCAGCAGCCAGTCACACTACATATGATATATCAGTGGCAGTCGGAGATACATTAGGAGCAGGTGGCACAACGGGCCCGTTATGATGATTACTTTCGATTATTATTTACTGCTTTGCAGGTACCGCTCCCAGACTCATTGACTATTACAAAGGAGCAGCCTGTGGACCCGTAGGATGGTGAAGAGGATGACCCACCAGCACAATAGTTTTTGGTTACCCTTTTTACTTTATTTTGTTTTTATTATCCTCATGGTCTGTATATTATATTATGGGGAATACTATATGGGTAACCGGTTGGGTGCTTATGTATTTATATCTTTTGATTGCTACTGTGTTTGATTTATTTGTATATTTTATTGTAATCGAACTTTGTGGGTGTAGTTCACTATAAACCCTCACGAGACCGCACTCATCCTCCCAGGCTACCGGGGGGTTTACAGGGCTTGTTGCATACGCTAAATGCAATCGTGATTCCTACGAAAGTGAGTTAGGTCTTTTAACGTTTTTAACTAATTTAACATAATTTTATATGAAACGACTTAATTTGGCTCGGTAAGTGTTTTAATAAAATAAACAAATATTTATTTTCATAACTCTTAAAAGACCTATGTCTTACACTTGTGAGAAGCTTGCTTCTACACATCTCGAGATTTTGCAGGTTCGATTGTCAGTTTGGTAATTGGATAAGACGAGAGTATACAAGTGTTATGAGAGTTCACGAGCCGACTGGTCCTTCTCCAGTCACGTTGATATCAGGTGATTTCAGTTTCATAATTTATTTTTGTTTTTATTACTTTAAACGTTAAAAGTGTAATTGTATAATGGTTAGTAGAACCGCCACATTTGAGCCCCGAATTTCAAAATTGCTTAATATTCAAAAAGTCAATTTCAACCCCGTCCCTCAAATGTTCATTAATCGTTTTATCTATTTTAACTTTGAGGACAATGTTAAGTATTCTTACATTGAGGACAATGTAAACCTCAAGTGTGGGGATGGGGGAAATTTGAAAAATTTTAGCCCGATAGTACCTCGAAGAGTGTTCAGAAACCAAAGTTGTTAACTATTAATAATTGCTATTAGTGCCAAGTCATAGGTTTCGGGTCATGGTTGGTTTGTCAGCTTCTCATTTGTCTTACTCACAAATGTTTTTATAACGAGAAGTTGAAAATGAGGTCGTTTAGGCGGGGATAACGAGTCATGGGGACAGGTACACATGTTTATATCGTCAACCCTATTCCTCCGGTACGTGTGTGAGTTGACCCATATATATAATACACATATAATATATAGTACACACACGTCATTTGAGTGCTTTCATTGATGTTCATGGATTACGGGATTGTAGTTGGCAAAATGCAAAAATGATAGAGGCAATTAGGTTAAGCCTCGTTTGGATGAGCGTGAGTGTGGGTACTGGGGAGTTGGGTCCTCATAAATTATACATATGAGGATGGTTAATGTGAGGGGCGGGGGTTTGGGTCCCTTAGAAAACATTCCTGGACTTATTTTTCGTTTGTTTAACCCCGACATTATGTTACGAGACGATCCGGCTTACTAGGTTTATGTAACACCCCGTAATCGCAGCGGAAACGTACACGGGATGCAACAGACACATCTGATATCAACAGCATTGTTTATAAAGAAAACACCACTACATTAATTTAAACGTATTACATTGTTCTGAGTTTCATAACCATTTAAGCGTTATCACATAAGTGTTACCGATAGTACATTAACATATTTAATGCAAAATATAGATCTCTAGACTTCCACAGAATAGCACACAGCATCGAACACATATCACTCACTCCAATTTGAGTGTACCTAGAAGGCATGTAAAGAAAACGGGTCAACTACGAATAGTTGGTGAGTTTCACTAATTTAAATAGACCATAACAAATCATTATAATAATCATAAATAAGCGATGTAATTATGCTGAGCCCACAAGTGAGAACTCTGTTAATCCCAAAACATATCGATTAACCTCTGGGAACTCTGTTACCCCAGAATACTTCCAATAACCTCTGGGAACTCTGTTACCCCAGAAACACATTTAATAACCTCTGGGAACTCTGTTACCCCAGAAACACATTTAATAACCTCTGGGAACTCGGTTACCCCAGAACACATTTAATAACCTCTGGGAACTCGGTTACCCCAGAACACTGTTTCGGGCCTTACACTGTTAGCAACTCAGACAATTACCATCTTAATTCATTACCGTACGATTCCCGTATAATAAACATTATATAAATACGTTCATTTCCATGCGATCAGCATGTACTTAAACACTTTGATAAAAACATGCTTTCCGCCCCGGGAAAATATTTAAAACAGTTCAGTAAAAGGGGCTCGTGAAAACTCACCTTCTTGTGAGCAAAGATGTACTACGGTGCACGGCTACTGGTACAGATCTGTAATACGATCCCCAAATCGTTACTACACAATTTCTATCAATATAACTTAAATTCGTGTTAACCGGTACGTCTGGGGACACTGCTAACCCAGTACCGTACACGATCCGGGGACAATGTTAACCCCGAAATACTTTTCAGGACTTAGATTGTGATATCACTTAGAGTTCTTTAGTCAAAACTACCGTTAATTTGTTTTCTCGTTTTACGTGCCTAGCACGGTTATCCGTCTTTATGTTTTCAAAAAAATGAGTTTGACCACATACGACCCGAAAATAGTTATTATTGATATTTTCATTAATGTGGTGAAATTAGAGCTCGGTTAGACACCCCGTTTGGCCGCGGGGCCCGTTTCCGCCTTTAATACACCGGAAACGGTTAAATCGGGTAAAATTACCCAAATCATCCGAATTATTTTCGGATGATTTATTTTTACTTGATTAACTTAGTTTCATAAAAATCATCTATTTTTAAGGTTCTCAAACACCAGTCAGCTCACTTAGGCGAACTTCGCCGGTTTACTCGTTTTAAGTTTTAAAAGTTTGTTTTTAAGTTCCATTTAGCACAAATAAATATCCGTTTAGTCTCGGACCTTGAAATTTTGTACAAACCATATTTTGACAGTAAGGAATTTTATAAAATTTTTCCAGAATTAATTTTTATATCTAAATTTTATTTAACCATTTTTAAACGTCATTTAAACACCAAATATGTCGAAAATACCAAACGACCTTCAAAAAATCCCAAATTTTTCTGGGATGACCCCTGTCACCCACATAGTTCTCTGTAATTTTTCCAGAACCAAAAACTCATTTTTCATGCCATTTTTACCAAAACCGAGCTAGAAATCCCTAGAACTCATGTTACCGAAAAGCCTACTTAGACTTCTCCAATGAACCTGAAATTTTGTGTGTGACTTTTATATGTTATAAAAAGATTATCTTAAATTTTCCAGAATATTTCATAATGTTTAGCTATTTTTCACCATTTTTGGCCAAAACCGAGCATTAAATTCACCAAATATTCATCCTTTATCCAAAAATTACCAAAAATTCATAGATCTCATATTTTCATGTGTAGATCATCTCTGTGAAATTTTGTGACCCAACTCTAGGTCTATCACAATCTGTCCAAATTATCTAAATCATACGAAAACCGAACTACCTTGTGTTTTCTAGCGTTAGATCGCAAAGATCTTGGTTTCTAGCCTTTGCTAGCCACTAGATACAACACCTACAAGCACAACAACACCACACCAAGCAAGTTATACCCACAATCAAGCCATTTCTTTCATGGTTTCGATTAAAACATCAAAACAAAGATTTTGACCGTAAAAATTCGTTTTTGACTCTTTTAACTACTTTCTTGGACCAAGATCCTTTGTATAACTTGTATACATCTCTTGATCCTCCAAGAATCGGTTTCATCTCGGGTTTTCACCCATTTTTCATTTGAAACCTCATTTTCTCAAAATTTGGAATTAAAAACCAAGATTAAACCATAACAACAAGTTTATACCTTGTGATTCTTGCTTAAAAGTTGAATTTAGGATGGATGTGTAAAAGGGTTGAGAGGATTTGGAGAGTTGAGATGTAGAAAAAAGAAAAATGAATGTGTAATGGGGATAGGGTGGACCGAACGGTCCATGTTAGGGTGTGGGGTGGGACCCACATCTTCATTCTTGGCCACAAACTTGGATTGTGTAATCCGGATAATGTTGTGGATAATCTGGTTCAGTTCGTTTTTCGGTTAAACGTTTAATTCGGCTTAATACGAGGCCAAAACGGTCGTTTTTCGGCTTAAAATTTAAATTTATATAAAACCGATTTAAAAACTTTAAAAACTTAAACCATGAGATTTATTGACTTAACATATCATATTGTCGGTAATTGTGCATCTTTTTCGGCTTGATCGATCGTCTCTTGCTTGGTTTGATGTTAAAGGTTTCGTTTATCGTACCGACGTACTAATAAATCGAAATCCTTTTTCTGTGCTATAATCCACTTATCCCGAAGCTTTAATACTTCGTAAACAACACTAAACATTATATATTTCGTCTATAATGTAATTCCCGATTCGTTCGGGTTTCAATAGCCGTTCATCGATTAATCGTAATTTCAATACGACTAGCTGTATATTCGAGTATAATTCTTACTGTGAATCTTATATACTCGTCTAAACACATTATAATTCATGTATTCAGTATTGAATAACACGTAAATAGTATATTCCGGCTAGGGTATACCTGAATTTGTCGGAATCGTTACAGTTTATTTGTAATTGTATGTGTTTTTGTATTTGTATTTGTTCCATTATTAAGCATCACATTATTATGCTTAAAAATGAAGAAAAAGCTGAAAGAATGTCTGTTTATATTCAGTTATGTATTCAGTACTTTGTTGAGTTCGTTTATGAAAAAAAATTGTATGAAATCAGTATGTATGTTAGTTTTCTTATTCAGAGGTTATCTAATAAGTCATTCAGTTGTATAGTAGTTTCATTTATTTAGATTTTTTGTAATAAGCCATGTCGGATCGTTTGAGCTGCTTAAATATTTCCCTTCCATACCCTTACACCTGGCCCCGTTACAACCCTTTTAAGACCTCTTGATTTGCATTTGTGTCAAAGTAGCTTGATGGATGAATATGTACTTATGAGTGATACTGAGAGCAGAGTGATACTGGAACATCTTTTGCTAGTCCATATATTAAACCGAGAGGAGAGATGTTATACGAGGGGTATGAGCATGTGTGCCTTAACCGGAAACAAAGTACACTTGTCTGGGCTGCTCTATTGTTTTTATTATAGCATTTAACTGTATTTGTGAGATGTCAATCTAAAAACAGTGTCAGTCTGGGAAACTGGGTATGAACTTAAACCTTACTAGTATTAATGGCGATAATCTACATACCTATGATGGAGGTTGATGTTTGCTTTAGAGTTTTGCTTGAGGGTAAACAAAGATAAGTGTGGGGATGTGATGGTCGGTTAATTTGTATATGTTTTAGTTCGTTTATTGTTTAGTTTTAACCATTTATTCTAGAACTATCGATACTTTATACGTGTATTATTGGATTTCAGGTCAAAGGCGTTAAAGTACTCAATATGGACCTGTTGTGACACGGAATGAAGACCCGGGATGTCCAGCATGCGAAACGATGAAATTGATAGAAGATTGCTGTAGCAGGACCCATCGCGGTACGCGATGGACTTGCTGAAGGACCCATCGCGTACCGCGATGGGTGAAAAATAAGTGTTTGACTTTTTGGTCAATCGCGTATAGAAGACCCCGTCGCGTACTGCGACGGGGGTGTAGACGGGAAATTTTAGGTTTAAATAATATCTTTCATTCTCAAGAACCCTAACTCCGTTTTGACGAACCAAAGGCGATTCTAGTAGCTCCAAAAGGCAATTTCCATCACCATAGCTTGTGTCAAGACCTCCCGCATGATCCATATAATCCGTATTGAAGATTTGATGATGTCACGGCTCGGCTAATCTCCTAGAATCGCACCAGGGATGTATAGTTTGTAACCTTTACAGTTTTTCTCATGTGATTAAGAACACTTGTGTATTATTATTGATGATTGATATATGATTATTGATGTTTGGTATTTCTGTGTGTTCGGTCGGTTTAGGTTTACCTTGGTCTGAATGATCTGTCACCAGTTGCTAGATAATTAATCATATAACTGTTTGGTTAGATTGAATATGATAAAACATACAATTGCCCTTAATTGAGTCACACTGGCAAGGACTGTTTGATAACCAGTACCGAGTGTAAAGTAATTGTTAATGTCTAAGGTTTTATCTGATTGTTCAGTTTTCAGTTAATCGTTAATAATTAATCTGTTAGGTTGCATGAGATAACTGTTGGTTGCTTACTTGAATTCCCTGGTGTGATTTGTTTGTTAGCTGCTTAATACTCGTTTACTTGTTCGTTGCTTAGTTCTCTAAATTCAAACTATTGCTTGTGTGATCAGCACTAAAGATCATTCACTTCTTAATTAGAAATCTGTTACACGAATACAATTGGCCACATACTCCTTGTGATACGGTACCTACTTGCTCTAACTATTTAGAATAATTAGGTTTTTGATTGACTCAAACGACGGTCAGCACATGAATAACAACCTCGTTCGTTTATTCACTGTAGCCAATTCGTGCTTTATGTAGCTACTTCGTGTTCATTAATTCGTTATCAGTTCTTCATTTTGATTCGTCATTGATTCATCATACTGATTCGTTATTGGTTCATTACTGATTCGTCATTGATTCATCATTAATTCGTCACTCATTCGTTACTGATTTGTTACATTTACTGTTCCTGATTTGTCATCGAAATTTCACTCAATTCGTTATGTTACTATTCCTAATTTGTCTTTCATACATCACTTAATTCGTTAAGACCACTATTCTTAATTCGTTACTGAAGTTACACTTTTAACCCTAAAAGTTTGAATTTTTGTTTAAGTTTGAACTTTTTTTTATTCAAAACGGCTGGTTATTACGCACTCGCCTCTCAGAACGTTTTAATGCAACAAATGTTACATCTTGATGCATAAATATGATCTCATTCGAAATGTCCTCATTTGATGAAATATAGTGAATTTGGTAGATGGAAACCTCGTTTTCGAGCACATCTTGGTTCTGTGCATTCTGACTGTTCTCGATGTCTTGATTATGTCTACACAGTTCCAATGATTGGTAGTGAAACTATAGGATTTACTCCAAAAGCTTTTTCTCAATACTCGTGAGAGGAAAAGAAAGCGTTAGAGATTGAAACCAAAGCATATTCAACTATGATTATGGCTTTACCTGATAATATATTTCATCTAGTTGGGAGTATTAAGATATGTGCATCTTTGTTTCAACACATTAAGATGAGAAGTATGGGAAACACATAAGAGAGCAAGAAAGTGATGTTGAAGTTTCAATTTCGAAACTTTAACTTATTAAAAAGGGAGATTGTTGAAGAAATGCCGACAAGGTTCAGTCATCTTATTGCTGAGATGAATTAGTTAAAGATGGAACCTAGTGAATCTGATAAGATTAACATTCTGAAGAATGCTTTACCTGCTTCATTTTCTACGTTTCTTATAGTGTTGACGGAAAACAACTATTTCAAGAATGAAGATCTCACAGCTTCGGAATTCATGCAAAGTGTGGAAGCTAGAGAATATGATTTGAAATGTCAGAAATCTTCTAAGGAATCTCAAGATCCAACTATGTATGGATGATATATACCTTTAAGTAGTACTGCAACTCAAATTACAACATTTCTTACTCAAAATGCATAAGAGGGATCATCAACTTATAAAGATCCTAATGTAAGTTTCATGGCTTCTAGGTTTACTGAGAATTCTGGAGGATCTACTTCCACCAATAGCTTCAATGCACCACCAAATGTTAATATGAAAGAAGCTGAACAAAACTTTGCATTTCTTTGTGCATTCATGACTTCATATGAAAACTTGGTGGGTAGCAAGATTGCTACAAGTGAGCTGATTGATGAAGATTATGACCAAATCGATCCAGATGATTTGGAATTAATGGATCTAAAATGGAACACGGCCATGATTGTTATAAAGGTGAAGAATTGCATGCAATGAACATGGAAAGACTTACCATCTCTGAACAAAAGAGTTGGTTTTGACAAGCTGAAAGTCAAGTGTTACAACTGTCAAGAATTTGGCCATTTCGCCAAAGAATGTGATAAACCAAAGAAGGAGTATCATTGACCTCAAAATCAAGACATAAATTATGCAAAGAAGGGTAATAAGTCTTCTGAAAAACCTTATGGAGGAAGTTCTACTAAACCTTCTGGATCACAAGCTCTTCTCACGGTTGAAGGAACTGATTGGGATTAAAGAATGCTGTGTAATCATACTCATGCTAATCTAGCTATGTTCAAGTCAACTGAAAGTTTTCAAGATGCTAGTGGGAATGAACTGTCTTTTGAAAATGATTCAGAATCGGATTCAGATGATTCTTACAATATGCGACCAACTTCTTTCGCATGCATGGCTAAGATTGACGAGGTTAGTCCTTATCTGTTAAATTATCTGCAAATGTGTCTTGTGTTGATTGTGAAACTGTTAAGCCTAGGTTAGAATCATTGAAAGAACATAATGATTTATTGATAAAAGATATTTCTTCAATCAAAGTTACATATAGACAATCACTAGAATCACAAATGAGATCTAGGGAGAAAATAGAAGCATTGCCTTGAAAGCTGAATTGTATGTCAAAATGACAATTAATAATCAACAATTTCAAGAGATTTGAAACATCGAACTAAGATAACAGAACTTGAGAATGAGGTTCTTGAGTTGAAAAGCAAATTGGGCAAGTTTCAAAATACTTCATTTTTGTTAAATGAAATAATTAAAGTGACTGGTAAACAAAAGGATTCAAAGAAAGGTGTTGGTTTTGTTGAAGTACCACCACCATTTCATAATGATTATACTGCAAATCCTTTTGCGGGAAAAGAGGAAGTTGTTTTTAATGAACTTGTTGTTGAGATAAAACCTAAAGCTGTTAAAAATGACAATTTGAATGCCCAATCTTCATCTCAAAAATCTCATATTCAAAGTAACAAAATCTTTGTTGAAAATGCTGAGAAAGTAATCATTGAGGATGTATTTGAACCTGAAGTTGTACACAAAAACTAGGATATTCCACGTTCAAATCATATTTTGTGTGAACCTCATGAATTTGAGGAGGCTGTGTATGGTTCAAATGCATCTCAAGTGAAAAAGGAGAAACCGGTTAAGGTTAAAGCTAAGAAATCAAAAAAGCCAAAGATTTCTGATGAGGATTTGATGCGTTTTGTCAATCCTATTGCTTCCAAACCATCTACTGGTCGAGTGTTTAAGTTGAAAGGGATTAGCAAAGTGTTCACCGAGAAAGACATTCCACTTAATCTTATCAAGCCTGAATTGATAGAAAGCGTCTTTCAAAATGAAACTTCCAAGATACAAGATCTTGAGCATAAGTTTGTAAATTCCAAAACATCAAATGCAACAGATCCTTTGATAAAAGCTAAACAATTATTAAAACCTGCTAAGAAATTTTAGTTCGTTAAATCAAATGGAACTGACACTTTACAGAGTTTATAAAATTATTCTAATCTTGATTTTTACATGAAAAGAAAATCTGTGACATTTGATGATTTGGACAAAGGTCACATTGCTGGTACATTTCATCAACCTTTGGCTGCACAAGTTTCTGCTAAACCACATCGTAATCGTGTTGACATGAGAACATGTTTTCTTTGTGGTGAACAAGGTCATGTAGTCAGAAATTGTGGATTGAAGAAATCAAAAAATCTTCATCCATTTGTCAAGGAACAATCCAACCCGTTCCTGTGATTAAGGAGATTTTGAAAAGACCAATGTCTTTTGATGATGAAACCCATATTATGTTTTCTGATGTGAATCCTCGCAAGGTGATTCATATTAATTAAAAATCAATTAATTTAAAGCCCAAATTCATCTTTATTGAACCTATTTGTAAGAATGTGAATACAAATGTCGTTCAAGCTGCCTATTTAAGACGAAAGTCTAAAAGGCTTGTGACTTACTCACAAGCTGTTGAACAACGTTTGAATTCTGTCAAGATTAACTCAACATGTGAAACTCAAGAGGTGCCCAAGACTGAGGCCTGAGCTGCCTTTTTGAACTGAACACTTTATTTGTGTGTGTAGGGCTCATCCAAGACTGTGTCTGGTGACATTAACCTCTTAACAAATGTCAAGAATATTCAAGGAGGATATGTCGCGTTTTCGGGTAATTCGGGTGGAATGATCACAAAAGAAGGTGATGTATCAAATTGGCGTATCACATTTGAAAAGGTTAATTATTGTGACAAAGTGTGTCACAAATCTGTGATAAGAAGTACACAACAGTATTTAATGATAAGGAATGCATAATAAGCCAGGATACGTCATTCCTGAAGATATGGTAGCTATGCGATCTCCTCGATCAAACGATATTTATGTGTTGAATGTGACTTCTAAGGTAAAAAATTCTGTTGAAACGTGTTTCGTCTCTGAGGCAACAGAGAAAGACTCGATTTTATGGCACAGAAGAATACAGAAGAATGGGTCATATTCAAGTCAGGAAGATGAATTATCTTATGACGAATGACATGGTTGATGGTGTTTCCTTGAAACATTTTAAATTAACAGACCACTGTGTTGCTTGTAAAAAGGACAAAAAAGGAAGAAGTCACACCCATCTAAGTTAATTAACTCCATTGATACTCCTTTGGAACGAATTTATATGGACTTGTTTGGTCCATTGAATCGTGCGAGTATTGCTGGAGATTGGTATTGTCTTGTTGTCACTGATGACTATTCAAGATATTTTTGGGTTTTATTTATGTGTTAAAAAGATCAAATACCTATTTTGGTTCAAAATCTAATCACAAAGATCGAATCACTATATAAGTTCAAAGTGAGACGTATTCAAACTGTTAACGGTACGGAATTCAAAAATACTGTATTGGATTTCTCTTTCATTCAGAAAGGAATTCACCGAGAATACAGTGCTCCATATGTACCTCAACAGAATGTTGTTGCAGAAAGAAAGAATATAACACTGATTGAAGCGGCACGAACAATGCTTGCAGATTCTAAGCTTCTCGTTCAGTTCTGGAACGAGGCTGTGAATACTGCTTGCTACACGCTTAATCGGGTTTTTACTATGAAGAATCTTCAAAAGACGATTTACGAACTTCTGAACAAGCTAAAGCCTAATTTAAAGTAGTTGGAGCCATTTGGATGCCCTTGTACTATGTTAAAGAAAGATGCGGGAAAATTTGAAGGAAAAGCAATTGAAAGTTATTTCTTGGGTTACGCATCACCTAAGAAACGTGTGTTTAACTTTAACTTTGGTTGTGTTGAAGAATGGTACCATGTCGATTGCCAACGGTACACCACACCTCCCACTGGTAAAGGACCAGATTGGATGTTCGACTATGAGAGTTTATTTAATTCATTCACTCAAATAGTTGATCAACCAGACGAGGAGTTGGTACGTGCTTATTTAGAAGACCAATATTTACCACCAAGATCTTTGAGTACTATTTATGATGATGCTCTTCAAGATGATCTTCCTGATACATCTGATGTAATTTCTATTTCATCAGACGATGGTCATTTCGTTGATTCTTCTTCAGCACCTTTTCTTGAAACACATGAGATTGGTGAATCGTCTCATGATGCTGAAGAGAATTTGACTAATTTATCGGATAATGTTGTTGTGCCTGAGAATCCAACACATCGGATTCATACTTATCATCCACAGGACAACATCATTGGTGATCTTGATGTGGGAGTGCAAACTCAACATCAGATTTCTTCTTCTAGTGACAACAATGTTTTTTGTGCGTATGCGAATATGAATTTTTTGGGTATCATGAATCTTGACAAATTCAACTGCTTCTTGAACCAAAAAACGTTCGGGTGGCTCTTGAAGATTTTTCATGAGTTGAGGCAATGCAAGAAGAATTACAACAGTTTAATCGACTGGGTGTTTGGGATCTCATTGATAAACCAGCTAGAGTTAAGAAGCCTATTCCAACAAAATGGGTATTTAAGTGCAAGAAGGACGATCGTGGGGTGATCGTAAGAAAAAAGCACGATTAGTTGTGCAAGGTTTTCATCAACAAGAGGGCATTGATTATACTGAAGTGTATGCTCCAGTTGATAGATTGGAGGCTATACGAATATTTTTAGCCTATGCTGCCTTCAAGAAAATTAAAGTTTATAAAATGGATGTCAAAAGCGTGTTTCTCAATGGGGAATTACATAAGGAAGTGTTTGTTTTGCAGCCTACAGGTTTTGAAGATCCAGATTATCTGGACCGATTTTACCGATTGAACAAGGCCTTGTATGGTCACCGATTGAACAAGGCCTTGCATGGTCTACACCAAGCCCCTAGAGCTTGGTATCGCACTCTTGCTGACCATCTTGCTGATAGTGGCTTCAAGTGAGGAACTGTGGACTGCACTTTATTTTATAAGAATGTTGGAGATGATCTGCTCCTTGTCCAAATATATGTCGATGCCATTATTTTTAGTTCAACAAATGATAAGTTAGGTATACCCTAACCGGTAGACAATAGTTCGTCATATTTAATGTCGGGTACATGAATTACCATAGTAATTATACGAGAATACATGGTTCACTGTATTGATTGTACGTGAATATATAATTCATCGTATTGAATATGCGATTAATCGATCGATAGTTATTGAAACCCGAACGAATCGAGGGTTCAATTATAGACGATATCTATAAAAATTAGTGATTTTACGAAGCATTAATGCTTCGGGATAAGTAAAGTACGGCACATAAAAAGAATTTCGATTTAATGGTACGTCGGTACATTAAACGAAACCTTTAATACCAAACCAAGCAAGAGACGATCGATCAAGCCGAAAAAGATGCGCAATTATTAATAATATGATGTTTTAAGTTAATAAATGTCATGGTTTAAGTTTTTAAAGTTTTTAAATCAGTTTTATATAAATTTCATTTTTAAGATAAAAACGACCGTTTTAACCTCGTTTTAAGCCGAATTAGACATTTAACCGAAAAACAAACTGAACCCGATTATCCAAAACATTATCCGGATTTCGAGAATCCAAATGAGTGGCCAAGAATGGAGAGGTGGGTCCCACCCCACCACCTCCTTATTTCCGATCGGAATGAGGGTGTTATCCCCTAGCTTTCATTTCTTTTTTTTACACAAACCCTTCAAGATCCATCAATCCTCTCCAAAGTATGAACTAAAACCCGAGATTTTAGCAAGAAAACCGAGGTAAAAAGTCGAGTTATTTACGTTTCTATCTTCGTTTCTTGAGTTTATTTGCAAGAAAATGAGGTTTCAAAGATGAAAACCGATTCTTGCATGATCAAGTGATGTATACGGGTTATACAAGGGATCTTGGTCCAAGAAAGGAGTTAAACGAACCAAGAACGAATTTTTACGGTTTAAATCTTTGTTTTTGAATCATAACCGAAACTATAGTGTAAGAGGCTTGATCGTGAGTGTAACTTGCTTGGTATTGTGGTATGTTGGTTGTAGGTTCTGTGTTTAGTGGTAGATAAGGCGGAAAGACGAGTTTGTAGCTTGTAGTGGCGGAAAACGAAAGGTATATTCGGTTTATGTTCGGTTTTGGAGATTTGGACAGATTGTTGATGGTTTAGAGTTAGGTCATGAAATTTGACAGAGGTGTTAAACACATGAAAATAAGAGTTCTGTGAAGTTTTGGTAATTTTTGGACAAAGGATGAATATTTGGTGAATTTAATGCTCGGTTTTGGCTAAAAATGGTGAAAAATAGTTAAATATCATGAAAAATTCTGGAAAATTTCAGATAAGCTTTTTATATCATGTATATATCACACACAAAATTTTAGGTCTGTTGGAGATGTCTAAGTAGGCTTTTCGGTTAAACGAGTTCTAGGGCTTTCTAGCTCGGTTTTAGTGAAAATGGCATGTAAAAAGAGATTTTGGTTCTGGAAAAATTACAGGGGACTATGGGGAGGGCAGGGGTCAATCAGGAAAAATTTGGGATTTTTCTAAGGTCGTTTGGTATTTACGACATATTTAGTGTTTAAATGGTGTTTAAAAATAGATAAATAAATTTTAAATATAAAAATTAATTCTGGAAATATTTTTATAAAATTTTCCACTGTCAAAAAGTCTTTTGTGCAAAATTTCAAGATCCGAGATTAAACGGATAATTATTTGTGCAAAAACAAACTTTTAAAGCTTTAAAACGAGTGAACCGGTAAAGCTCGCTTAAACGAGCTGACTGGTGTATAAAAACCCTAAAAATGAACTATTTTCATATAATTGAGTTAAACAAGTAAAAATGAATCATCCGAAAATAATTCGGATGATTTGAGTAATTTTAGTCCGATTTAACAGTTTCCGGTACGCTAAAGACGGAAACGGGTCCCGCGGCCAATCGGGGCGTCTAAACCGAGCTCTAATTTCACATCTTTAATTAATTTATCAGTCAACAACTATTTTCGGGTCGTGTGTGACCAAACTCATTTTTGAAACGTAAAATGGGATAACCGTGCTAGGCACGCAAAACGAGAAAAACGACTAATAGTAGTTGTGACCATGGAACTCTAAACGAAATCACAATCTGAGTCCGGAGAAGTGTTCTGGGTTAACATTGCCACCGGAATGGGTACAGTACTGGGTTAACAGTGTCCCCAGATGTACCGGTTGATACGGTTAAAGTTATATTAATAATGAGTGTATAGTAACGATCGTCGGGATCATATTACAGATTGGACATGTTAACTGATAATGATTGTTGTTACCTGCTTGCATGTGCTAAGGTGAGTTTCACGAGCCCCTTTTTCTGAATTGTTTTCAAATATTTTCCCGGGGCGGAAGCATGTTACTATTGAAATGTTTAAGTACATACTGAACGCATGGATTTGCGTGTATTTATAAATATTTGATTGTACGGGATCGTACGGAATGGGTACAGTACTGGGTTAACAGTGTCCCCAGATGTCTCTAGAAGTGTTTCTGGGTTAACATTGCCCCCCGGAATGGGTACAGTACTGGGTTAACAGTGTCCCCAGATGTCTCTAGAAGTGTTTCTGGGTTAACAGTGTCCCCAGATGTCCTTAGAAGTGTTTCTGGGTTAACATTGCCCCCGGAATGGATACAGTACTGGGTTAACAGTGTCCCCAGATATTATTATATTATGATATTGATTTATCAAGGTTTTACTCAAATTGTGAAACTCACCAACTATTCGTAGTTGACCCGTTTTCTCACATGCTTTTCAGGTACAACTAAGATGAAGAGATTGCTTACGTGCTAAGTGCTTGATGTGTGTAAGATTTGTGTGCGGAATGTTAGGATACATTATAATAAATAGAATTATGTATCGTATTGTATGATGTGTGTATCACCTAGACGGTAATGAAATACGAGATAATGTAATTTGAAGTATATTAATGTATTCAGTTTTCTTTATAAACAATGTGGTTGATATCAGAGGCGTCTGTCGCATCCCGTTTATGTTTCTGCTGCTGTTACGGGGTGTTACAGGAATGCACAAATGAAAGAGTTGAAAGAGTCATAATAAACCAACTCATGGAAATGATGCTGAGAAAAGAGCCATGGTTTCTCAACAGGATGGGGGATATAACTGGAACGTTCAAGTGGAGGAAGTGATTGAACAAGCGAATTTGGTAAATATAGTGACTGGAAGATGTGAAAAGGAACCCGTGGAGGATCAAGCGTACATGGAAGAAGTGAATGATCAGCTCTCAGAGGTATGTTCCAAACCGCATTGTGAACAATGTGAAAAACTATCTGATCAATTGAATGCTTTAATTGATCAATATGTAAGTTTGGAAAAAGAATTAAAAAACTTTAAAAGAAGAACATCATTACTCTAAACAAAAAGAAAACAGTTACTCGGTCAAAATAAAAGCTGGTGAAAAAGATATAAGATGCCTTAAGGCAACTTTAGCTGAGAAAATACAAGTGATTGATCTAAGTTATGAAGTAGTGGAAGAAAAAACCAAACTTATTGATGCTTAATCAAGTAAAAGTGGTGGACTTAAACAGAAAACTTGAACAGTTTAGGAATTCTTCAATGATGCTTAATCATGTCCTAAGTGTTCAACATTCTCCTAACGATAAAGGGGGAATTGGATTCACGAAAGTTCCACCACCTTTTAACAATAATTATACTTATAATCCTTGTAATCAGCCATATGCTTTTGTTAAGCCTGATCAGACAGTAACGGATAATGTCAGCTCCAACATTCTACCCGTTAAAGTTCAATCAAGCAACACCGACGTTGAGTTAATCTATCATGAGAAGCTCAATAAAGATCTTAATGAATCGATTCAGACAAATTCCTCAGTCATGAATCAAGATTCCAAACCTAAGAAGTCTGTGGACATTCGTAAAGTGAATGATGAAGTTGTATTACTCAGACGGGGGGGGGGGGGAGTGATACTTTTAGTGAAAGGAAATCTTATTTAACCCATTCGTCCCCTCCCATGTGAAACAAACAGTCAGTGAAGCAACTACATCTTCCGTTGCAACTCTTGAAAAGAATGTTCGAATAGACACTAATTTTCCGAACAAAACTAATAGTCAAAACAAGACTTTCTTTAGATGTAATAAGAGAGGACACGTTGTCAATAATTGTCCACTGAAAAGGAATAAATCGAAAAATATGAGGCCAACCAAAACTGAGAATAAAACGAACTCTAAAACTTGTGATGGTAAGAATACTAAAACACCCAACTTTAATCGTTGGGCAAATTCAATATTTCCAAGAAACCAACCTCATTTTTTCCCAGTTAATCATAAAACGTGTAACAATGAATCTGTTGGGAGCGGATTTTTATCCTAGGAATTGAGCCTGATTTATGGATTTCGACCTATGCTGCTATTCTGAGGAATGTACTTTCACTAATTCAATTGTCCTATATTATTCTTGTTTGTTTTGCAGATAAGAACACGTGGTAAATGTGATTATAAGAACGTGGATTGCAACAAAATATTATTTGAACTTCGTCAAAGTCGAACGTCGGCAACTAACGGATCATGGAAGAATTAGTCTAGGGTTTTCGGATTTCTCGGAATATCTGTTGTAACTTTTTTCTTATTTAAACGAGCTGATAGATACGTTTAGAGCACACACTCTCACGACTTAGCTACTAGCAATCACCGTAAACACTTAAAAACTCGTTATTCTACAAGCTCCACCACTTGTAACCACCTTTTTTGTCGTTAATAAAAGTGACGGTGATAGTTTTCACCGTCCGGCGGTTTTTTGTGCCGGAGATTATCATAATCACGTACCAATTCGACCAAAGATTACGTTGTTAATTTTTGACTGAAACAAGATTATCATTATCAATGGTTTTTTCCCTCGTAATCTAATCGCTGTATTCAATATTATTATCATCAAGCACTCCACCTCACGCACTAATTTGATCAAAAGTTGCTTTGCTAATTTTTTACCGAAACAATTTGGCGCCCACCGTGGGGCAAACGGTGCTTTGATCATTATTCACTCTCAAACTAAACCCTACTCTGAATATCCACAACATGTCTTCCCAACCAAAGATTGTTTCCTCGTCTGCCGCAGCTTCGGATTCCTCTACGAGGCCGCCTATGCCTCCCTCCTGCTGGTGGTATCCCGAAGAAATCTGACAACATTCAGAAGAAACCTGCTACTCTTGTTCTCTCAGGTTCGAGGCCATCTCCCCAGGTTCCCGTCATGGTGTCCAACAACGACCTTCTGTCTCTGTACAGACGGTTACAAGAACAGATGGATCGCCAGGACAAGACCAACCAGATGCTCGTAAGGGAACTGGAAGATTTAAAGAAAGCCAAGAAGCCGGTGGAAGAATTCACACCACTAGTCCCGAGATCACTGGATTTCACTCCTCCAGGATCTTCAGGATTGGTGCATCAGAGCCGACCATGGTGTACAACTCTGGATCCTCATCTTTATAGCATTTGGGGTCTGCGGGATTGCACTTATCTGGATCCCAAGGATACCCGTATGCGTCCTCTGCTCGGCCTCTTCAACATGTAGGATCCTCAGGATTGTTCCAACAGTCTGGATCCTCAGGATTGTTCCAACAGTATGGATCCTCAGGATTGTTTCAACAGTCAGGATTCTCAGGATTGTTTCATCAGACAGGGTCCTCAGTTCCTTATCAACAAGCAGTATCCTCAGGATTACCGCAAGGGTCTGGATCCTCAGGATTGTTCCATCAGGCTGGTCCTTATCAACAGGCGACATCTTCGGGATTAGCTAAAGCTCAGCAGCCCTCAGGATCCTCTGATGTGCACCAGGGAGACTTTATCCCGATGCAGGCTAACGCTCCAACTGCTCCGTTTACCAACCCTGGAAATACTATGTTTGGGAATACGAGCTACAACGCCCAGACTGTTCCTCAGAATGTTAATCAGGGTAATTCTTTCAATACGATTCCATTTAATGCTAATCAAGGATTTTTGCAGGATGCAGGCATAAGTTCGAGTTTAGCCTGATAATTGCAGAAGCTTAAGGACATGATATCGAATGTCCCTGGCATAATCCATCCCATAGCTGAAGTTCCTACAGATAGTCACAGGATATCCTGATTTGTGCCATCAATCAGTGACGTACAGATCCCAAAACGGTTTCAAACCCAAAATATGAAACTTTATGATGGTTCAACGGATCCTGAGGAACACGTCGCGCAATATAGAGAACGTATGGAGATTAATTCGATCCCTATGGAAATCAAGGAAGCATGTCTTTGCAAAGGGTGGGTTTGGGTCTACCTTGACCGGAGCAGCCATGAAATGGCTACTGAGTATTCCTCCTAACACTATCACTTCTTTTTCTCATTTAGTTAACATGTTTAATAACCAGTTTTCATGCAGTAGAACTTTTGAGAAAATGACAGGTGATCTTTATAGGGTTACCCAGAATCCTGGGGAATCCTTGAGAGATTTTGTCACCAGGTTTAGTAAGGAATCGCTGGAAATTCCGAATCTAAACCCAGCTTCAGCAGTGGAAGCTCTCAAGTTGGGGTTAGAAAAGGGCTCCTCTTTCTATGATGATCTCGTTATGACTCCATGCAGGTCATTAGACGAAGCAAGAAGCTGAGCTCTGAGGGTTTATTAGGCTAGAAGACGACAAGAAAAACTTTAAGGTCGATATCCCGAAGTATGATCAGACGAACAGGAAAGCCGAATCCCCGGGAAAATCATATCGATCAAAGCCTTACTATAAGCCTGATAACCCCAGGATTAATGCAGTAGATGATGGAGACAATGAAGAATATACTAAGGTCTCTGAGTATTGTTTTTCTGTTGATATTGGTGGATTAATGTGTGCCATGCAGGATTTAGGTGAGAAAGCCAGGTGGCCAAGGAAAATGGAGAGGCAAGGAGCCTGGAAAGACAAATCAAAATGGTGTGCCTTCCACGAAGACTTTGGGCACTTGACTGATGATTGCATAGCACTCAGAAGAGAGATCAACTATCTTCTCAGTAAAGGAAACTTGAAAGAGTTACTTGGAAAGAAGAAGGGAAGAGAGCAGGATCCCGAGAAAGTTCTTGAAAAGCCGACTCCTCCACCAACGGATGCAAAAACAATCATGTTCATATCCGCAGGATCTGACATCTGTGGAACCTCTTATTCTGCTGCAAAGAGAAATGCTGACCAAAGAAAGTTAGAGGTGGCTGACAGACCAACAAAGACATCCGTTCTCACTCAAGAGAGGATTATATCCTTCGATGAAAGCGATAGAGTCGATGTTCAGGATCCTCATCATGATAGTTTGGTAATAACTTTATATGTGGCTAATCATTATGTACGCAGAATCCTCATAGATGGCGGAAGCTCTGTCAACATTATTCAATTAGACGTGCTGAAAAAGATGAATATTCCTGAGGATGAGATCGTCCCCAGTTACTCAGTATTGGTTGGATTTAGTGGAGAAAACTAAGAACACTATTGGGGAGATTAAGCTCCCAATATGATTAGGATATAATGGTTCTGCTGCTGGCTGTTTCTTTCAGGTGCAAACTTTCTTCTCTTCTGATGGATTGGCCTGAAAGAGTTATCAATTCCAAGTTTATGTGTTATAATATCTTTGGAAATACTTGTCATATTTTCATGTTTCCATGCAAATGTTGACAACCTTTTCTTGAGGAAATCGAGCAGATTTGACTAAATATCCTCAGGAATTGATTAGGGACCTATCAGACTCTTGAAAGGTCCTTGATAGAGAATATGATTAGGGAAGTTCAATATCCCCGATGGTTAGCAAATATGGTGGTTGTACAGAAAAAGAATGGAAAATGGAGAGTTTGTGTAGATTTCACAGACTTGAATAAGGCTTGTCCTAAAGATCCATTCCCTCTACCACACATCGATTCAATGGTGGATGCTACAGTCGGCCACGAGATGCTGACATTTATGGATGCATCCTCAGGATTTCAGCAAATCCAGATGGAGCCCTCAGATCAAGAAGACACGGCCTTAATGACTCCCATAGGTATTTATTGTTATATTGCTATGCCCTTTGGACTTAGAAATGCAGTTGCGACCTATCAGAGGTTAGTTAACATGATGTTCAAAGAGCAACTAGGGGACATGATGGAGATCTATATTGATGATATGGTGGTGAAGTCCAAGAAAGCTGAGGATCACCTCCAGGATCTCAAGACTGCATTTGATATCCTCGACAAATATAGCATGAAGCTGAATCCTTCAAAGTGCCATTTCAGGGTGAAGGCTGGCAAATTCTTGGGATACATGGTCACCAAAAGGGGAATAGAGGCGAGTCCGGAGCAGATACAAGCTATCCTGAATCTGAAATCCCCAGCATCAGTCAAGGATGTTCAAAGGCTGACTGACAGGATAGCGGCACTCAACAGATTCATATCCAAATTCTCAGAAAAGTGCAAAGAATTTTATGATATCCTGAAATAAAAAAAGGTTCGAGTGGACCAGTAAGCATGAGGAAGCCTTAATGTCCTTAAAAGCTTATCTTTCTTTTGTTCCTCTGCTGGTAAAACCCGAGTAAGGTGAACCTCTATCTCTGTATCTAGCTGTATCAAATAATGCTGTAAGTGCGGTTTTGGCTAAGGATCTTGAAGGTCAACAGCATCCCATCTATTATGTAAGTAAGAGTTTATTGGATGCTGAAACCAGGTATTCTTATCTTGAGAAATTATTTTTAGCACTTATTATGGCATCTACTAAACTTAGACATTATTTTGAGACTCATCCTATTCTTGTTAAAACTAATTACCCTATTAAGTCTGTTTTGAGAAAACCAGAAATGTCAGGAAGAATGGAAAAATGGGCTTTTAAGCTAAGTGCATATGATATAACATATGAACCTAGGACTGCCATCAAATCCCAGGCATTAGCAGACTTTGTGGATATCAAATGTCAGGAAGAATGGAAAAATGGGCTTTGAAGCTAAGTGCATATCATTGTGTTCACCATATGATTTCACCAGTAACTCAAAAGAAGAGGCAGACTTGGAAGTCCGACAACTTGAAGAAACCAAAGATAAGGGGACTCTATACACTTATAGTGCTTCAAATGTTAGAGGAACAGGTCTCGAGATCCTGCTAAAATCGCCACAGGGGGACATTATACCTCAATCCATATCCTGCGGATTTCAAGCCACAAATAATGAGGCAGAATATGAAGCCTTGATAGCAGAATTACAATTAGCAATCGACATGAAAATTAGGTTTATTTAAGTATATGTTGATTCATTATTAATAACTAATCATTTTAATGGTTCATATACTGTTAGAGGAGAAAAACTAATGAAATATTTAGAGCTGGTAAAAAAACTAGCAAAGTGTTTTGAAATGTTTGATATTTCACAGGTACCTAGAGAAGAGAATGTTGAAGCAGATGCCCTAGCATACTTAGCATCATCCTTAAGAATACCGGAAGGTGTCAATATTCCTATCATACATATTCTGAGCCCCGCAATAGAAGAGCAAGGTGTCAATGAAATATCAGAAAATGATGAAGATATCAAAGTCAAGAATCCTGAGGATAATGAAAATTCTTGGATTATCCCGATCAGGAGATATATTCAGGAGGGAGTTATCCCCAAGGATGAAAACCCAATAGCTTTTTGCACAAAGGTAATCCCATATACTATAATGAATGATATATTATACAGAAAATCTCTTGCAGGACCATATCTTATGTGCTTGGAGAAGGCAGAAGCTCAAGAAGTTCTTCAGGATATCCACGAAGGAGATTGCGGGAATCACACTGGGGGCAGAGCGCTATTCTCCAAAATCCTGAGAACAGGATATTTCTGGCCAACGATGAAGAGGGATGCTATGAATTATTCTCAGAAATGTGATGCATGCCAGAGACATAGCAACATTCTGCACCAGCCGGCTGAACAATTGTATCCTATTATATCCCCTTGGCCTTTCATGTAGTGGGGTATGAATATTGTGGGAAATCTAACAAGAGCTCCAGGAGGAAAAGTCTTTATGCTGGCTATGACAGATTATTTCTCGAAGTGGATTGAGGCTGAATCTTTTGTTCAAGTCAGAGAGAAAGAAGTTATCTCATTCATCAAGCGTAATATCCTGAAAAGATTTGGAATCCCAGTAGAGATAGTGTGTGACAATGGCTCGCAATTCATTGGCAACAGAACCACCAACTTCTGTGCCAGTTGGGGAATCAAAATGATCACTTTGACACCTGTCCATCTTTAGGCTAACAGACAGGCTGAATCAAGCAACAAAATCATTATCAATAACCTGAAGAAAAAGTTGGGGTCTAAGAAAGGAATTTGGGCCGAAGAACTACCTTTTGTTCTTTGGGCAGATAGGACCACTTCAAAGAATGCTACTGGTCAGACTCCTTTCTCATTGGTATTTAGAGCTGAAGTAGTTATCCCGACATAGATGGTTATCCATACAGCTAGAGTCAGTCACCAGAATCCTGAAGATAACACTCAAAGTCTACTTGAAGATTGAGATGCAGTAGAAGAACTCAGGGATTTATCAAAGATCAGAATGGCCTCTTATCAGCAGATGATAGCAAAGTCCTACAACAAGAATATCAGGGTTCGTAGATTTCAAGAAGGGGATTTGGTTCTCCGAAAAGCCTTTCAAAATACTAAAAATCCTGCAGATGGAAAACTGGCACCAAAGTGGGAAGGTCCTTACTTGATTGAGTCAGAAGCAGGAAAGGGGGCATACAGATTGTCTACTTTGGATGGTGACTTGTTATCAACGGCTTGGAACGCTATCCACCTCAAAAAATATTTTATGTAAGACTTCTATCCCAATGATAATTTAACAGTAATGTTAAACAACTAAGGTATGTATTCAAATTTATATTTTTATTCATTTTCAAATATTATTATTCTTTTATCATGGTACTGACTTAAGCATCGGAGGGGTGTTAGCAAGGCTAACACCCACCCGTCACCTAGATTTGAGTGTTTTGTAGCCTGAAGATATGTGGTATCCCCACATGGAATGAAGTCTATTTGGGCCTTGTCGCCAGTTTCTAAGGGCCTTGCCGCCAGTTAAGGTATTATTCAATGCCTTCTAAGATTTAAGGGGTTTTCACCTCTTCTTAAGATCGCCTGTAGGGCATGTTTATTCAGCCGTAGTTCGAGAGGAGGGGCCAACACATGAAATATAGTGACTTGTTACCTCGTTATCCTCGGCTATTGGTTTGAATCCCAAGGTTTAAGGGGTTTTCACCTCTTCTTAAGATCGCCTGTAGTGCACGTTTATTCGGCCGTAGTGCGAGAGACGAGGCCAGCACATGAAATATAGTGACTTGTTACCTCGTTATCCTCAGCTATTGGTTTGAATCTCAAGTTTATGGTAGATGTACCATTTCCTAAGGTTTAAGGGGTTTTCACCTCTTCTAAGGGCCTTGTCGCCAGTTTATTCCTAAGGTTTAAGGGGCTTTCACCTCTTCTAAGGGCCTTGTCTCCAGTTTATTCCTAAGGATTAAGAGGTTTTCGCCTCTTCTAATGGCCTTCTCGCCAGTTTGTTTAGGCCTTGTCGCCAGTTTATTTGGGCCTTGTCGCCAGAATTTCTGAATTTATTTTCAGGATTATTTTAACATTGCATATCTATGAGTATATCCCCATAATCGAAGGAACATCCAGAAAAATGATCTTATTACAAGAATAAAATGGTCTAGACATTATCAAGGCATTTCGAAGGACTGATCTATTCTCGTAATGATGTCAAATTTAGCCGGTGCTAAAACATAAAATTTTGGTGCTACATGGAAAATTGTTTATCATTTGAAAATTTAACAGCTGAAATTGGTAAAAACAGCTGTCAAAATTTGGGGACAATTGTTAAGGCCCAAATTTTATAATTGGATCTGTGGTCAGCTCAAGATCCTAAATATTATCGGGATCCTGAATATGTTCAGGATTCTCAGATAACTTTAGTATCCTGAGTATTAATGCTAATAAATAAATATTTCTCTCTTGGCATTGATTTATAATTGCAGATATTAATCCATGCGAAATACACGGTTGGTGGTTGAAGAAAACGCGTCGAAAGAGCTATAACCGTTAGGAGTAAAGGCTAAGTAATGGTTAACTGTCAAATATTGATTGTATGCTGAAATCTCGCACTTATAGTTAATATTAGCACGTGGGAGAACTCTATTATTATCAGGAATCATTTCTATGTTTAAGGATCCTGGATTTACTGACAGGTTTTCAATATTCGGTATCCCCGATAATTACTAACTGTTGTATTATCCTCGAATATTTGAGGATATTTCGCAGATGGGACTACGTTTGACAAGTGACTCTCAAAAGATAGGTGAAAGACGTGAGGAGTAACGGCTAAGAGACCAAGTCCAACACATAACTTCGCATTTAAAGCCATTAAACCACGTGATTAAAGCATGAAACGTTTTTATTAAATACAAGGGCGGATTTCCCGGGATTTCAGCTATAACTTTTTCTTATTTAAACGAGCTTATAATATCATTACAACACACACCTTCACTTACCTAGCTACTAGCATTAACTGTAACACATAGTTTACGATCACTTATTAGCTCCACCACTTGTAACCACCCATTTTATCATTAATAAAATTGACAGTGATAGTTTTCACCGTTCGGAGGGTTTTTTGTGCTGGAGATCCTCAAGATCAAGGGATTTTTCCCTCGAAATCAAATCATTGTGTTCACCATATTTTTGATTAAGCACTCTACCTCACATACGAATTTGATCACAAAATTACTTTGTTAATTTTTGACCGAAACAGGAATGTTCTTGTTTTACCACCGTCCTATCCTCAATGAGATCGTCCAGGTCGACTAAGCTAAAGGAAGAATTTGGCTTCAGCATCCCTATAGAATGATTTATCAAATTATTTCAAGAAGGCAAAATCCCGAGAAAATCATAAAATACCCAAAATACTTACCAGAAGACATACTTTCAGCAGGTTTCGCAGCGGTCACACTTGTTTCCCCTATTTCTTCTTCTAACCAAAACTCCCTATCCTTTGCTGGAACCTTAAACAACGCCTTAAGCCTTCTACTCGTATCCTTCCTATACTTTATCAAGTCCTCGAACACAAATGCCAAAAAAGAAACCGTATTAAGATAAATCATTTGAAGAAAGAAATTTTACCCGAAAGATTTCCTACCCTTATGAACCCATTTAATGGGCAAGTTCATTCCGTCAGGAATAGAATCACGACGGACGAAAAAGAATTTTTTCTTCCAATCGGGGTCACTACCGGACACCTTGAGAACCATATAAAGACGACTGGATTTGGATTGAAGACAGTAGCGGAAAGATCCATAGTACGGAGGTTATAGGTCGCGGCTATCTCGGGCAAACCTATGGATAACCCATGGGTTTTATTTAATCGATCTACTGTGGCCAAGACCCTCCACACCATTGGCATGACTTGGGAGTACGAGAACCCGGTGACGTCAAAGAACTCTTTGATAAGCGGAGAAAATGGATATGAAAGGCCGATTAAAAAGGGGTAATAGAAAAAGCAAACCCCGTTTTTAGAGGAGAAGTCAGCCTTGACTTTAGAGTCATACGCTCTGATAATGGCTTCGGCAGGTAACAGGCCTGAATCTTTCAGAAATCTAATGTCAAGATCTCTAAAGAGATATTGGTCTTCATCGGTGGTGGGAATGTGAGCTTGGTCAACGAAATCATCCGAGGTTGTGAAGGAGAAAGGATTGGGAGCTTGAGGGATTCTCTTCCTCATTATTATTTGAATCGGAAAAAAATTTCAAGAAATTAAGAAGACGAGAAAGAAGAACTGACCTGATTATGAACCGGTGGAAAGATTATTATTTTTTAGATTGGGAAATGGTTTGATTATAACCTAAAGAAACAGTTATAGAGTCTCCTTGATCCACGTGCACGTCCTTTCAAATCGCAGAGATATTATTGATTTTAAAATTCAAAATTTTTACAGCTGTCACGCAGTAAAAATTGGGCAATTGTTGGGAGCGGATTTTTATCCTCGGAATTGAGCCTGATTTAAGGATTTCGACATATGTTGCTATTCTGAGGAAGGTACTTTGACAAATTCAATTGTCCTATATTATTCTTGTTTGTTTGTAGATAAGAACACGTGGTAAATGTGATTATAAGAACGTGGATTACAATGCATATTATTTGGACTTCGTCAAAGTCGAACGTGGGCAACTAACGGATCATGGAAGAATTAGTCTAGGGTTTCCGGATTTCTCAGAATATCTGTTGTAACTTTTTCTTATTTAAACGAGCTGATAGATACGTTTAGAACACACACTCTAACGACTTAGCTACTAGCAATCACTATAAACACTTAAGCACTCGTTATTCTATCAGCTCCACCACTTGTAACCACCTTTTTTGTCGTTAATAAAAGTGACGGTGATAGTTTTCACCGTCCGGGGGGTTTTTTGTGCCGGAGATTATCATAATCACGTACCAATTTGACCAATTATTACGTTGTTAATTTTTGACCGAAACAAGATTATCATAATCAAGGGTTTTTTCCCTAGTAATCACATCGCTGTGTTCAATCTTTTTATCATCAAGCACTCCACCTCACACACTAATTTGATCAAAAGTTGCTTTGCTAATTTTTGACCGAAACATAATCTATTAATGCTAGAAAATCGAGGATGTTTGGCATAATCATTTTTCTAGAAATCTTCCGGTCAGAACAAATGGAAACTTTACTCAAAGGGAGTGTAGGCAACCAACGAATGGATGTCGTTTAACAGGTTTGACCAACCCTAGACCAGAAGGTCTTGGGTCCCCCGCTTTTAATTCATCTCTTTAACTGTGCAGGAACAGTCGGACAGAACTTCAAACAACATGTGGGTTATTGATAGTGGCTGTTCCCGGAACATGACGGGTAACAAGAAATTGTTACGTGATTGGAAAGTTGTACAGGGAGGAAGAGTTAGTTTTGCAGGAGAGAGTGGAGGAAAAATTTATAGAATCGGTACTGTTACTAATAGGTGGATCAAGTTGGAGAAGGTTAATTTTGTGGAAGAGTTAAGCACAATCTTCTGAGTGTCTCTCAGATCTGTGACAAAGAATACACCGTGCACTTCTCAAATGATGAAGCACTCATGCTTTATCCTGGTTTCAAGATTCCTGAAACCTGGGTTTTGATGAAAGCTCCAAAAGAGAATAACACATATGTGATGGATATGAGGTCCACCAAGATGGCGACATATGAATCATGCCTTTTATCAAAAGCAACAGAGTCTGAGTCGGAATTGTGGCACCGGAGGATGGGTCATATCCATCTACGTAAAATGAATTACCTACTCAAGAATGGTTTGAAGATCAATGTCCGTCATGCAAGAAAGGGAAGCAGCACAAGAAACCACATCACTCCAAACTGATTAACTCAATTGTCACACCTTTGGATTTGCTTCACATAGATCTATTTGGTCCCATAAATGTTAAAAGCCTGGGTGGAAAATCCTATTGCTTGGTTGTGACTGATGACTACTCACGTTACTCATGGGTGTATTTTCTGAAAGCTAAAGATGAGATAGTGCAGTTGGTAATTAATCTGATTACCAAGGTGGAAAACATAGTCGGTGGAAAAGTAAAATTCATCAGAAGCGATAATGGCACATAATTCAAAAACTATCAAATGGAGATGTTTTGTCTGCATAAAGGGATAGAGCATCAGTTCAGCGCACCGTATACACCGCAACAGAATGGATTTGCTGAAAGGAAGAATAGAACTCTAATCAAGGGAGCCAGGACTATGCTGGCAGATTCTAAACTTCCCGTGGTGTTCTGGGCTGAGGCTGTTGCCACGGCCTGCTATATCCTTAATCGTGTTTTGGCTGTTAAAAGATTAAATAAAACTTTTTTATGAATTAGTGCATGGTCGAAAGCCAAATCTGAAAGGTCTTGAACCTTTTTGGTCCCCATGTTCGATCTTAAAGGCTAATTCAAAATTTGGTGAGAAAGGTGACGAAGGTATTCTTGTTGGCTACGTAGTTGGGTCACCCAACAGAAGAGTCTTTAATCTATCGAACAATAAGGTTGAGGTGGTCTGTAACATGGACATTACCAGTTACAAATCACCAAAGCCTAGCATGGGACCAACATAGGCTTTTGATTATGATAAATTGTTTAAAATGCAAGAGAGATGAGAAAGGGGTAGTCGTCCAGAACAAAGCAAGATTGGTGGTCAAAGGATTTAATCAACAAGAAGGGATCGACTACAATGAAGTGTTTGCTCCTGTGGCAAGACTGGAGGCAATTCGACTTTTCTTGGCCTTTGCTGCACACAAATATATGAAAGTGTTTCAGCTGGATGTTAAGAGTGCTTTCCTAAATGGAAAGGTCGATGAAGTGGTATATGTCGAGCAACCTCCAGGCTTTTCCTGATCCAGACTTTCCAGGTCATGTGTACAAACTAAGTAAAGCATTATGTGGTCTACATCAAGCTCCAAGAGCTTGGTACGCAACCTTATCTGAGAGGAAAAATTTACAGTACATTGTTTATAAAGTGTAACGGGAAGGACTTTCTTCTTGTTCAAGTCTATGTGGACGATATCATCTCCGGGGCCTCAAAGATTTCTATGTGTCAGGAATTTGTGGCGGTCATGAAGAAAAGGTTTGAGATGAGCGCCATGGATTAACTTTCTTTTTGGGTTTACATGTAGATCTGAAGAAGGATGGTATTCATCAAACTAAATACGTTCACGATGTGCTCAGACGTTTTAAGATGGAAGAAAGCACCCCGTTTAACACTCCGATCTATGTCAACCACAAACTAGGTGCTGACTCCGACAGTGATGAAGATGTGGATCCCACTCAGTATCGGGCTATAATAGGTTCTTTGATGTATTTAACTACTTCTAGACCTGACATTATGTTTGTAGTTTGTCTTTGTGCTCGTTTTCAGGCTAATCCAAAGGAGTCGCACATGAAGGGAGTGAAGAGAATTTTGCGATATCTTAAAGGAAAGCCTAAATTGGGTCTCTAGTATCCAAAAGGAGGATAACTGGATCTGGTTGTATACACAGACTCAGACTATGGAGGATGCAATCAGAATAGGAAGTCAACAACTGGGGGTTGTTAATTTCTTGAACGAAGATTGGTGTCGTGGCAATGCACGAAGCAGACCTCTGTTGCCATATCCACTTGTGAAGCAGAGTACGTGGCAACATCAAACTGCTGCTCCCAGGTTTTGTGGATACAACTGTTGGAATTTCGTATGCCCGAGACACTTATTTAGATTAATGTGGCTAACTGTGCTTGATCCAAGTCGGGTCATACCCAATAACGAGCTAGATAGACACCGGATTGTATTTGTTTAAGATATGATCTTTAAACGAATACCGAACACAAAGTTTAGGAAATCGGTTTTTCTGAAAAATTGCACTTGAAAGATTAAAATAAATAATTTGGATTATTTATTTATTTAATTATTTAATTGGTTAAATAATTAAGAAAAGATTATAAAATAGTTTTATAATAGTGTAGGCTAGTTTTATATATATATATATATATATAAATGAAACAAAAAAAAAAAAAAAAAAGAGAGAGTGTGGCCGGTTGGGTGGGACCCACCACCACCCCAACAAACCAATATTGTGTTGTGACTCTTGGACATTTTTTTTGATATAAACACCCACTAGCTACACATGCAAACTTGTCTTGTCTTTCAAATTGAAGTGCAATAAAAACTCTCCTCTCTCCCTCTCCCTAAGGTTCGGCCGAAACAAGGAAAGGAAGGAGGGCTCGGGTGGTCGGTTTCTCGTGTTCTCGTCCTAACACTCGTCCGGTGTTGCTCGTGGGTATCACCTCTTGAGGCATCCTACTCTTGGAGGCTAGCCCATCTTCCTCTTCATATCATCCTACTCTTTTGAGGTAAAAGAGTTATTATATTTTACATATTGTTAGCCTATTGTTCTTGTAGATTGATCCTATTTCGGGTTTTAGCCTTGTTACATATTGGTATGTTTCATAAAATTAACAATAGGTTGTAAATATTATCATGCTTCCGTTGCTAGATTAGTGAAAATGTTTCAACTAATACTCTAAAATAGATGCTAAAACCCAACAATTGGCATCAAGAGCCGGTTACAAGGACATAGGTTTACTTTTAGTTTTTCCCCTTTGGTTTTATAAAATTAACATGCATGAGATTTTATAAAACCCAAGATCTTAACATATGGATGTTAAAGTTCAAAAAAAAAAAAAAAAAAAAAAATTTGTTTTTTGGCCAAATGGGCCGAAACCCATTTGGGCCGTGAGGTTAAAATGGGCCGAAGCCCTTTGGGCCGGCGTTTTTTTTTTAATTGGGCCGAAGCCCAATAACTTTTGTTGGGCCGAAGCCCAATAACAACCGTGAGGGGTTTTTTTTTAGTCTTTAAATATATATTTGGATATGTATTTATTTGTAAGTTAGTCCCCAAACCGAGCCTAGACCGATGTGGATGTTGTGATTGTGTGTTGTGATTTATCTATATTATTACTCATTTGGAATGTAATAGTAATTATGGCTTGTATTTATTTTTACAAATGGTTGTAATAGTAAATAGGTTGTTTGTAATTTTCTTTATTTTAGACCAAATGTATTAGGATATATTTGTTGTAAATTGAAGAATTACAAGATTTTGGTGGATTGGGCCTATTGGGCTTATTTGGGTTAATTGGGCCTCACAAGCCGATTTGGGATTCAAAGCCCATTAAAGCCCAAATTTACCTTTTAGGCCCAAGGAAGCTTATGGAAGTCCAAGGCCCACTAAAAAGCCCAAGTTGAAATCACAACAAATTAAAGAGGAGACACTTGTAGCATTGGATGCAAGATCAAGTGGGAGCATATCACTCATCCTTGTGTCATGTTATGTCCCTTAGGATAAGACTAGGACACACACTTGTTTCGGCCAACAAGTGTGGTCCGCTTAGAGGCTCGTGTTTATGGTTGACCTTATGGTGTTTGTATGCTTGTTTGATTGTGTTTGAATGGTAGATATAGGATATCAATCCGTCACATAGATTTTATAAAACAAACATATAAAATGGGTTCTAATAATTATTGGTAATTGACGTGACACGTAGTATTTATAAAATAATTAAATAGCCGTCTCACGCCTATAATAAAAATGGTTTTATTATAATTAGAACCGGTGAAAATCGTTTTCATTTAACCATGTTACTAAATGCATGTTAGAACATGGTAAATAAGTTTCCTAAATCTAGAATATTGGAAAACTTAAAATCCCTTTTTCTTAATTACCAAGGAAACAAGTCTAAACACCATCCTTTTGTATAACACTTAACGTATTAGGGAACTTTAAATGGGATAAAGGTCACCTAACCATTTCAAGCAAACTAATATACTTAGGGTAATATTAACATATTTGTGGGATAAAGGTCACCTAACCACTTGTATGTTAATCTTACATGTTTATGCAAGTAGGACGACTTGAATTGGAAACCATGTGATAAAGGTCACCTAAGCATGGGATCCAATGGTGTTGATGGGATAAACATGCCAACACGAAATAAGGATTTCGAATGGTCCCATACCTCTAGAAGTTGCAAAGGGTTGCAATTGTCAAGGTTGACTACCTTGTTAAATCAAATGACGGGATAAAGGTCACCTAACCGAAATTTGATTTATCGTTGGATTCTAGAATTTAATTATTATTTAAAATGTGGTATAAAAGGGTATTAATAATTAAAATTGTTTATAATACTAAAATAGAACTTTGTTAAATTTTGTAGATGGCCGCTAACAATGCAAACACCTCTACCCATAACACCCGTAACCTATCCTTAAGAACCATCCTTGAAAAGGATCGTCTAAACCATAATAAATTTATGGATTGGTATCGCAACTTGAGAATAGTTCTCAAGCAAGAAGAGATATCATATGTCTTAGACGATCCCATTCCCGACGAGCCTAACGTGGAAGATGAGGAGGCTTATAACGATTGGGTCACGTACACCAAAGATTCGGTACAAGCCTCTTGCCTCATGTTAGCAACTATGATTCCCGAAATCCAAAAGGATTTCGAGCATCATGGGGCATACGACATGATAACTCAATTGAAGGAAATGTTCCTTCAACAAGCTAGAGCGGAACGTTTCGAAACGGTTCGAGCGTTTCATGCATGTCGTATGGAGGAAACCCAAAGCGTCTCATCTTATGTCCTAAAGATGAAAAGCTACATTGAAAAGCTTAATAGGTTGAATTGTCCCGTGTCTAATGAGTTGGCTACGGATTTGATCCTCAACTCATTAACCAAAAGGTTTGAAACTTTTGTCATGAATTATAACATGAATGGATGGGACAAAAGCATTGGTGAGCTTCACGCAATGCTAAGAACGGCCGAAGCGGGAATGGGTAAAAGGGTTTTACCCGTTCTAACAATCAATGAAGGCAAAAGGGGACATAACTTCAACCCCAAAGCAAGTGTTGCTAAGGGCAAGGGCCACGTCCAAGGAAAGGGAAAGAGGAAAGCCATCACGCCCTACAAACCGAAGGAAAAGAAGCAAAAGGTTGCGACGCAAGATCCATGCTTTGAGTGTGGAGAGATAGGTCATTGGAAAAGGAATTGTCCGACCTATCTCAAAGCGTTAAAAGATAAGAGGGATGCGGAGCAAACCTCAGGTATTATCTTTACTATATATGTTGAACTAAATGTTATTTCTTCAAATACATGGGTACTTGATACCGGATGTGGAACTCACATTTGCAATTTGTTGCAGGGGTTCAAAAGAAGTAAGCAACTCAACAAAGGGGACATTAGTCTCTTTATGGGCAATGGAGCAAGAGTTGAAGTCCAAGCTCAAGGAGACTACATGTTAAAGCTTCCAAGTGGTTTGGAAGTAATTTTGAAAAATGTTTTGTATGCTCCTAAGTTAAGGAGAAACATTATTTCCGTGTCCCTTTTAAAACAATGTGGCTTTGATCTTAAGTTTATTGATTATGATATTCATGTTTTGATGAATGGCATATTTTACTTTAAAGCTATACCCATGAATGGTATATATGAAATAGATCAAAGTGGTATGTCACATAGTAGTTCAATGTATAATGTCAACACCAAGAAACTCAAGAAGGACTTGGGTGATTCCTATCTTTGGCATTGTCGCCTTGGACATATAAGCAAGAATCGCATGCAAACTCTTCGCAAGAGTGGTATTCTAGAAACCAATGAGTTTGATTCATTTGATGTATGTGAATCTTGTTTACAAGGCAAAATGACAAAGCAACCCTTTAATAAAACTTTTGAAAGGTCAAAAGAATTATTAGGTATCATACATTCGGATGTATGTGGTCCTTTTAGACCAATGACTAGGAATGGTGAAAGATACTTCATTACCTTTATTGACGATTATAGTCGATATGGTTATGTGTACTTAATGAAACACAAAGATGAAGCTTTTGAAATGTTCAAAGACTTCAAAGCTGAAGTAGAAAGACAACTCAAAACAACAATCAAAGTACTTCGTAGTGATAGAGGAGGAGAATATCTAAGTGGTGTTTTTCAAGATCATCTTAAGAGTTGTGGAATTATTTCACAACTTACTCCACCTGGAACACCACAACATAATGGTGTGTCTGAAAGGAGAAATCGTACCCTATTAGATATGGTTCGATCAATGATGGCTAGAAGCACTTTACCTCTATCATTTTGGGGCTATGCTTTACTTTCCGCTGTTCGCATATTGAATATGGCTCCAACCAAGAAAGTGGAGAAGACACCTTTTGAAGTATGGCATGGAAAGGCTCCATCGCTATCATTCTTAAAAGTTTGGGGTTGTGAAGCTTATGTAAAGCAATACACCCCAAACAAATTAGAAGTCCGATCCACTAAGTGTATCTTTATAGGTTATCCTAAAGATGATTTAGGATATTACTTTTACGATCCTAGTGAGCAAAATGTTATTATTGCTCGAAAGGGTAAGTTCTTGGAAACTAAGTTCCTTGAGGAAGGAACTAATAGTAGAACAGTGAAATTTGATGAGGATCAAGAATCACAAGATGATACACAATTGGTTGATACTAGCACTCAACAAGAGGTTGTTGAAAGTGATCAAGTGGTTGATCAAAACACACAAAACGTTCGCAGATCTGGTAGAATTAGCAATCCACCTGAAAAATATGGATTTTTTGTAGAAGGTTGCTACGTGGTAGATTCGGATGAACCGACCACATACCGTGATGCAATGTCCAAGAATGATTGTGACAAATGGCTTGAAGCCATGAATGTTGAGATGCAATCCATGTATGACAACCGAGTTTGGGAATTGGTTGAACCACCACTCAACTCCAAAGCTGTTGGAAGTAAGTGGGTTTTCAAAAGGAAAACTGATATGCATGGAAACTTGGATACTTATAAAGCAAGACTTGTAGCTAAGGGTTTCACTCAAACTCAAGGGGTTGATTATGATGAAACTTTTTCGCCTGTGGCAATGCTTAAGTCTATTAGGATATTATTTGCCATAGCTGCACATTATGATTATGAAATCTGGCAAATGGATGTCAAGACCGCTTTCCTAAATGGATATCTTGAGGAAGATGTCTATATGGTTCAGCCTGAAGGTTTTGTCGATCCAAAACATCCTAATAAAGTATGCAAGTTAAAGAAATCAATCTATGGATTGAAACAAGCATCTAGAACTTGGAATCATCGTTTTGATGAAGAAATCAAAAGTTTTGGGTTCATCAAAAACGCTGATGAGGCTTGTGTGTATAAGAAAGCTAGTGGGAGTATAATTACCTTCTTAGTATTGTATGTCGATGACATTCTACTATTTGGAAATGACATTCCAACCATGGAAAGCGTTAAGGCTTGGCTTGGAAGTAGATTTTCCATCAAGGATCTTGGTGAAGCTGCCTATATTTTGGGAATAAAGATCTATAGGGATAGGTCAAGGCGCTTGATAGGTTTGAACCAAAGTACATACATTGATAAGATCTTGAAAAGGTTCAAGATGGAAAACTCCAAGAAAGGTTTTGTACCTATTCAAAGAGGGACCATATTGAGTTCAGCTCAATGTCCAAGCTCAAAGGGTGAGCAAGAGACGATGAAACAAATCCCATATGCTTCTGCTATAGGATCCATCATGTATGCGATGATATGTACTAGACCGGATGTGTCATGCGCTTTGAGCATGACAAGCAGATATCAACAGAATCCAGGAAACAGTCATTGGATGGCTGTTAAGAGCATATTGAAATACCTTAGGAGAACTAAGGATATGTTTCTGATATATGGATCTGGTGAGGAGGAACTCGCTATAAAAGGTTACACGGATGCGAGCTTCCAAACTGATCGAGATGATTCTCGATCACAGTCTGGGTATGTGTTCACTCTTAATGGAGGAGCTGTCTCTTGGAAGAGCTCAAAACAGGAAGTGGTAGCATTGTCCACTACAGAATCAGAATACATCGCCGCTTCATTGGCAGCTCAGGAAGCTGCATGGTTGAAGAAATTCATTACTGATCTAGGGGTGGTCTCTTCCATTCAAGACCCCCTAGAAATCTTTTGTGACAACGAGGGTGCGATTGCACAAATCAAGGAACCTCGTTCGCACCAAAAGACAAGGCACATAGAGCGGAGATTCAACTACATAAGGGATGAAGTTGAAAAAGGAAAGATATGTATTCGCAAAGTTGGAACTGATCAAAATCTTGCGGATCCATTCACGAAGCTCCTAGAAAGACCGAAACATGAGCGTCATGCGAGTGGCTTAGGACTCCGATATTCTAGTAATTGGATTTGATCTATTTTGTATTTACGTTTAAAAGACTTTTGTAATTTAACTCTTTTATATGATTATGGAATCTTGAGTTAAATTCTAATTTTGCATGTTTAATCCATGAATAAGTTATCTTATTCTAAAAGTCCGTAGTCGATCACATTTGTGGGAACAAATATGAAGCAAGACTATTATGAACTAGGATTGGTGGATATTCATAAGGAATGAATATGGAGCATAGGTTTGCTGCCAAGGTTCATAGATATTTGTGGGATACGAATATTGGACTGACCCGCTCTCAATATTACTACATGGAGTCAATGGACCTGATCATTAGTAATTTTGAGTAAAGGAGAATTTCATATTATCCTTAGACCTGAGATGTATACTGGGTCTTGATTTTCACCAAGTATTACACTTTGACTCTGCCCTTCGCTATTCGTAAAAGATGGTACATAAGGATGAACTCAGGTGGAGTATAAAGTGATAGTGAGAGGCGTATACAGTCAAGATGGAATTTGTTCCTCTTATGTGTTGAGAGTTTAGATGTCTAAGGCCTGATAAAGTTGAATTGTAAAGAGAATGATCGCCTATGTCTCTTAGATCCAACATGACATCTAGTAACAAAGGGATATAATGATTGATTCACCTAAATCATTTTCAAGTAGGGTACTTGGAGAGGATGATGTTATTGAATGACACTTCGTCAAACACATTAGGGGTGGTGGACCGAGTTAGGCGGGATTCACCACTAGCATTAATTATCTACGTATCTCGTTCAAGTGGGAGATTGTTGGAATTTCGTATGCCCGAGACACTTATTTAGATTAATGTGGCTAACTGTGCTTGATCCAAGTCGGGTCATACCCAATAACGAGCTAGATAGACACCGGATTGTATTTGTTTAAGATATGATCTTTAAACGAATACCGAACACAAAGTTTAGGAAATCGGTTTTTCTGAAAAATTGCACTTGAAAGATTAAAATAAATAATTTGGATTATTTATTTATTTAATTATTTAATTGGTTAAATAATTAAGAAAAGATTATAAAATAGTTTTATAATAGTGTAGGCTAGTTTTATATATATATATATATATATAAATGAAACAAAAAAAAAAAAAAAAAGAGAGAGTGTGGCCGGTTGGGTGGGACCCACCACCACCCCAACAAACCAATATTGTGTTGTGACTCTTGGACATTTTTTTTGATATAAACACCCACTAGCTACACATGCAAACTTGTCTTGTCTTTCAAATTGAAGTGCAATAAAAAACTCTCCTCTCTCCCTCTCCCTAAGGTTCGGCCGAAACAAGGAAAGGAAGGAGGGCTCGGGTGGTCGGTTTCTCGTGTTCTCGTCCTAACACTCGTCCGGTGTTGCTCGTGGGTATCACCTCTTGAGGCATCCTACTCTTGGAGGCTAGCCCATCTTCCTCTTCATATCATCCTACTCTTTTGAGGTAAAAGAGTTATTATATTTTACATATTGTTAGCCTATTGTTCTTGTAGATTGATCCTATTTCGGGTTTTAGCCTTGTTACATATTGGTATGTTTCATAAAATTAACAATAGGTTGTAAATATTATCATGCTTCCGTTGCTAGATTAGTGAAAATGTTTCAACTAATACTCTAAAATAGATGCTAAAACCCAACAACAACAACAAATGCGAGATTATAGTATGAATTTCATTCAAACTCCTATTTGCATTGATAACTGTGACATTCGTCAATTTCGGGTCTCGATTCGTATTCATTTTGTAAACTTTATTGATGTAAACCGAAACCTTGGATATAGAAAAATTGATGGATTTTATGTTACAATATTGTTTTACACTTGTTGGGTCTTGAAAACATTCATTTCGGTCTTTAAAATGCTTAAAAATCGCTTAAAACGAACTCCGGGGGACAAAACCGCCATTTTTGAAAAATGAAAATATCAGACCTGCACCCCATAGCGTAACGCGACGGGGCACTCTTCTACCCGTCGCATAGCGCGACCAGACTGCAGATCAGCAGCTCATTTTTTGGTTATTTTTATGTAAACATGTGACCAAAACACCCCATTTTCATGCAAGACCCTTTATGCTTGACCATTTCAACTTACCCTTTATATACACGACCCTTTCCATCCATTAATCTCTGCTACAACACCAAAAACTCTCTCAAATTCAAAGATCTAAAGGTTGTTTTCTTAGTTTTCTTGAAGGTTTGACTTCTAAAAGTCAAACTGAGTTATTTCTTTCTTTCTAATTAGCTTATGTAACCTTATTAATACTTTTTTTATGGTGGTATAACATATATATAATATCACTCCCCTTGTTCCCTTTGGTGGTTACTTCTCCGGTTCCGGCCGGTGAGGTTTCGGGCCTTGTAAGGCAAGGCTTCATGGAGGACTTCGTGTTCTTGATATATGAAAACTTATATAACTTGCTTATACATATTATTTATGCTTAACTTCTACTCATTTTAGTTTGTTAGTCACATTACAAGTCTTGGGTATGTGGAGACCATCTATGAACACATTGTGAGATGGAAACCGAACCGAACAGAACCGAACTTTTGTTAAAAAGACTTGTTGTTAACCTTTTTAGTTGTAGAACTTAAATATTTTCATTTGTACATTTTTATACAAGATCTATGATATATGGGTATGTAGAATCCATCTATGAACTTGTTGTGAGATGAAAACCGAACCAATCCGACTTCTACTCGCTTAAGACACACAAGTGTGTTTTTAGGTATCATGACTTGTATATTTCTTTAAAACTAGTTTACAAACTTATTTTAATTATTTACTTAAGTACTTGGAATTTTTGGATCCAACTTGATCTCATAACATAGTTTGGACCGACAAAACCGAATACTCGCTTAACGTGCGTTGTTAGTTCTAAAACAATAGATCTACATACTTGGTTAAGTGTTATTATATTTTAATGAGTTATCTCATGACAATTTATATTTTGGAAAGTTGAATTTGGGTTTGACCATTTTTCAAGACCCGAACCGACAACCCGAACACTCGTTAAAAAACCCATTTTAGTATCTTTGTCCCAAAGGAACTTGCATTTAACATTTTTCTCACCTTATTACTTAACTTGGGTTAAGTAAATATTTAGGTTAGATTCTTTAACCCGGTTTCGAGCAAACTCACATTTAAAATTGGCTCTATATCCAACGAATGAAACTTTCCGGGTTATTATTATAATTTCTTAAATAGTTACATTTTAAACCTTGAACTTTAAATTGTATACTTTTTGCAACAATTATTTTATTTAAAGATCTTCAAGGCAACCTTTCTAAATCCAAGACTTCTTTTATTTTAGGCTTCATACGTTAACTCGTCTTTCCGACAAATCTCCAAATAATCAATCTTTCAAGTTTATTACTTGAATGTGAGTAACTTCATACCCCGTTTTCTATCTTTTATTTTGGGGGGTGACATTTCATCTTATCTAAACTAAATGTTTTATACTTGGGTCTTAAACCACAAACGTTGTTGTATACTTTACTTGAATAATTGCTCCATTTGGTGTTCTATGCTTATTTGCCTGTGTGTTTATCGCTTTTGGATGGTGGAACTATAAATCCTAGACCATTTGGCAACTCCTCATGGCAAGGTGTCGTTAACGTAATACAATTAACGATAACTATAAAATCCTAAACTATTTGGCAACCCCTTATAGTTGGGTGTCGCTAACTTGTTAGCGATAACTATTCTATCCAAGTTTTTAGCTATTATCTATGGTTTCGTATACTAGTTTTGTGGCTTTTCATACTATATATCTATTGTTCAAACTTATGAATTGCTCACCAACCTTTGTGTTGACAAACTTTATTTTATGAAATGTTACAGGTTTACATCTAGGTTGATTTGATGATTGTGGAGGAAACGAAAGTCAAGACCTTTAAGTTATTAGCAAAAATGAACAATATTTGATTTGCTATATTTTGTTATATCTTGTTGTTGACTATCTCTTGAATATTGTTATGTGACATTTTCGATGTTGTGAAATGAAATGAGTTTGTTAAATATTGTCGCTTTAAATAGTGTCATGCGCTTATAGGCAATCGTTGCACCCCGGCATGTTTCCCCGTATTTGGTCGGGGTGTGACGGATTGGTGTCAGAGCCATGACAATTAAGATAGGTGGTTAGACGTAACGACCTAGAATTTTTATTCTTAGGGTCCTATACGTGTGTTCATACGTGTTTACTCTATTTTATTGTTCATATCACATGTTTATTTATAAACTTGTTCACCAATATCCTAAATATTCACATACACACTTTCATAGTATATCCAAGGTATCCTTACCTTAAAACGCAAAAAGTAGATTTTTATTGTGTTTTATGGATTACAAGATTAACTTGGATCTCGTTGTTTCAAATCCCTTAAAGGTTGCGTTTATATCGGGTTTGTAGCCATCATAAAAAACGAGACATTATAAAATGACCATTTGACAAAAGATTCCAAGGATCGAAGGTGATTTACTTACCTGGGATGGTTGAGTTATAATTCTCGTTTTCTAGGCCATAAACCGTGTTATGAATGTCAATTTTTTTAGTAGTCGAATGTGAGCGTTCCGGTCGCCATCCTAATTTTCGGTGTTAAAAAAATAGGGCCACGGTGATTTCGTGGACTAGTGTTTTGACATGACGTTGTATCTCGATTTATTGTGTTATCTTTGTTATTTGAGTCTAAAACATGAAAAAAAAAGTCGCGGTGGTTACGTGCAAATGTTTAGACTCCAACCTGGCGTTTATAAAACTCTTTATTTAGTGTTGGAATATCAAGTCATGGTGATTTCATGCACGATTTTTCCGACTCTATAAATCTCAAAATCTCAAATTTTCAAGTTTTAACTATCTCAAAATCATTTACGATTTTGTTATTTATAAACAAAGTTTTTATATTTTATCTAACACTATCATCTTCTCCATACTAACTCTAGGATTCACAAATCAAAAAAATAGAAATATTATTTTATTTTATACACCTCTATAATCATTTCCTTTTACCCAAAACTTATACCATTTTCCTTATAATTTTTAGCATGCCTCCGCTAAGACGCCAACCGCGCAAGAACTCCACTCGACGTATGGCTGCCATCATCGCCAAGCAAATGGCCGCTGTGATTCCCGAACTCATGACCCAAATACAAGCAAACCAACCCGCACCCGTTGTTGCACCTATTGAACCCAAACCCACATCCTACTTGCTTAAACATTTTACTAGTGCCAACTGTGCGACTACCTTGTTGCAATGGTTTGAATATGTGGATAATGTGTTTTTACACAGCGAATGCCCCGAATCGAAAAAGAAAAACTTCGCTTCAAGCATGTTTAGGGGAACCTCCCTAACATGGTGGGGTAGTGTTATGCACCTCCAAGGTACGGATGTGGCCATGGCTCTTCCATGGGCCGAGCTCAAGGCGCTTATGAAGAAGAAATTATGTCCCAAACACGAGCTCCAAAAGCTTGAGGAAGAATTTTGGAACCTAAAACAAGAAAGTGGTGATAACGTCGCTTACTCGCTCCCGTTTCCACAAGCTAAGCGTTCTCGTACATCACTTGGTTACCCCAGCCGAATGTCAACTTGACAAATACATTGGGGGTCTACCAATGCAAATCTGGGGCTCAGTCATGAGTAGCAAACCCGCGAACCTTGAGGAAGCCATCACATTTGTCGGTGCGCTATCGAAAAATCATGTGAAGGAAGGTACCCTAACCCTCAAGAAATCAAGTGAGAAAGCTAAGCTCGATCCCGCACCGCAAGCCAAGTTTGAACCCGCACCACAAGCCATTAACTACTCAAACTCTTCCCGACACAACAACAACAAAAAGAAACCCAAATCCAACTATCGAAATTATGCTATCACCCAACCTCAACAACAAACCCAAAACCCTACCTCAAAACCGAAAACCTTATGTTGGAACCTCCGCGCTATGTTACACTTGCCAACTTCACCACCCACCAAACTCGCCTTGTCGCCATTGTACCATTTGTAACCGACTTGGCCATCTCCACACCACATGCCGATCCACCCAACGAACCCAACCTAACCAACCTAACTAACCAAACCAACCAAGGAATTTCCCAAAAATTCCCAAAACCGATATGCACCCTACCCACCAAACCAACCCCAACAACCCCGAGCTTTCTTTAATTGTGGTGATCCCAACCATTTCCGCAACAATTGCCCACGTTTAACCTTCGCCAACCAAGCCCAAACCGAACCGTTCCCTATTACCAAACCCAAGCCTACCAAGTTCAAACCTACCAACCTCAACTTCCCCAACTCAATGCACCAATCATCCAACCCATCCAAGCAATCCAAGCACCACCTCCACCTCCACCGCAAGAACCTCAAGTCAACCATGGCAGACAAAGGGCGAGCTTTTATGATGAATTTAAATCAAGCTCAAGTGGCAAACGATGTTGTGAATGGTATGTTTTGGTGAACTATCGTTTGGCTTCTATTTTATTTGATACTGGTGCGGATAGAAGTTTTATTTCTTTGAAATTTGAGTCGAAACTTGCGATGCCTCGAATTAAGCTTTCCCGACCATTCTCTGTTCTCCAATTGCTCTCTTATTCTTTCTAAGCATAAATTCTCCATCGATCTCATCCCGATGCAAATGGGTAGATTCGATGTCATAGTAGGCATGGATTGGTTATCTTTGCACTGTGCCGAAGTCATTTGTTTTGATAAATTCATTCGCATCCCACTCGTCAACGGCAAGGTTCTTAAGGTCTTTGGAAACGCAACGCCCCGAAGGCTAAATCTCATGTCGTGTGCTCAATCGCAAAAGTACTTACGCCAAAAGTACGTCCCATTTCTAGCTCTCTCGGTAACAAAAAACAAAAAGAAAAGGAAAATCCAAGATATTTCCATTGTTCGTGATTTCCCCGACGTCTTTCCTGATGATGTTACCCGTCTTCCTCTCTTTCGTCTGATTGAATTCCAAATCAATCTTGTGCCCGACGCGATGCCTGTGGCCAAGGCTCCTTATCGTCTAGCCCCGTCAGAAATGTAAGAACTATCAAACCAACTCGAGGAACTTTCCGATAAAGGCTTCATTCGTCAAAGCTCTTCTCATTGGGGTGCTCCCGTTCTCTTCGTGAAAAAGAAGGATGGTTCATTTCATATGTGCTTTGATTATCGTGAACTTAACATACTTACTATTAAAAATCGTTATCCATTGCCACGTATCGACGGCTTATTCGACCAACTTCAAGGCGCAACTTGTTTATCCAAAATTTACCTTCGATCGGGTTATCATCAATTGTGTGTTCGCGAAGAAGACATTCCTAAAACCGGTTTCCGTACTCGATATGGACATTTCGAAATTTTGGTTATGCCCTTCGGGTTAACAAATGCACCCGCGGTATTTATGGACCTCATGAACCGCGTTTGCAAACCATTCCTTGATAAATTCGTTATTGTCTTTATTGATGACATCCTTATCTTCTCTAAATCCAAAGCCGAACATGAACATCATTTGCGTTCCATTCTCGAGCTCCTTAGAAATGAACAACTGTATGCCAAATTCTCTAAATGTGAATTTTGGCTCGAGGAAGTTCAATTTTTGGGACATATCGTAAACGACAAAGGTATTCATGTTGATCCCGCTAAAATTGAGGCCGTAAAGGATTGGAAAACTCCAACGACTCCCACAGAAATTCGATCCTTCCTCGGTTTGGCCGGATATTATCGGCGTTTCATTCGAAATTTTTCCAAGATCTCTTTTCCTCTTACCTCTCTCACCCATAAGGGACAACCCTTCGATTGGGGTTCGAAGCAAGAGGAAGCCTTTTGTACTCTCAAGGACATGCTTTGCAATGCTCCTATTCTAACCCTTCCCGATGGAAACGACGATTTTGTTGTATTTTGCGATGCCTCCCATCAAGGCCTTGGTTGTCTTGTCATGAAACGAGGTCAAGTAAGCGCATACGCATCAAGGCAACTTAAGGTCAACGAGAAGAACTATACGACTAATGATCTCAAACTTGGTGCCGTCGTTTTCGCTCTCAAAATCTGGAGACATTACCTTTACGGAACAAAATGTGTGGTTTTTATCGATCATAAAAGCCTTTAACACATTTTGACCAAAAAGATCTCAACATGATACAACGACGCTTGGCCGAATTACTTAGTGATTACGATTGTGAGATTCGCTACCACCCTGGTAAAGCGAATGTTGTCACCGACGCCCTAAGTCGAAAGGTTAATGTTAAATCTGTCCTGCTTCTAAGCGTCATTGTTCAAACCAATCTTCAAATTCGTATCTTTCAAGCTCAACGTACCTCAGTCGAAAAAGGTAATATGTTCGACGAAATGTAATGTGGAGCCGAACTCAACTCGAAACAAAACCTGATGGTCTTTTGTACTTTCTAAATCATTTGTGGGTTTCTGATCGCGATGACCTTCGTACTTGTATTCTCGAAGAAGCTCATAATTCGCATTATTTCGTTCATCTCGGTGCGGATAAGATGTATTTTGATCTTCGTGCTACCTTTTGGTGGCCGGGTATGAAAAAGGACGTAGCGTTGTTTGTATCTAAATGTCTTACTTGTTCAAAAGTCAAAGTCGAACATAAAAGACCTTTTGGTCTACTCGAGCAACCACCGATTCCCGTTTGGAAATGGGAAGACATTGCTATGGACTTTATCACCAAATTACCCAACACCCCAAAGGGCAACGATAGTATTTGGGTGATCATCGATCATTTGACCAAATCTGCTCATTTCATTCTGATCCGTGAGAAGTATTCTGTCGAGCAGCTATCTCAAATCTATGTTCGGGAAATCGTGTGCCGAAATGGTTTGCCATTGTCTATCATCTCCGATCGTGATGCCCTTTTTACCTCTCATTTTTGGCATTCACTTCAAGAAGCTTTGGGAACACGTCTCGATCTTAGCACCGCTTATCATCCTCAAACGGACGGTCAATCCGAACTTACGATCCAAACACTCGAGGATATGCTACGTGCATGTGTTCTTGATTTCGGTGGGAATTGGGATTCTCATCTTCCGTTTATCGAGTTCTCCTACAACAATAGCTACCACTCTAGCATTGATGTGGCTCCTTTTCAAGCTCTTTACAGTCGTAAATGGTCGTTCCCCGATTTGTTGGAACGAAATTGGTGAAGTTCAAATCACGGGACCCGAAATGGTCCAAGAAGCCACCAATGTCATTAATCAAATCCGTAAAAATCTCCTAGCCGCAAGAAATCGTCAAAAGAGGTACGTCGACAAACGGCGAAAATCGATCGAATTTAATGTGGACGATTTTGTCCTTCTAAAAGTATCCCCTTGGAAGGGGGTAGTCCGTTTTGGAAAGAAGGGTAAACTAGCTCCTTGTTTCGTTGGTTCTTTTAAAATTCTTGAACGTGTTGGGAAAGTAGCGTATCGACTCGAACTACCAAAAGAACTTACCGGTGTTCATCCGACGTTTCATGTTTCGAATCTCAAAAAGTGCCTAGCCAAGGGTAATCTCCATATACCTCTCGACGAAGTTCATGTTGATGGCTCTATGATTATGGTTGAACGACCCATTGAGATTATGGATCGCAACGAGAAGAAAACCAAGCGTAGTAGAATTAGGTTAGTAAAAGTTCGTTGGGAATCACGGCGTGTCGTGAAGTTTACATGGGAATGAGAAGACACAATGAAAGAGAAGTATCCACATTTGTTTGCATCGTCTTCTTCATCTTCATTTCGGGACGAAATTTCCTAAAGTAGGGGATAATGTGACATTCGTCAATTTCGGGTCTCGATTCGTATTCGTTTTGTAAACTTTATTGATGTAAACCGAACCGTTTTGTAAACCGAAACCTTGGATATAATAAAAATGATGGATTTTATGTTACAATATTGTTTTACACTTGTTGGGTCTTGAAAAAATTCATTTCGGTCTTTAAAATGCATAAAAACTAAAACAAACTCCGGGGGCCAAAACTGCCATTTTTGAAAAATGAAAATATCAGACCTGCACCCCATAGCGTAGCGCGACTGGGCACCCTTCTACCCGTCATGTAGCGCGACCAGACTGCAGATCAGCAGCTCGTTTTTTGGTTATTTTTATGTAAACATGAGACCAAAACACCCCCATTTTCATGCAAGACTCTTTATGCTTGACCATTTCAACTTACCCTATATATACACCACCCTTTCCATCCATTAATCTCTGCTACAACACCAAAAACTCTCTCAAATTCAAAGATCTAAAGGTTGTTTTCTTAGTTTTCTTGAAGGTTTGACTTCTAAAAGTCAAACTGAGTTATTTCTTTCTTTCTAATTAGCTTATGTAACCTTATTAATACTTGTTTATGGTGGTACAACATATATATAATATCACGCCCCTTGTTCCCTTTGGTGGTTACTTCTCCGGTTCCGGCAGGTGAGGGTTTGGGCCTTCTAAGGCAAGGCTTCATGAAGGACTTCGTGTTCTTGATATATGAAAACCTATATAACTTGCTTATACATATTATTTATGCTTAACTTCTGCTCATTTTATTTTCTTAGTCACATTACAAGTCTTGGGTATGTGGAGACCATCTATGAACTCATTGTGAGATGGAAACCGAACCAAACCGAACTTTTGTTAAAAAGACTTGTTGTTTACCTTTTTAGTTGTAGAACTTAAATATTTTCATTTGTACAATTTTATACAAGATCTATGATATATGGGTATGTAGAATCCATCTATGAACTTGTTGTGAGATGGAAACCGAACCAATCCGACTTCTACTCGCTTAAGACATACAAGTGTTTTTTTAGCTATCAAGACTCGTATATTTCTTTAAAAATAGTTTACAAACTTATTTCAATTATTTCCTTAAGTACTTGGAATTGTTGGATCCAACTTGATCTCATATCATAGTTTGGACCGACAAAACCGAACACTCGCTTAACGTGCGTTGTTAGTTCTAAAACAATATATCTACATACTTGGTTAAGTGTTATAATATTTCAATGAGTTATCTCATGGCAATTAATATTTTGGAAAGTTGAATTTGGGTTTGACCATGTGTCAAGACCCGAACCGACAACCCGAACACTCGTTAAAAAACCCATTTTAGTATCTTTGTCCCAAAGGAACTTGCATTTAACATTTTTCTCACCTTATTACTTAACTTGGGTTAAGTAAATATTTAGGTTAGATACTTTAACCCGGTTTCGAGAAAACTTACATTTAAAATTGGCTCTATATCCAAGAATGAAACTTTCCGGGTTATTATTATAAATTCTTAAATAGTCACATTTTAAATCTTGAACTTTAAATTGTTTACTTTTTGCAACAATTATTTTATTTAATGATCTTCAAGGCAACCTTTCTAAATCCAAGACTTCTTTTATTTTAGGCTTCATATGTTAACTCGTCTTTCCAGTAAATCTCCAAATAATCAATCTTTCAAGTTTATTAATTGAATGTGAGTAACTTCATACCCCGTTTTCTATCTTTTATTTTGGGTGGTGACATTTCATCTTATCTAAACTAAATGTTTTATACTTGGGTCTTAAACCACAAACGTTGTTGTATACTTTACTTGAATAATTGCTCGATTTTGGTGTTCTATGCTTATTTGCCTATGTGTTTATCGCTTTTGGATGGTGGAACTATAAATCCTAGACCGTTTGGCAACCCCTCATGGCAAGGTGTCGATAACATAATGCAATTAACAATAATTATAAAATCCTAAACTATTTGGCAACCCCTTATAGTTGGGTGTCGCTAACTTGTTAGCGATAACTATTCTATCCAAGTTTTTAGCTATTATATATGGTTTCGTATCCTAGTTTTGTGACTTTTCATACTATATATCTATTGTTCAAACTTATGAATTGCTCACCAACCTTTGTGTTGACAAACTTTATTTTATGAAATGTTACATGTTTACATCTAGGTTGATTTGATGATTATGGAGGAAACGAAAGTCAAGACCTTTAAGTTATTAGCAAAAATGAACAATATTTGATTTGCTATATTTTGTTATATCTTGTTGTTAACTATCTCTTGAATATTGTTATGTGACATTTTCGATGTTGTGAAATGAAATGAGTTTGTTAAATATTGTCGCTTTAAATAGTGACATCTAGTATACCAACGGTGGTTTTGTCAGCACCGTCTAGTGTACCATCTACGGTTGAGATGTCTATGCCAGAGATTTTATCCTTACCATAACGTACTATTACTCCATATGAAGTTGTGTCTATGTTTGTTGAATCTACGGTGATGGCAACTTCTAGGTCCTCGGCTACAATTCCACCTCTGGTTACTAGTCCACCATCATCAGAGATTCCTGTGACTTTGGGTATCCCTCCGCCATATGCTCAAGATATCTCTCACATGTCATTTTCCTTTGATACTATGTTTTCGGATTCAGAGCGGATAGCGTCTCTAGAACGTGTAGTGTCTAACCAATCAAGAATTAATCTCATTCAGACGCACACTATTCAACGGTTAGTGGCTGAAAATCAAATTCAGTCATCTCTCCTTACCTCAAGATGTGTTGAAAGATCTTAAATGGTGGTATGTTGATTGTGAGACTGCTTAAGCCGTGATGGAAGATCAAGATGAACAAGAGATCTTGAGGGTGTATGATGCAATGCACCTGGTTAATTTGTCTCAAGCTGACTTGCAGGTACTAAACAAAAAGAAGATCTTTTATATTCCAGCTTGGAGAGATGAAGCTATGAAGCATCAAAGGGTGGTCTCTGTGTATGTGAGAAAAGGGGTGCATTATTGATGTCACACCCCGACTTAGGGCCTAGGCGTGTGACAACAAGTTGGTACCTGTTTTGTAAATATATCAGAGTTTATGGGTTAATTTTAGCGTAAGATTTTAGGTTCAATATAATATTTATTCACATTGAAATTTACTTGGGAATTAAATACCCAAGTATTGGTTTACAAAATATATGTTTCATAATACAAGGATTTTATATCAAAACAGAGCCATCTTGTAACGCGCTTCTATCTTCATATAGACTCCAATCCTTGCTATTTGCTACTTATGCTTAATTACCTGCAATGGGTTGGAAAAATACGTCAGCTATATGCTGGTGAACACGTATGACTCAAGAAAACATTTTGAATGACGATTACATTACAAATATAGTTTTCTCGACAAACTCAGCGGAAGTATGTCTACTTCCAGTATGTGTACCACTTCCCTACACACATAACGGTATTCTCCGAGCCACAAGGCCCTGAACAGAGAACTAGTCATGACCGTTTAGCCCGCGGCTACCTCGCCTTTGATTGATTGATTGGGCTTAACAGTTATGTATGGATCCAGACACATGCGTATTCGGTCTGAGTTGATTTTATTTTCTACTTTGTATTATAACGTTTTAGAGATCACATGATCTCATGTAGACATTGATTGACTCGTTAAGACAAACACCCGTTCGTCTCATTGAGTATAAGTATGTTTTGACTGATAAAAAGGTTAACGTATTCACCTGTACCATCGGTATTGATAACCTTGACTGATTGATTGAGAATGATATTTAACCTATACATAAAAATAGGTTTGGATGAATGTTTCGAATGGTGGTTTCTTGATTAAGCTATGATTGCTAAGCTTAACCTTCAAATCGTTTATATATGACTGTGAATGAAAACACTTGATTTTATGTGACGTTTGATATATCATGCTTTGGCTTAATAGGTTCTAACACGTTGGTGAGTTCTCCAGGTAAGTAAACGGGTCCTGGTTGATTGTGATTTTTACGAATTACTTTCCTTAGGCAAGAATCTCACTACTATTGATATCCTCCTTACAGTTATTACATGCCCGTCAAAATATATCTTTTTGTTAACAATACTTTGCTATGAAGTAACGTTTATGAAAACTTGTTTTTGAATGATTTATAGAATGTTTTATAAAATACGATCAAGGTTAAACGCCATAGCCTCGATTGATAGTCTAAGCTATAATTCACATAACTTAAACATAACCCCTACCTTATACGAGTACTTAGATTGATAATAAGAAAGAGGCAGGATCTTGATCTACTTGATTGTATGATTGCTAGCTCGATTTTAACTTCGTTCCTTGCACGAACTTCGAGAAAATGGCACGTCGGCTTGCTACGACAATATGGCTCATTTCCCTAGACTATGTATGTGTAAATGGAGGTGTGTTTGGGATGAATAAGGCTCAATCCCGTGCCCCTCTATTTATAGGCAGAAACTGGACCCCGTCGCGATACGCGATGGGTTCCTAGTAACTCGTGGCGTATCACGACGCCGCAAAAAGACGTCGCCTTACCAGATGGTGACACGTGGCCTGTCATATCGTGACACATGTTGACACGTGGTTGGACACGTGTCCAGTGACTCAGCAAGGTCATCGCGATACGCGATGACCGTTGTAGTTGAGCCGTAGCGTATCGCTACACCGCCCATTTCTGGGTTTGTGTGCAAGGCCATCGTGCTACGCGATGGGCTGATGTCTGCCTCGTCACGTATCACGATGGGTGAAGTTTTCAGAATATTCATTTTTAGTCCTTATACTTTCTAAGTTAGTATTTTAGGCTCAAATTTAATAGGGTAAAAGACGTGGTGTTACACTTGAAGATGGAAGGTATGACTTTTTGGATTACAAGATGAAACGAAGATATAAAAGAAATGAAGGTACTGCCTAGGGGGTGTCTGTTGGTGCATTATGCCAGTAGTTCATTAGTCTTGAGTCTATCGTGTCTGTAGTCGTTGCTTTGCTTATTACGTTTTAGCGAACTTGTTACTTTGTACTTTTGGTTTTAGCGAACTTGATGTTTAGAGAAGTTAGGGACAACTTCGCCTAGTCTGTTAGGCGAAGTTGTCGTGGTCTATAAATACCTAACTCACGCCGTTCGCTGGGCAGGTTTTATGATTAGTTTGTAAGAGACGGCCTGGTTTATTGGTGTTCTGGTTTTAACATCTAATATCATGTAAACCTTTGTTCTTACGTGTTACGTGTTCTTTACGTGTCTCTCGTAGAAACACTCGTATCGTATACGTAGGGAATTCCGCACCTTCGTGTTACGAGATACTCCTGTTTAGATCCGACTGGGAACCTACATTTGTTAACATTACATAGGGGCTTCTTTTGTCATTTTAAACTATGAAGAGTTTTTCTTATTGTCATTTTAACATAACTTTTAATAACCAGAAGATGGATGCGTTTCTGGTCCACCCCGCAAAGAATCTTCGTCGAACATCAAGCATATTATCTTCATCAACAATGAAATCAAAATCTTCATAAGCATCATCAGTCCCTTCATCATTATTGTCAACATCAAGCATGTTCACTTCCTCATCCACTTCTCTACCACTAGGTGTTATTGTTATCTCCCATGCTTAAAGAAAATGTCTATCACTTTGAACCTATCAACATACTTTAACATATTAAGCACATCTGTGTCATTACCTAAAGCCCTAAAATCAAAATCGCAATTTCTTCACCCTCAGGAATCCTAATATGGTAATCTACCACATATTCCGTTGAATAACTAATTTGTTGTTTCATATCATCAAACACCTGAAGTGAAAACTTATCTATCAACCTAGCGTATCCGACCATTCACGTAGCTTCTACCTAGGGCCTTCGGAAACCGTCCACCATGGTGGATATTCAATGAGAAAATAGTAGGTTCTTCACCTAAAAGGCAAAATAAATAACACAGATTATTGATCATAATAAAAAAAAATTGTGAAAAATGACCTAAAAACTCACCATATACTCGTATTGGATCAAAATGCTCCCTACCACTGCATATCATCCATAGATTAGTGTCCATTGTGTACGAAGTTAAACAAAATAACCGAACTTAAACAAGCCTAGTTCATGCGTACCTTTCTTCCAAGCTAAGTCATAACCTAGGAATGATTGGGAATGGCTTCTAACACCTTTCAAACTTGTTCACCACTCTTCTTTCAACATATGAAACCTTGAACTAGTTGGAACTTGCTTATGAATTCAAGAACACCATGAATAGCTTCCTTGAACTTGATCCTCTTCCTTGATTGACCTCCAACTGAATAGTGACCATAGTGGACATCCCATGCAGCCATTTTATATGCCATCAAGCAAGCTTGAGTCAACAATGAGTGGTTGACACGTTAGGTTTGTTTTTTGACACCTCTTGCTGATAAGGGTAGTGAGACGGACCGCATAAAATGAGACAATACATCTCATTATTGCAGCCCGACCGGTCTAAAAAAAGACAGCGCCTAAGACGCCCCGTCTCAAAGGATAACTTTGGGTTTGGGTTTTGTTTGATACGGAACGTCTAATTATGAGACAGTCCGTCTCATTCAACTTTTGCATAATTACAATTTATACCTTGAACTTCAAGTTTAAAAAATGACCAAATGGCTCTTCAACTTCGAAAGTTGGCAAAAATGGCCTAAAATTTTTCAGGATGATATAACTAGGCTCATCAATAGTTGACTTAGCTAGCCACCAAGGACAAGGCCATGTTTTTTTCCCAATGTTAGAAGAGTTTCACGAATCATCGGTTAATTGATAGTTATTACGGTATTTGATGTTAATAATATATTTTTCTATGTTTATTGGTATAATATTAAGCAACGTTTGAAAAAATAGCTTATATATTTTGTTACTCGTTAGGCCATGGGCCCTTTCTAATTCGACTTGGCTGAAACATCTAAATACTCAAAGTCGGCCCTGATTAGGATAATCTATAGAAAATTATTATATTGTCTTTTAGCTATTATGAAATATACCCTTTATATTTAGTTATTCCAACACATACAAACATTTGTCAAAAATAACTAACTATTATAAAGTATTCCCTTTATATTGAGTAATTCCAACATGAAAAACTTATAAAATATAATATTTCCCATAATTCTTATATTATGCTTGTATTTATGTTTGGTTGTTAATTATATATTTATAGTAATAGAATATAAATGTAATAAGATAAAATAAATACACAATATATTATCAAACATCATATCATAGTTAGACCGACGACCCCTATTCTGATTATTACTAGTTGAAATCGCTTAAGATCTTTGCTGGTGGTGCTTCTTGAATGATGAGTGAGATTATAAGCATTATAACAGTGTGAAAATTTGGAATAAAGGAGTTTGACACTAAAAGAGAATGGTTCATACCGTCACTGATTTACAACAACTTATAGCAAAGAGAATGTGGTTTATCATGATGTGGTGTCTAGTACTAGGATGTTTCCACGGGCGTTGCACGCTCGACAACGTTCCCGGATATTAAACCAAAACATACAAAAGTATCATAAACGACTATCACTTCGACACAAAAAAACCTTTATCTAAGTATCAAAAGAACTTGGTATCAATTATGCTCTTTATGGTATCGATGCGATACAAACACTTTCTATATAACTTATGATACAAAAAAAAGATACACCATTGCGAATACAACTATATTTTAACGAAACTTATATACTTTATTGAGAATACAACTTATTTAACGGTGGGATTAGATAAAAATAATCATGTCATAATGGCATATATGAATGAAACTTATATACTTTATTGTGAATACAACTTTGTTTTACAATTTTAGCATAAATAAAAATAAGCATTTCGTAGCATCATACTCAAAGTTTAAAAAATATTGTATGTGAACAAATATAAAATAATCAATAACTTAAATATATAAATAACTATAACAAAAACAAAAGTTAGAATATAAATTAAAACTATGAAAACTTTAGAGGGCTAAAATGCAAAGCTAACATAGTTTTAAGAAAATGTTAGGGTTAAAATTAAAACACTTAAATAATTCTCAAGGGCTAAAGTGCACACATAATAAATTAAAGTTTTTTTATTAAATAAATTACAAAAGTTAGATTAATGTACAAGCAAATGATTCTACCAGATCTTAAGCGTATTATAAAAAGCATTTTCCCTAAATATTTTATTATTCTTGCACATTGAACAGTCCTAAAATATAATGTTGACATTATGCTAATCACGTTTCTCTTTTAGTATTTTCTAATAAATATTATATTGTGTGCATGTTTTAATATGGTTGTTAATTCAACACATAACATGTCAAACTTTAGCTCAATTGGCATTGGAGGGAAGTGAAGATATTGGATGAAGCTCGCAATTGTAACAACTCGGGTTTTCAAATAATATATCGAATATCAATACCCGACCTGTTTTCATTTTCGAGTAATTTTAATCAATAAAACATCGCCATTGTCGAGTTAATGATACTTTATTACTAATTTTTTATTATATTTATTTAATATATATAAATAACTTTCATTTATATACCATTGACGCCTTAAACTATACGTTAACTGTTTTGGATAAAAATCTGCTAAGGATAATGTATCCAAATCCGTAAAAGTGAGGTATAGTGCTATGATAATAACAACGAATGTATGAATGAAAATGGTATGAACAACATGATTTGTTGTGAGGAAAAACCCCTTGATCTTGTTCAGATCAAAGGAAAAAAAACCCGGGTGATGACAACTCGTCGATCACCAATTTATTAATCACAAAAAGGGTTACAAGTGTTTGGAGATTACGATCGATGTTACAACGAATGCTAGTGTGTAGAGAGAATTATGAGTTCTGCTCTACTGTGTGTGAGAATACAAGTGAGTTCTAATCGATCGTTATCTCGATGTTTATAAAGGAAATTACAGATAACAACAATTCCTAACTATCCGTCACTCTTCCATAACTCCTCCAACGTTCATTGACCACGTGCTGGGAGATTCCGGTAGAGAACTTTAAGGTAGACTTAGTCATAGAGTCGTTACTTCTGTTGAATATTAACCTACACACATGAAACAATTGTTAATAATATCAACCTCTGAGGATCCTTGATCTTTGACAAGGCTCTGGAACTCTTCAGGAGGTTAATTGATACATACACGTCTTCAAGAATAATATATCCTCAGTACTCAGTTATTTGTGACACAACAAGAAGTCCTATAAATCTGCCGTTATCCCCACTTAACGTGTTATAGCCATTTGACCACGTGCCATATCTTCTTGACTGCGAGTTGGTGGATAGACTGAGTCTTCTAACCATTACACCTGCTAAATACAAGACCACACATGAGAACAACTGTTAATTAGTAATAAGTACTGAGGATCATTGATCCTAATATGATCTGGAATACATGCTAAGGATAACCGATCCAGACATATGTCATGATAACGTATCCATAGTGTTAAATTTTCGTGCCCTAACAATTGCCCCCAAAATGGCGGCTGTGATAAGATCACAGCTGTCATTTTGCCTTTGAATTCAAACTTCATGTAAAAACAAATGAGATTTTACAAGCTATTATAAATTATCATATATCTATAGAGTTTCCTTGGGAACTTCCCTTCCAGCTATATATCCAACTCCTTTTATTCTCCCTGCAAATCATGAACAGCTAGTAATATATGTTTAACCCGGGTGGATGGTCCATCTTTCGAATGGTGAAATCCAGGTTAAGGATTTTTGATAAATCAAGGTGACTTAATAATAATAACAACTTAGCTTTTGTCTATTTGCATGTTGTTAGTTATTCAAAAAATATGTTTGATATATCTTTAATCTTGTTAATGTTAAAAGTTCTTAAGTAATATCTTTGAGTAAAAAAACTTTTAGGATAGAATATCCTTGTTAAAACAAGTTAAGGATCTTGGATCCTTTCGTAAAAGAACTAATAAAGATTCAAATCAAGTAAATTTAAATCAACAAGTAGAAATCATACCATAAGATCTAATTAGACCTAGGTTACCATAAGTAATGACCCTTTTGTGATCCTTGTAGAAGTAATTTAAGGATTTTGAATCCGTAAGTCTTGATCTTCATATTTGAACTTAGAATATATGTTGCAAACAACTTGTAAGATTAACCGGGGTTAGACCCATTAAGCTGGGGACAAGCCCATAAATAAACTGGGGACAAGCCTGTGCAACTGGGGACAAGCCCGTGAATTGGGACAAGCCCAAAACTGGGGAAAAACTGGGGACAAGCCCAAAACTGGTGTCAAACTGGGGACAAGCCCAAACTGGGGACTGGCCCAACGATTCGGATGCCAACTGGGGACTCGCCCAAACCGGGATTTAGCCCAAACGTGAGACAACATGAAAATGTTGTAAACCGTTGGTATGGTACGTCTACCATAAATCTTAGGATCCTCCATATAGTCGAAGACAACGATTGTCAGCCACTAAACGTGTACTGGTCCCGCTGCCCCGGATATATGTTGGATAGTGTGCGCTCCAGGCGAGAGTGTAGAAACTCTAATTTATAAGAAAGGTGAAAACCTTTAAACTTTAGGGGATATGACCATCGGGGGTCATACCCAATCGTGGGCTAGGCCAAGGAAAATAGTAAAGTACCTTAAAGGTGAAGGAGAGGTGGCCAACCTCTTGAACATCAAACATATTATTAAAACCCTGCATTGTTACTTAAAACTTGGAAGAAACAAACCGTTAAGAATATATTATCCTTGAATTAATAATAATAAATTGAAAAGAAAAAATGATCAGATAGATATTACCAATTTTAGGATCCTTGATCCTTTAAGGACACTCGATCCTCAGAGGATACTTGATCCTGATCAGAAAAAGTACTTCTTGAGGTGGATAGCATTCCATGCTCTCAGTAACATGTTGCCTTCCATAGTGAGCAAATGATATGCCCCTTTTCCTGCCTCAGACTAAATTAAATAAGGACCTTCCCATTTGGGTGTTAATTTCCCATCAGCCGGATTGATTGTGTTTTGGAAGGCTTTCCTCAAAACTAAATCTCCTTCTTGAAATCTTCTGATCCTTATATTTTTGTTGTAAGCCCCAGCTACCCTTTGTTGATATGCTGCCATTCTGATCTTGGCTAGGTCTCCGAGTTCTTCAACAGTATCCAAGTCTTCAAGAATGATTTCTTCATTGGCCTCAGGATCACGGATGCTTGTTCTGGCTGTAGGAATCACCATTTCTATAGGGATAACTGCTTCTGATCCAAAACCAATGAGAATGGTGTTTGGCCTGTTGCATTCTTGGTTGGGTGTTGTCCTGTCAGCCCAAAGAATATAAGGTAGCTTTTTAGCCCACTTTACTTTTTTGGATCCTAGCTTCTTCTTCAAATTGTTGATGATGATTTTGTTGCTAGACTCCGCTTGACCATTAGCTTGAGGATGCACTAGAGTAGAAGTAATCATTTTGATGCCCCAACTTTCACAAAGGTTAGTGGTTCTTTTCCCGATAAACTGGGAACCATTTTCACAAATAATTTCTGAAGGGATACCAAATCTAGTAATAATATTTCTTTTAATGAAAGATATCACCTCATTTTCGCGTACTTGAACATAAGCTTCTACTTCTATCCACTTTGAAAAGTAATCAGTCATTGCAAGCATGAATACTCTTCCTCTTGGTGCCTTAGGTAGTTTACCCACAATATCCATGCCCCACTTCATGAAAGGCCTTGATGAGGATATAGGATACATAGGTTCTGCTGGTTGATGTAGGATATTCGCATGCTTTTTACAAGCGTCACACTTCTTCGAGTATTCCATGGCATCTCTCTTCATTGTTGGCCAGAAGTATCATGTTCTAAGAATCCTAGAAAACAGGGCTCTACCTCTAGTGTGATTACCACAATTACCTTCGTGAAAGTCTTTGAGCACCTCTTGGATTTCAGGGTCCTCGATGCATCTCAAGTATGGACCTGCAAGTGATTTCCTGTATAGCATATCATCTAATAAAATATATTGTGATACCTTGAGTTTGAAAGATTTGGGATTCTCCGTGGCTGGAATCTCTCCAGTTTGAATGTATTTCTTGATTGGATGGATCCATGATTCTTGATTATTCGAGGATAATGGATCCCAAAGTACAATCTCTTTATCATTCGTTATCTCCCCCAACTTATTGTTCTCCTATTGCTGGCGAGAGAATATTAATGATTGGGATCTTCAAGTCTTCTAGAATCTTCAAAGATGAGGCTAAATTTGCCAAGGCATCTGCCCCAACGTTTTCTTCCCTTGATACATGTACAATACTAAAAAAATCGAAGGATTTTGCTAGTTCCTTCACAATATCTAGATATTTGATTAGCATTTCTCCTTTAACATCATATGAGCCATTAAAGTGGTTAGCAATCAATAATTGAATCTATATATACTTGAAGATACCTGATCCTCATGCGTTTAGCTAATTGCAAACCTGCGATCAGAGCTTCATACTCTACCTCATTGTTCGTTGCTTGGAATTCACAGGCTATAGACTGGGGTAATATGTCCCCCTGTGGCGATTTCAGTAGGATACCTAATCATGTTCCTCTTACGTTGGAGGCTCCATCAGTGAAGAGTATCCAAGGATCCTTGCTCTCTTCTAGTTGTTGAAACTCCAAGTCAGCTTCTTTCTACATGTCGCTACTGAAATCAGCCACAAAGTTTGCGAGTGCTTGTGACTTGATGGTTGTTCTGGGCTCATACTGAATATCATACGCACTTAGTTTCACAGCCCACTTGACCATTCTAACTGATAATTCTGGCTTTCTAAGAACATTCTTAACAGGATAGTTAGTTCTCAATATAATAGTATGAGTCTCAAAATAATGTCTTAATTTAGTAGAAGCCATAATAAGTTTAAGAATTAATTTTTCTAAGTGACAATACCTGGCTTCTGCATCTAAAAGACTTCTACTTACATAGTAAACTGGATGTTGTTCACCTTCATGATCCTTCACAAGGACATCACTTACAACATTTCCTAAAACAGCTAGGTACAGATATAAGGATTCTCCATCCACAGACTTCATCAAAGCTGGAGCTGAGGATAAGTAATCATTCAAGGCTTTGAGTGCAGCCTCGTTCTTCTCGGTCCATTCGAACTTCTTATTTTTTCTAAGAATGTAGTAGAAATCTTTGCACTTCTCGGAGGATCTGAAAATGAATCTGTTGAGAGCTGCTATTCTTCCTGTCAGCCTTTGGTCATCTTTAGCATTTGCAGGAGACTTAAAATTGATGATGGCTTCTATCTGCTCAGGGCTTGCCTCTATCCCTCTTTTGGTCACCATATATCCTAGAAACTTTCCAGCCTTAACACCAAAATGGCATTTTGACGGATTCAGTTTCATGTTATATTGGTCGAGGATATTGAATGCTTCTTCTAGATCTCCAAGGTGATCCTCAGCTTTCTTTGACTTCACCACCATGTCATCTATGTAGACCTCCATAGTTTTGCCTAACTGGTCGTTTAACATCATGTTGACTAATCTTTGATATGTTGCCCCTGCATTTCTTAGTCCAAATGGCATAGCAACATAGCAGTATATGCTGGTAGGAGTCATGAATGTTGTATCTTCTTGATCAGATGGTTCCATCTGAATTTGTTGAAATCCAAAGGAAGCATCCATAAAGGTAAGCATCTCATGTCCTGCCGTCGCATCCACCATGGAGTCTATATGTGGTAATGGGAAAGGATCCTTGGGGCATGCCTTGTTTAAATCGGTAAAATCGACACACACCCTCCACTTTCCATTCTTTTTAGAAACAACAACCACATTAGCTAACCATCGAGGATATTTAACCTCTCTGATCATACCTGCCTTAAGAAGTTTTTCAACTTCTTCTTGTATGATCGCGTTCCTCTCAGGAGAGAATTTCCTTCGCTTCTGATGGACGGCTTTAACAGATAAATCAAGGCCTAACTTATGAGTAATTACCACCTTAGAAATACATGTCATGTCTGAATGTTTAAAGGCAAACGCAGATTTTCTTCGCTTCAAGAAGGATATCATATCTTCCTCGATCTGGCTAGTGATATCAGATCCTAGGAACACCTTTATATCTGGATCCTCGGGTTCAAAGATACTTCTTTAATGTATTTCACTCGAGCTTCCAATATGTCCCTAGGATGTTGCTGTGATTGCTATGCTTTAGTTTGCTTGGCTGTCGGGTTCATTGATGAAGAATAGTAGTTCTTGGCCTCCACCTGATCGCCATCTATCCTTACTACTCCCCAAGGGGTAGGTATTTTAATGCATTGGTGGTAAGTAGAAGCCACTGCATTCATCCCATGTAACCAAGGCCTGCCTAAAATAAAATTGCTAACAAGAAAAGTTATCAATAACATAAAATCTTTGATAAGAATTTAACCCTTAGATGTATATTGGGAGGTTAATGCCCCCCAATGTCTTCTTGGTTTCTCCATTGAAACCAACTAGCACCGATGTCCTCGGGATGATCTCCGAGTCTGGTATGTACATCTTCTGAAGAATATCATGTTGGATGATATTGACCGAGCTTCCATCGTCGACCAGGATCCTGCGTACATAATGGTTAGCAATAAACAAAGTTACAATCAAACCGTTATGGTGTGGATCCTGGATGCATGATTTATCTTCTTCATCGAAAAAGATCCTTTTGTCAGTGGTCAAGGTGGTGGATATAACCGGTCAGTCCCCGTTATCCAATTCGATCTCCTTTGCGAGCCTCTTAGCTGCAGAGAAGAAAGTGCCACATATGTCTGATTCTCCGGAGATGAAGTTGATCATACGGGCATCAGGTCCGTCATGATGAGGATCCTGGATGTTCGTCACAACTCTTCTTTAGTTGTCACTGATTTTGTGTGTGGTAAAAAACACTTTTTATGTTTCAAGATTTATATTTTATGTTAAACTACTTGGAGTTGCCACATGCGACGTGACAAGAATTTTGTACATATATATCTACAAGATGACTATCAATGCACGTGCGAAAGTTATTTTTTTAATCTAATGTTAAATGTTTGATTCACCATGGCCACCTTTTGGTGCATAATAGGCGATCCGCGGCTTGCAAAAGGTATAAAGAATAAGGTCTTTTCTATAGATCTTGTTGCAAAAGACCCTTCAGTAATCGCTTGTGACATGTCGAAAGTAAGCCTCCCATCAAATTGCTATAGTTAGTAATAAATTTCAGATTCTAGACCTTGAAAAATCCCATTGGTGACACATGTATGTTCTGGGTATTAGTGATCTGATCCCCGTCCCATACTCGATTGTGAACCCATGTCTCATACCCGCCCCACTACCCAATAGGTATAGGCAGGGATACATTAGTATGTTAAAAAAAAATACCCGTAAGAATTTTTATGTACATTATATTTCTTTCTATTCTAATTTTTACATAATTTTATGTTTTAAACTTCTAAACTTCAATAAATTGCATGATTTTATAAAATCTAAAAGGTATTAGTACCTCGTAGCCTACCAAATCATCAAATTACATATCAGCATATCGTAAAGGAAAATCGTTTTATACTTAATGAAGCTACTAGAATGAAGCATTACTAGATAAGGGTTAAAGGTAAAAGGTGTCAGGTTATATGATTTGAGAAAATATGGTTTTTTGCAAAGTTATTGTTTTTTCCATAAAAAATTTGCACATTAAATATGTTTAGATTACTTTGAATGTTATTTTATTTATTTTTTTGTTAAAATTATTTAAGAAGTTTTCATGCGTTACGACGGCATTTTTTTAATTAGTCCCGTTGGAGATAAAATACCACTGAATGGACCCGTTTATTATTAAATGGGCTGAATGGCTGATATTGCCTCTTCTAAGTTGATTTAAAATCTTGCAGACACCCCTTGATTCTTCATCTATCGATGTAGCCGTTTTTTGTCTTTCTTTGATGGGGACCGATTTTCCCAATTTTATCAAGGAAGCACACAGAGTGCTTAAACAGAAGTATGTATTTATCTTAATATCAACTATCGTTTTGTATACTTTATTATTAGGATTAATTAATAGTTTTATACAGTGGTTGGCTTTTGATAGCGGAGGTGAAGAGTAGATTTGATCCCAACAATGGTGGAGCGGATCACGATACCTTTGTTAAAGTTGTTTGCAATCTAGGGTTTACTTCTGTATCCAAAGTTAGTTTATCTTTTCTGAAACTTTTAGTAATTATCTGGGGTTTGGGTTGTATAGGGTCAAAATGGGCTGTTTTTACTTTTCAGCACAGGTTAGAACGGCCTGTCGGCTCAACCTGCTAACACTGTTTATCAGTTTTATAGTAAATATTTTATTCTATACAAATGAACAAACTTAAACACACGTGACGTAAACAAATGAACTAAAGCGAATGAACGGTCCTGCTGAACAGGTCATGAACTGTTAATTGAACGTTTGGTTCATTTACATGCCTAATAATAATGTGTTTTATTTGGTTTTTTTAACGCGGTAGGGGTTGTATGCATAAAAGATGCCCTTTCGTCGATTCTGTTTCACTTTTTTTTTAGTCATTTGACTCGTTATGGATAAATTATATTCCAAATGTGACACGCTCATAAGTAAAGATGTGAAGATGATTTTTATAGTTTTTATCATGATTGTTTATATGCTAATCTATGTTTTAAATTGTAGGACTTCTCAAATAAAATGTTCATTCTTTTATACTTTAAGAAAAAGGTTTGACAGTCTTATTTAACTCATTTAATATTTTGATTTATCATGAAATGATGGTTAACTGGTTTTTGTGACTTTTTTCAGTTAGAGAAAAGTTCTAAGGAGATCAAATGGCCTGAACTGAATCCATCCATATACAAGCGTCGCTGAGCTCTGTTTTCATGGTGCTAAATGCTTATTAGGTGCTTCTGTTTTACATTAAAAAGGGTTTTTTTTACCTTGATTTACTCTTTATGTACAAGTAGCTTGTATTTAAAGTTATTTCTATGTTTAATTACTATTGTTATGAATGGTTGTGAATTACTTTCATCATCCCTAGTGCTTCTTGTTTGGTTATCATTGAACATGTTTTAACTATGACTATGATAGTGTTTTAACTCTGATAGGTCAAATTTGACCGAATGATTTGCTATGTTTTGACCAAGTACAACTGCTTGCCAGTTTCAATCAAGTTTGATTTTGAACGAGCATGTGTTACTATGATAATCTGATTTAACCATCTTTGAGTGATCAACTATGTTCTTGTTGATGGTGATGGATGAAATTTGACCGTGGTTGACTACAGCACTATTCATTGTTTTGACTTTTTATTTGTTATCACTATATAAATCATATTTACAATAATGTTCAACAAAGGCCTGTTTTTGAATTTGTTTTGCCTAGGAAGTTTCCATATGAATTTGTTTTTGTATTTGTGTTGTTCAACAAAGATTCCATGAAATTTCATGTTTTGTATTTATATCTGAAACCCGACCCTACCCGAAATACCAGGTTTCGCCAATACCAGGTTAAAACCTGACCCTACCCGAAACCCGATGGAACTGGTCAAATACCAAACTATACCCGGAACTGGTTTCTACCCGGACCCGATTTTGACTTTTGATGACCATACCCGGTTCTGGTTCTTATGAGTACCCGGTTTGTACACCTCTATACCAATTACATATATAATCATTCAACTTTCTTTATTGAGATTGATTAACTTACCTGATGGATTAGGAGATTGATTAACTCATTTTTGATGATTAGGAGATTGGTTAACTAATGTTGTAGTTTTTTTAGCACATATATACATCATCGCATATCTACGAAATGCTACACTTTTGTACGGTCTATTAAATTTGAACTTGCTTGGCTCGCATTTAACAACATTTTTACACATTTTGTTTTACAACAATTATGTAATTTTTTAACATGAATTCAGAAGTGTTTTATGAGTTATTCTCCAAATGTTTTAAACAATTATGCTCATCTTTAATGACAATTTTGAATTGCTTTTTACAGTGTTTTTGGCAACAATCTTGCATTGTCTTCGAAAGTATGCATATTTTTAACAACATTTCTACTTAGTTTTCAACATTTATTGTTAAAGTTGCATCATGATCATGGGGGAGTTTGAATTTTTTTGAAGTAAAAATTGAAACTGATTATCCATTTTTAGCCGCACTAATAAAAAAAAGAAAGAAAGAAAGAAAGAGAGAAAAATTATGGATCCGTTTCTAAGTTTTAATATGAGACTATTAGGAAGATAAACGAGTAAAACAATAGGGAGTTAACGATACTATATAGCCTACTAGGTTATTGAGTTGTTCACAACATGGGTAGAAGCTAGTAATTCTCCAGGTAAACATATATGATTATATATTTGAATATTAGATTATTTATATGTATATAACTTTTAAAAGTATATAACTTTTAAAACGGTTTTGTTATAGATTCATATAAGATTTTTTTTTGTTGTGTCTAATTCGTTTGATTCGGTTATTTTTGTATAATACCTATAAGATAAACACGTACAAATACCGCCTTACTTAGATTTGAACTTAAAATGGGGGTGGCGTAGCTATAGAATGACCCTTTTGAGAATCAAGAAAAGTTCCATTTTGTCTTCTAATTTATCTTTCCGATCTTTTCGTTTTTGGGATTCCATCACTCTTTCAAAATTATTTAAGCGCTCCTTTTCATCTCATCTTTTTGAATTCATTTTCAGCAATTCAAATATGTTTTTTTTGTTCTTGAATAATCTCTTCACTTTGCATTTTATCTACTTAGATTCATTATTTGAATTTTCGTTGTTGTCAATTTCCTCTATCATTATGTCTGCAATTTCAACAAATACTCGTGTTATAACTATTGATGTATTAAATCTTCTTTCTCTCTCCATCCCTCATATCGTGTAGGGATAAAGAATAAACTATATTTTGTGAATGGCATGTTCGCAAATTCTAGAAATTTTAATGACATGGTGAGTGGATCAAAGAAACCATGTTCAAATTGATTTATTATGACAATTATTTCAATCATTGTTGTAACGAATGTTTTTATGATCTTACATGCAACTTGTGGAGATTGTATCCCTCATGGCTTACACCATGAGATCAAATGAAAACCGTAACTCATAGTCGCGTATAAATATATGAATTCAAATTCCCATTTTGATCTTTTCATCAAAGATTTTTCACATTCTAATCTTGAATTATAAGGATATATTTTATAAATAGAACGCCATTCTTGATTTTTAGTACATGAAACTACTCTCTCTGACTCTATATATATGCTGCGGGTTTGTATTTAGATAGTTTGGTCGAGTCACACCAAGCCACCGATGACGTTAAACTGCAAGCCACAAATGGAAAACTACTGATGTATTGTTTCATAAACACATTATTTTCCATTAATTATCTTAACAACTCTTTGGTTTATGTATAACTATTTGTTATATCACTTAATCCTCGGTGTATAGGCTATGTCTACGCGTTCAATAACCTATTTTATAAGAATGGTTATCATATAACATTTAGCATATGACCCACACAATATCCAAAGGTCCATATGTTTGTCAAAAGTTAAAGACAGAAGATGTATATAGTAATACTTTAGAATAACTCGTCATGCCTTTTTCTTAATAGCGTTTGGATCCACAGCCAATACCTGAGTGAGCCTTCCTGAGACGGGATGTCAACCGTCCATACTGATTTTGACGCTCCAGGCCTGACTCACTCAAGAACACCATCAAGGAGGAAACCCACCACTGTGAGAAAACCCCCTTGAGTCAGGTGTCGAACATGAGACCTCAAGGATCCCAAGTCTTAACTATCACTCCCATGCCATTGTGCTAGAAGGCCAATTGCAACTCATCATGCCTTCTATTTAGAGGTATCGACTATAAAACTAAAACACATACATTGCTCATCAAGATCAAATGCAGCATTACGAATTGAATTTTATTGACGCAAATAGTATATTGAATTTCCATGAAACCTAAAAAAAAGGTTTCAATTATAAGTTTTAAAATACTTCTTAAGATAGTCTTGATATTTAAGGCTTTTTACTTCTAAAATTAAGTTTTAAATATTTTGAACTATCTAATTTATGCATAGTACATTATATTAACATATAGCATAACTAAAAGATCGACAAACTAATAACACATTAACACATCTTTTCTTTTCTTTTTTTTTCTACAACGAATTAATTTAATTTTTATTATTTGTGAAACTTGACTTCAGATCCAACAAGATGTTTTAACACATTATAGTTTAGATTTAGAACTTATTTTTGAAGCCCATAAAACTTGGGCTATTATCATTAAGAAAATTAATTTTTTAAGCCTGCGTTATAAGGAATTATAGCCCAAAACCATTAAATATATTCTTTATTAAAAAAAAAGTTATTATTAAAGTTCGGGTTTTAAGGAATTAAAGCCCAAAACCATTAAATGTATTCTCTATTAAAAAAGGTTATTATTAATGTTCGGGTTGTTCGATCAGATCGGTTGGAGATTCGTAAACTCGAATTAATTCGAATATGGTTCGGATAAAGACCAAAGATCATATTTGAATAATACAAAACCAAAGTTTAGTTTGTTATTCGGTTAGAGTTTTGAATTTGTTGAATATGTTAGGAAATAAATTAATTGGAAGGGGTTTATTACAAAATACTTGGATTTGAATTTAATCTAGATTAGATGTAACGAAAATAATTAATTTGTAATTCAAAATCCAACTTAAAACTAAAAGATAAACACGTACAAATTATATCCTGAATTGACCGACCATGCATACTAGAAATAGAATTATTTAGGCGTTTGATTCCAACTCAAACACAAAACTGATTTCATCTATAAATACATACAACCTTGTAGGATGATTTTTGCAATTCGTTATTCATTCTTATATTATATTGATCTATAATTCTATACCACAATGGCTGGTGGTGGTGTGATCTCTTCTGGTAATGGAAAAGCTTACCCCGGCAAACTCACATTCAAGGTGGTGATAACATGTTTGGTGGGGCGGTCTGATCTTATCGGAATCTCAGGCGGTGTGACATCCATGGCACCGTTTCTGAAGGAGTTCTTCCCTGAGGTTTACCGAAAGGAGTCGGAGATGAATTAAGGCTTCAAGCAACCAATACTGCAAGTTTAACAGTGCAACATTAACCTTGTTCACGTCATCCTTGTATTTGGCTGCTCTCTTCGCATCATGCGTCGCGTCCTTTGTAACCAAGGCTTGTGGCCGGAAGATGTCCATGCTCATCGGTGGAATCACTTTCTGCATCGGTGCATTATGCAATGGCTTTGCGGTATCCGTCTGGATGCTAGCTTATTGTTGGCCGGCTTCTTCTTGGTATCGGTATAGGATTTGCTAATCAGGTAATTCATTCTTTACTATCTGTTTGATGATAATTATTCAATAAAACTTATGTTTTAGACGTAGCATTAACTGAATATTGAAAATAATATATGTATGTGTTTTTGTGTTTTATAGTCGGTACCTCTATATCTCTCCTACAAGTGGCGTGGTGCATGCAACGTGCTCTTTCAACTCTCGATCACCGTCGCTATTCTAGTCGCGAATGCTGTAAACTACGGGTTTGCCCAGATCAAGGGCGGCTGGGGCTGGCGTTTGAGTCTGGGCGGTGGCTATAATCTTCAACATCCGGACTTTAACACTCGCGGACACTCCAAACTCCCTTATTCAAAGTGGAAAGCTTCAAGAAGCCAAACAAAGATTACTCAAAATCCGCGGTGTTGATAATGTGGATGAAGAGTTCAACGATCTCGTTGAAGCAAGTGAAGAGTCTAAAAACACCCTCAAAATCCACTAACGGAGTTTTACCGTCAGAGGGTGTGAACTAAAGGATCATAATCATTAGTTACAATCAAACACCATATTAAAAGTTTTCAAAACCAACAAGACATCAAGTTTTTAATGAAATGCGGAAGCGTAAATTGTAAACCAAACAGTTTCGCCACACAGGACGACTTAATGATGCAGCGGTGAAATGACAACGAAGATCGATTCACGTTGATTCTACGAATACCCGTGAAGAACTTCACAAAAATCCCAAAATCCCACCCAAAGGTCTAAGGGAAAATGAAGAGGAAAAAACAATTATTATCAAAATCAATTCTGTCTTTCTGAATTACATAACGAAACTATAAATAAGAGTTCTAATACGAAATGGGCCTAAAACGGGCCATGTGCCAAACACAAAACCAAAAACAAAAGGATAAAAAGTGCTGAAAAAATATAAAAAGGCCCAAAACTTTATTTAGGAGGCGTTTTTGGGCTTCGGACAGGGGCCAAACCGCCGTAGGGGCCTGAAACGTCTCAAGCTTCGATTTGACTGGTAATGGGCCTGAAACGGAGCTTCGTGGGCCAAGTTATGCCCGTTTTCGTGGGCCACCCTTTGTTGCGCGATCTTGGGCCTCCAAAAACATAATTGCCCGGTCTTCAATACTTGGGGCCACATCACTTAAAAACCCAAGTTATCAAAACAAAAATTAAGAGAAGTTTTTAAAACAATGATGTTTAGCGAATGCATGTCCTATACCGCGCGCCCGCCTCGGCTACCTGAGAATAACATACTAAAAGTGTCAACACGGTGTTGGTGAGTTCACAGGTTTATATAAATAAAGTGTTTGCGCTTTAGCGTTTACGTTTGCGTTTTCGTTTTGTGTTACCAGATAGTGTTAAGTCAATTATATCAATAGGTAGCTAACCTATCAAGCCTGTATTACTAAGTGTTCGACACCGAAGCTGACTGTTTATCAATTGCCTTGCCACCATGTTAACCACGACCATAGTAATGTGTTAGCCATGATTACACCCACTCGACCTACAGTCGAGTATAGAGTTGGGTGGGGTTTGTCAAACCCAGTAGTACTACTCAACAGTGACTCGCTATTATACAAATATTAAACGGTTCGATGTTATGAAAGACTTTGGTTGGTTTGTTTGCCACTTAGCCTTACAAATGATATATAAAAACTAAACAAAATCTACAGCGTTGGAGTATGTTATCTCCCCCAAATGAAAGCGTTTAAAAAGAGTAAAAAGGGGACGTGAAACACACTGTATGCGAAGATAACCAAAAAGATCCGAGAAAGTTGTGCCTCACAGAAAATCCTCACTAGTGTTCTAAAAATAAAAACGAGATTTTCTAAGTATTGAACTACGAGTGAGTCCCTAGACTCTACACATACAACTTATGCATGAGATGCGTTTCGTGTTTGGTTTGTGAAATAAGTGCGACTCGACAAACACATTGGTGATAAGTTACACATGTGAACAAGTAACTAAGTGTCAAGTATTAACATCGATCATTACTAGCAAATATCCCCACAAGGGCAATTTAGTCAAAACATAGCAAACATCGATCAGTTATGCACTTTTCATGATAATTCAAGTAATTCAGCATCTAAATTGTCTAGGCAGATTTTCACTCGAAAGATTACTCTATTTAATCAATCCTAACATGTCAAATAAATCATCAAAAATCATCAAAGAAGCACACGTGAGTTAGGTTTCTAAAAATATTTTTATTATATTTTTATCATATTCGGTTTTGTCACAATGATCAAAACATCACAGTAAACACACAACAATCATTATCATGCGTAACAGAATGTTATTTGTTTTTCCCGATTCATGAAAAATCCAATTAATACAAGACTAATTGGGTTATATTCCTAACTCAAAATATTAACTTTCAGAAGTGTAATCAAACCCATTGGTCTTGTCGTTCATGAGATATCTTAATCGCAAAACAGCCTAACAGCAGGTCTTTCGAATCAGCCTTGCACAACAGTTTTGTAAAATAATAAAAACTAACTTTTACACGTCCGAAATTTACAAACTCAGACTTTTTAGAAACTAGACCCGATCTAGTATATTGTATAATCAACCATCACATCAAAACATAACATTAACATCGATTTACAGTCATTTAATCACGAATTTAAGAATCTGTCCAGCATCAGTGTTCATCAAAACTCAACAAACTATCAATCTATGAACAATTAACCATGCAAGCAACCCTCTAGACTCATAATCTATCAGTAATAAATAAATTTATCATCTAGGGTTTATGTTTATTATGCTTAATCATGCAATTAAATCAATGAAATAGGTTAGAGAGAGTGTTTAGTTACCTAGTTAACACCTTAAACCTTCAACAAGCTTGCAAAGATTATTGTATGTGTGTGTGTGTGTTGTGTTTCGGCTGATCAAGGAGGGGGAAGGGGCTGCCGTCGCAGGGGAGAGGGTGAGAGGGAAAGGGTTAGGGTTTGTGTTATTAATTTGTTTATATAATAATTAATTATATCACTTGCACCCTCCACTTCTATTTAGTTTAATTCTCGCACAAACTAGTTTATTTTCTCCATCAAATAATGTTACACAATGCAAGCATATAAATATAAAACGTATTTATACCAAGCGCTTGTTTACATTATTTATTGTTTGTTCACCAACGGTTTGAGTCGACTCATGTGTGTTTCGGTGAAATTCCGAAATACTACTTGTGCAATGATTGTCACGCGTCATTTAAACTCTAATTTAAATGTAATGAGATATGCGTTAATTGGAATGACACAGTTCGTGTGATCTTGAGTTTGAATTAACGGAGTTCGGATTAACGGAGTTAACTTGAAATTGACGAGTGTCACATCATTCCCATGTTGAAAGAATTTTCGTCCCGAAAATTTGTGTCAAGTCGCGATGGGTGTCTGAAAAAGGTAAAAATTTTCTGTTTGTCACATCATTCCCATGTTGAAATAAATTTCGTCCCGAAATTTAATTCATAACTCTGGTGTATTCTGACGGTTTGTCGGCTTTCGCGGTTTTCGGTGCTTGGTCAACCATTCAAAAAGGTGAGAATACTTTTTCATCATTTTATCCTCGCATTCGCACGTGAACTCTGGTCCACGTCTCGAGTTCCAACGAACTTTAACGATGGGAATCTTGTTGTGTTTGAGTGTTTTGGTTTCCCAATCCAAAACTTCGACTGGTTCTTCGATGAAGCGTAGCTGTTCATCAACTTGCAACTCGCCCAAAGGAACTGCTTGTGATTCGTCAGAAAGGCATTTCTTCAAGTTGGATACATGGAAAACGTTATGTGCGCCACTGAGTTCTGTTGGTAAATCCAATCGGTATGCTACCGTACCAACGCGTTCAGTTATCTAGTATGGCCAACGTATCGTGGGTTGAGTTTGTTTCGCTTTCCAAAGCGAACTACACCTTTCCAATGTGAGACTTTGAGTAAAACTTAGTCGTCCACTTGGAATTCCGGAGGTTTTCGGCGCTTGTCGGCGTAAATCTTTTGGCAATCTCGTGCTGCTGCCATGCGGTTTCGGATTTGGACAATCTTGTTTGAACCTCTTGAATTAGAATTAGCACTTAACGATTAACAGATCTAGGATCTGATCTATACTATTAACTCTAAACTCGGATCTAGCTCATGATCACGATCGATTGATTATATGTTGTATGTGTATATATTATCAGTATTATATATATAAAGTTAATATTATAAGTATGAAGATTGAGAGAGAGATCAGACAGAGTTTTGTTAATTAAATCTCAAAACTTTAACTTAATTGTGAACAGTGTTCACATATAAATAGAAGATGGACCTAGTTCGTTAACATCCCCTAATGAACTAGAGTCCACTTCGTTACATACATTAAACGAAATAAACCTTAACGAATCACCCGCTGATTCGTTAAACATCATTAACGAATCAGGAGGGACTTAACTTAGATCTAGTTCGCTAAACATCCTTAGCGAACTAGACTAATATATTAATGAACCACAAAGATACATTAATTGTTTATTACATTAAATAAAACGACAAATACATTAACGATAAATACAAAGACTCGAGACGCAAAACCGTGTACTAACAGACACCCCCTCGTCTTGAGCTCTTTGTCTTTGATCTTCACTTGAAATGCTTGGACTGCCAGTCTCTACAACTATGAATCCCGTTTTCATAACAAACAAGCACAACGCGTTGGAATTGCATAGCCAGATCATAGTCTTCATCGCGCTCAATCAGAATCTTGTTCTTGTGTAGCACGTCATTATCGGTCTCGGTTAAGTTAACCAACCACATCGGGTCGATAATCTTTATAAGCTCAGTCTTCAGACCTTTACCTAACACAATGACGGTCTCGCCAGTAGTGTTGTCATAGTACTAGTGGTCAAACAACAAATGCATGTGTTGGTGCATCGTCTTCACCGGCACACGTTTCATCGTCTTCCTCGGCTTTACCTTAAGAATAAGCTTCCTCCAGCCAGTCCTCGGATCAATTTCATCAATGCGTTTTCGTGTAGGGACCTGGGGCTTGAAAAACTTGAAACCATGATTAACCTCGAACAGCAAGTGTTGATGAAACCACTCAGCTGTCCGGTCACCACCACGATTAATAAATGGAGGACATGCGAGGGTGCGAACATCCCAACGCGCTAGGGTAAGAACGTCCATTATCGTCTCGTAGTACTGGATTCCCTTCTCCCATTTCAAAATACATACCTTAAGTTCAGAATCAAATAACCAAGACACAATATCACCTTTAACCTTTGACACAGTCTTGAATGATGTTACTTGATTGGCTTTGGCTCTAGCAACAGCTTCTTCCTTTCCCTCTTGATCAACATACCGATATGCTTTGATAATCTTGCTCACCTTCTTATAGCTGAACCACTTAGCAATATCAGTATCGGTTGGGTTCTCAATCAAGTTGAAACGAGTATCCACAACCTTTTTACCCTTAGACTTCTTTTCCAAATCATCTTCAACTGCTTTAAACATTTGTTCATTGAAAGCTGGAGCACCTTGATCAACATTTGTGTGTTGAAACAAGTCAAGATACTCCTCAGCAGTGACGTCTTCTACCTCAACTTCCTCGTCTTCATAAATAAAATCCGTATTCATTTGAATAGACGGATCATTGATTATGCCTTCCTCATTCACCACCTCAACATCAGGCTCTGTTTCTAACACGGTTAACTGTTCATCATTCAACCCTAGCAGTATGGAAATCTGCTCTCGTGTTAGAGACCTTTCAACGAACTCACCAGCCTCAATCTCATCCCTTTTCACCAGACTCCTAACCACTCCCGATCCATCCACAAATATAACCGTATTGGCTTCAATCATTTCGATCGGTTTAACAGCAGTTGAATCAAGATAAACAACAACCTGCTTACCCGAGTCGTCACCACCACTTGTACATGCACCTGCACCTGTAGATGAGTCGTGAGCTTGTTTCGTCTCACCACCAGCACCAGACTCATCAGGATCTTCATCGTCATTCTTGAGTCTTTTTCAGTGCATCATCCTTACAGGTTAACTGTGGGATAAGTTCCTCCAGCTCTTTTATCTTCACCCCTGAGACGTAACAATCTCACTCAGGGATTTCGTTTCTTTCTGGCAGAAAGAGACATATCCCATCAGTTTCTTTTGATTCTCCATAAGACGTTCCTGATTCAGACGATCAGCAGACATCTGATTCTCATACAAGTGTAGCAAATTCAATAGCATGTCTGTTTGATGATTCTGTGGCATGTTGTACAAGGATGGATGGACAGGTTGGATTGGTCCCTAAGGCCTTGTAATTCTCATGAATGAGAAATCACTAGGTGGAGGAGGCCTCATTGTCGGTGTTGGAGGAACAGTGGAAGGTGTAGCAGAGGGCATTGGTATTTCAGCTAATGTCATCTGTGGAATCATACCAAGCCGCTTATGAGGAACCATCGTTGTCGTCAAGGTAAGCGCTGGAGTGCTAGTAGTAAGTTGCACTGCCGGGCGTTGAGACATGGTTGGACGAGTCGGTGGAACACCAATAATTACACCAGCTCCAACAGATACACATCTTTTGGCTGGAACTTCAGAAGCTGGTGCTTTCCCTTTCTTTTCTTTTTTCACGTTGAGCTGCAATTGTAGTAGCTAAAGCGGCATCAACTGCAGCTTGTTGCTCTTGAAGAGCTGCATCACTAGTACCACCATCTCCACCATCACCGCCATCATTCCCATCATCATCGTTCCCACCTTCTCCTCCCTCACGCTCGAAATCCGAGTCATCATGGATCCAACGTTCATTGGTAAGACATTCATAATTAGGATTAATGATATGACCAATCATACGTTTGTCCCGTGGTCGCTCTTTACGATAGACTTTCATTCTGCGTACAGTTTCAACCTTCATGTGTTCTAAGTCAAGAACATAATCCACTAATGTGCGATCAACCACCAAGTTCGGAATCAAATCTTGAATTATCAAATGCAGGAATCAGGGATACATCAGGAATTTCTTCTTCTGAATTGTCTGCTGAACTTGTTTTTTTAAATGATTGAAGACCTTTTCTGAGCAGTTGAATGTTTTGTTGAGAATGAGGGCCACAAATGCCGATTGTAGACTGATACGACATTCATCAAATCCACCTTTACGGCCACCCATACAATGGATCAATACATGTAAGAGATACTTGTATGGTGGGCACAGTCCATTCTTGTTATACATGGATTCTTCAACATCTCTACCATAGCGTACACGTGTAAACAAACCCTTGATTAATTCCTTATCAAACACACTTGGGTTATTATGGTTGTCCCCAAACCGAAGTACCCTCCTAATCACTTCAACATCCACAGTTATAGAAGTTTGATTGATTGTGGATCGAATGTGATTCTCGGCTTCAACAAACTCAGCAGTATTCCAAAACTGCCTAATAATACTCAGATTAACCGTAGGTCTGGCAGTTATAGCATAATGTATCACCGAACGACGTAGAAATGCTAGCATAGCCCCAAACTGAGCTTCATCAGCAATGTCTAAATCAACATAAGCACAGATGTTGTGCTTCTTGTCAAATGATAGCAATTGGACTTCTTCTCGTTCCTGAGGTTGTTCTTGTTCTTGAGGAGCAACGGGTGGATCTTGATCCAATTGATCGGCCATTTCACTGAATAAATATAAATGAGTATAATCAATATGAAGATGTGATATACATTTAGCATTTATATAGTTATTTATCAATAGATGGTGTATTTAATTTTAGATGTCGTGAGTAATCGGTATATCAACACGTTTAGACGTTTGGAATAACTTATTAATTACAATATTTGGTGAAATTAATCAAATAATTAATTGTAAAATGTCATTCGTTTGATTATCAATCTGATTCGTTACAAACATGTAACGATCAATTGATTCTCTATCAAGTAAATATGTTAAAGAAATAGACTTAGCGAATTACTATTCAAAGGAACGAACTAGAATCTAGTTTGTTATGATTTAACGAATTCATATCTAATTCGTTGATTAACTTATTCGCCAATCTAGTTCGTGTGACTTATTAACGAATTGGACACGAAAGAGTTCCAATTCGCTAAAAGTAACGAATGGTCAATAATCACTTGATCTTTGACAAACCTGGTCAAAGTCAAAATTACACAAGAACACGGAGAGTCAACATGCTGAATTCAGGTTTGATTACTTCATAATTATCGTTGAATAACCAAATTGACATCCGTAACGATCTTGGAAACACGAAACAAAGCAAATGGTGTTGTTTTGAAGTACCAAAAACATGATATAAGTTAATTATTAAGGGCTTTAATCCGAATATAAACACTCGAAACCACAAAACAATCAACTGGACCTGGCAGACGATAATCAAATACTGATTAAAGTTCACCAAGGATCTCGGAATCACATTCCGGTCACAATGATGTCAAAATAAATTAACTTAACACAGTATAACATAGATTAAGCAGAGTTCTAAAACTCGTAAAACCCTCATATCAAAATTACATAATTAGCCTATTAACAAAGTGTCATTTTTGACAAAAATCACGAAGAAGTGATAATCTATACCTTAGAAACACACTGATATACTCAAAAGTGCTAATTTCGAAGGTCGAGAAAATCAGAAAATTTTTGAATAGGGTGTCTTTAGATATAAGGAGGATGAATGAATAGTAAAGGACGGTTCGTTTCACACCTGTCCTTTATACCCAGTCCTTGCACGCTTCCTAATGTACGAATTGGCCTAATTCGTGTAAGTTTTGAAATAACGAATCGGCTGATTCGTTATCTAAACTGAGCGCATGGGATAGCGAATTAGCCATGATTTGTGGCTTGATTCGTTAAATATGTATAACGAACAAGAATTGTTTCGTGATAGTGTGCGGAAGCGAATTAGATGAGTGAACTAGACTATAGTTCGTTAGAAAACAATCTAATTCGTTATCCATAATTAATGAATCACAGTTTATTTAATTTTAACTTAAATAATTAAATAAATAAATTAATGAATTAAATTGATTATTGAAATAACTTAAATGTATTACCAAGAAACATTATCTCAATAACCAATTAACTTAAAACATTTTACATTTAATTAAAAAAAATAATTTAAACCAACCTTAAATAATATGTAAATAGAAATATAAAATATTTTGGGTATTTTGTAAAAATTAAAGAATGTATTTACAGAAATATCCGAAATAGAAAATAAACAATCTTTTTGTGTTTTTCTATGATTTTTCAAAAGCAGTACATATTTTTGTATTTTTGTTAAGTTTGAGCAGAGAATCATATTGACCAAAATGCTCTTCCATCACATTTTGATATTTCAGCAATATTATGATTGGTGTTAAGTCGGTCATTGATATTGTTGTCCAACTAAATCTTATAACAAGCCTTCGAGCATTTTTGTGATATGAATTAAGGTTCAATTAGCGCACAGAATATCAGAAACTATCAGCCCCTAATCTCGATTAAAGCTTAATTTGATTTTTGCCAAATCACCCCAACTTGACTTAAACCATTATAGTGTTGATCAAACTTTTGAATACCAATTGAGAATTTATAAATTTTGAGCAATGCATCAAATTTCCTTTACTGTGAGTGAGTATGCACGAGTCCATATGTCGGCTTACATACATTGTATCCCCTGGGGTCTGTTTCTTATTGGTATTGAGACGCGCGCAAGGGAGGAACAATTGTATGACTAACAGCGGATTTTGATCAAGTCAGTAATTTGGATTGAACGGAGTACAGCAGTGATCAAGTTTAATGACTACGGGTTTGCTCTAAAAGCGAATGAAATATTCATGTTTATGAATACCTAGATGATTAAGCCGCATAAAGACTCACAGTGTCCAGAATCCTAACACATGTTATTTGCTTTATTGTATTTTTGGTCGATCAACAACTATAAGGCTTGAGTATGACCGGTTATTACATTTCTGCCATCCTCACCGAGACTTTTGCTAGAGACTAACACCTCTTTCAATTTGGCTTTTCTTTAGGTTTATATCACTTACTTTACCCTAACAGCTTGTTTAAGACCTATCAATGCACCAATGATTAAGCACATAGTCTTTTAAGCTTATTTCTTTCTGGATTTGGAGTCAAATAGTCAATGTACTATCATTTTATCTTTTTTCTTCAAAAACTCAAAATTTTGAGGAGCATAAAAAAAATAAATTTAATCGCCCCAGTTACTTTAAGTTTATAGATTAATGGCTATCCTGTCCGTCTACAAGTAGATAACCAGACCAATACATGCAAGCATGCTTCATAAACTTAAATAACTGACATAATTTTCAGCAAAAAAAAAAAAAAGAAAGCTTAACAAACACCCCAAATACTTTCTATTATCAAGTCAATGGCTATCCCGAAGATTTACAAGAAACTATCAGGACCAAACATACCCAAGTATATGTGTTTCAAATATAAGTAAATGGCATAATTTTCAGCGAACGTAAGCAGATTTTTTTTGGGTTTTATCTATACAAACTAAAAACACGATCTTTCTTCCTTTTCGGATTTTTCTTTATAAACAGGAAATTCACATTCTTTTTTACCTTTTCAAATTTTCTATACGACTTGAAAACACAATGTTTTTGATTTTTCAAAGTTTAAGATGTTTTTGGTTTTTCAAACTTAAATTCAAGAAATTAAGAAATCATAGTATTTTGATTTTTCAAAAATTTCTAATGTTTTTGGGTTTTATCTATACAAACGAAACGCACAATATTTTTGTATTTTCTAAGTTTCACCCCCTAAAACCTAAAAACAAAGTAAATTGATAAACCAAAATTACCAGAAAAGACACATAATTATCCTTGTTTTAGGATATCAGCGAGGGTCTTCAATCCATTTAAATCAAGCAAAAATTGAAAACGCATTTTATCAAAGGCTTTGGTAAATAGATCGGCTTTCTGAAAATCAGTATGTACTTTCTCAAGGTCAATTAATTTCTTTTCATAACAATCCCGTATAAAATGATATCGAATTTCGATATGTTTCGTTTTAGAATGTTGTACGGGATTTTTGGTGATACTAATAGCAGCAAAATTATCAATTAAGATGAGAGTAGTAAGAAACTTCAAACCGTAGTCGCAAAGATGTTGTTGTATCCACAATACCTGGGAACAACAACTCGAGGCTGCAACATACTCAGCTTCGGCGGTTGAAGTGGAGACCAATGTCTGCTTCTTACACTGCCAGGAAACAAGCCGGCTTCCTAAGAATTGACATCCCGCTGTTGTAGACTTGAAATTAATCTTGTATCCTCCATAGTCTGAGTCGGAATAAGTGGTAAGATCAAAAGTATCGTCTTTGGGGTACCATAGCCCGATGTCAGGATTTCCCCCTTAGATATTGTAGAATACGCTTGACCGCTGCCAGGTGAGTCACTCATGGACTAGATTGGTACCTAGCACATAAACAAGCAACACACATTATTTCGGGTCGAGAAGCAGTAAGATACATTAAATAACCAATCATAGCTCGATAGAGGGTCGGATCAACGGTATCCTCCAATTCTTCTGGTGATAAATTGTGACCCACGGGAAGAGGAATAGAAGGGATTTTTCCGGCAGTAATCTTGAATCGGCTCAAGACATCGTTCACATACTTTGTCTGATGAATGAAGATTCCGTTAGCAGAATGATGAACCTGCAACCCTAAAAAGAAATTCATCTCTCCCATCGAACTCATCTCGAACTTGGTTTGCATTGATTTCTCGAACTCTTTACACAACATGTCGTTTGTTGACCCAAAGATTATGTCATCCACATAAATCTGGACTAGGAGAAGATCGTCACCAATGTTTTTATAAAACAAAGTGCAGTCTACAGTTCCACGTTTGAAACCATTACCCGTAAGATGGTCGGAAAGCATGCCATACCAAGCTCTCGTGGCTTGATGTCGACCATATAATGCCTTGTTTAATCGGTAAACACGGTCAGGATAATCAGGATCTTCAAAACCTGGAGGCTGTAAAACGAACACTTCCTCATGAAGTTCACCATTGAGAAAAGCACTTTTAATATCCATTTGATACACCTTGATATTCTTATAAGCAGCATAGCCATAAAGATTCGAATCGACTCTAATATTGCAACTGGAGCATATACCTCAGTGTAATCAATACCCTCTTGCTGATGAAAACCTTGCACTACTAAACGTGCCTTGTTTCTCACAATTACCCCACGATCGTCTTTCGTACATTTAAATACCCACTTAGTCGGAATCACCTTCTTAACTCTAGCAGGTTTGTCGATAAGATCCCAAACACCCAAACGTGCAAATTGCTGTAATTCTTCTTGCATGGCTTCTACCCAAGAAGGATCTTGAAGTGCCACACGAGGAGTCGTTGGCTCAACTTGGGATATAAAGCAAGTTAATTTAGCAAGATTTACAATCCTAGACGAGTGTAAATCAGCATAAGCACATAGGACATTATTTTCACTTGATAAAGAAACTTGATGTCTTGTTTGAACTCCCACATCAAGGTCTCCAATAATGTTTTCTTGTGGATGGTAATTATGAATCCTGAGAGTAGGATTTTCAGAAACATCAACATTTTCAAATAAATTAGTGTAATGTTCACCCAATTCATGAGATGAACCATCACTATCAAGTTCAATAACTTGATCCTCAACTGTATTATCATCAGATGAAGTAGAAGCATTATCAACATGAACATGAGTCTCATTATCAGGTTCTTCTGTTGGAGCTTCGATTGGAACTTCAACATCATTAGAACATGCAAACCTTGGAATTTCCAAGTGTTCCTCAAAATAAGCACGAACTAAATCTTCATCTGGTTGATCAGTAGTTGGAGTGAACGAATTAAATAAGCCATCATAGTCAAGCATCCAGTCGGGACCTTTCCCTTGAGAAGGAGTAGTGTACTTTTGACAGTCCACATGGTACCATTCCTCAACACAACCAAACGTGAAGTTAAATATGTGTTTCTTAGGAGAAGTATAACCTAAGAAATACCCTTCGATGGCTTTTTCATCAAACTTTCCCACATCCTTTTTCAACATAGTATAAGGACACCCAAATGGTTCCAAGTACTTTAAATTAGGTTTACGATTATTCAACAACTCATAGCTGGTCTTCTTGAGTCTTTTAACCGTTAGAACTCGATTGAGTGTATAACAAGCAGTATTCACCGCCTCATTCCAACAACTGGGTAGGAAGCTTTGAATCAGCGAGCATTGTTCTAGCAGCTTCAATCAATGTTCTACTCTTTCGTTCAACAACACCGTTCTGTTGTGATACATATGGGGCACTGTATTCTCGATGAATTCCCTTTTGTAAACAAAAGAAATCCAATACATTATTTTTAGTTTCAGTACCATTGTCACTTCGAATTCTCCTCACTTTCTGTTTGTATAGTGATTCGATCTTAGTGATTAAATTTTGAACGAGAACCGGTGTTTGATCTTTTGAACCCATAAACAAGACCCATGAGTATCATAAATAGTCATCAGTAACTACTAGGCAATATCAATCTCTAGAAATACTCGCACGATTCACTGAACCAAACAAATCCATATGAAGTCGCTCAAGAGGAGTATCAATCGAATTTAATAACTTAGATGGGTGTAACTTCTTCCTCTGTTTTCCCTTTTTGCAAACAACATAGTGATCGGATAACTTAAAATTCTTCAACGAGACACCCTCAACTAGATCATTTTCCATCAAGTAGTTCATCTTTCTAACATGAATGTGACCCATTCTACGATGCCATAGAATAGAGTCTTTCTCGGTAGCTTTCGAGACAAAACATGTTTCGATCGATGTTGATACTTTAGAACTCATATTTAAGACATAAATATCATTTGATCGAGGTGATCGCATGACAACCATGTCCTCGGGAATCACATAACCCGGTTTCAAAATCAGACACTCTTTATCTGTAAATACTGTGGTGTACTTCTTATCGCAGATTTGCGACACACTCAATAAGTTATGATCCACATTATCACAATAATTAACCTTCTCAAAAGTAATATGCCCATTTGAAACATCACCTACTTGTGTAATCATACCCCTAGAATTCCCAGCAAAAGTCACATAACCCCCTTGAATATTTCTTATATTTGTTAAGAGGTCAAGACTCCCGGTAATATGACGAGAACATCCACTGTCCATGGTCCACTTTTCACCAGAAATGGTCTTGGATGTACCATACACACGAAAGAAAATAATTAGTTCAAAAAGGCAGCCCAGGCCTCAATCTTGGGCACCTTTTGATTTCTTTGAGAAAGGTTAAACTTAGTCGCATTCAACTGTTGTTCAGCAACTTGAGAATAAGTTACAGGTTTCTTAGATTTTCGTCTTAGATACGCAGCTTGAACTACATTTGAATTAACATTATTATATAATGGTTCAGTTGGAATAAACTTAGGTTTAATGGAACCATGAGTTTCATTCACATGAACAACTTTTCAAGGATGTACGTTAGAGAACATAAAATGAGTATCATCAGCATACAACATAGGTCGTTTCAGAATCTCCTTTACCAAAGGAACCTGTTTGGAATGGTCCTTGATAAAAGGATGAAGATTCTGATAGTTCTTCTGGCCATAATTTTTCACTACATGACCGTGTTGACCGCAAAGGAAACAACTTCGCATGTCAACATGATTATATTGAGAATTAGTCGGAACATGTGACACAGATGATGAATGATGACTCACATTTTTGGTCATGCTCTTAGCAAAATCATCAGATAACTCAGATTTCTTTTTCAAGTAGAAATCTAAATTAGAGCAATTTGAAAAACTTTTCAACGTATCTGTTCCAATTGACTTTACAAATTGAACTTTCTTAGCTTGTTTTAATACTTGATTTGCTTTAGTCAATGGATCAGATGGAGCTGATGTTTTCGCTTGAGCATACACACGTTCAAGTTCACGAATCTTGGAGGTTTCATTGTGAAACACACTCCCAATCAGTTCAGTTTTAATGATACTTATTGGAATGTCTTTCTCAGTGAACATTGTGTCCATCCCCTTTAACTTAAACACACGAGCAGATGATGGCTTAGATACATTAGGATTTATGAAGCGCAACAAATCCTCATCAGAAATTTTGAGTTGTTCTGATTTCTTAGCCCTTATTGGTTTGTCATTAACATGAGCATCTTGTTTCACCATGGTTGTGTGTGAACCATACATAGCCTCCTCAAATTCATGAGGTTCGCAAAGTATGTGATTAGAACTTGGAATGTTCTTGTTCTTGTGTATGATTTCAGGTTCAAACACATCCTCAATGATAACTTTGTGAACATTTTCAACAAAGACTTTGTTGCTTTGCACATGAGGTTTCTGAATTGAAGATTGGATTTTAACACTTTTAGGTTTTACTGGTTTAGTCATTTCAGGAATTACAGACTCTTTAACAATCACATCCTCTTCTTTTCCAGTAAAAGGATTTGGTTTATAATCATTATGAAAAGGTGGTGGAATCTCAACAAAACCTATTCCTTTCTTTGAATCATTTTGCTTACCAGATACTTCAATTATTTCATTTAGCAAAAATGATGAATTTTTGAATTTACCCAATCTGTTCTTTAATTCAAGAACCTCATTTTCAAGCTCGATTATTTTTTACCTATGTTTCAAGATTTCTTGAAATTTTTGATCATTGATGGTCATTTTCACCGACAACTCAGCCTTAAGATCATGATTACTTATAGTTAAAGCCTCATTTTTCTCTCTTGAATTCATTTGAGAGGTCAAGGATTGCCTATAAGTATATTTTAAGGAAACAATCTCTTTTAGCAAATTATCATTTTGAAGTTTTAAGGAGTCTATCTTGGACTTATTATACTCACAATCAACACATGATAACTTAGAAGTAGAATTACTAACCTCATTTTGCTTGGCCATGCAAGCAGACACGGTTGAATCATTGATCTTAGCCATACAAGCAAATTTAGTTGGAAGCTTTTCACTTGAATCATCAGCCTCAGACTCAGTATCAGCATCAGAAGAAATTTCACTTCCACTTACATCTTGAAAGTACTCAGGAAACCCAAACATTGCAAGATTAGCTTGATTGTTACCACATAATAACCGTTGTAACCAGTCATCTCCATCTACGTTAGATAACATTTCTTGAGATCCAGAACTTGATGGTTTCTTCTCATCATCATTACCTCGTGGTGTTGAAGAATTTGGATTCTGACCACGAGGACCAATATACTCCTTTTTCGGCTTATCACATTCTTTTGCAAAATGCCCGAACTCTTGACAATTGTAGCATTTGACCATTAACTTGTCAAATCCCAAATTCTTGTTCAAGGCAGGAAGATCTTTTCCAGTTCTTTGCATAAATCTTTTATCCTTTCGAACAATCATTGCCATGTTCCATTTTAAATCCATGAGTTCTAAGTCATCGAGATCAATCTGATCATAATCTTCATCAGTCAGATCACTAGTAGCAATCTTGCTACTCACCAAATTTTCATAAGAAGTCTTGAAAGCAGATAAAAAGGCAAAGTTTTGTTTAGCTTCTTTCATTTTGACATTCGGAGATGATGAGTATTGATTTGTAGTAGATGAACATCCCGAACCAGCAGAAACATTTAGTGATCCGGAGTTACCAGCAATATAAAAACATGCTCTATGATCACTATAGATGGTTGTTTCATTTTCTTTTGCATTCTGTGTAAGAAATGCAGTAGTCGGTGAAATGGTTGAACTTAGAGGCATACTACTGTTGGGTTTTAACAAGATTATCAAAGTCCATATAACCCATTATATAGAAAAACGCAGCGGATAATAAAGTTTTAAATCTTGTTAGTTTGATAAATATAAAATCGATTTTATATAGATTAACCCAATGCCCGGATCCATATACTAAATACATGCTATCAAAACAACAATAGGGTGTTTCATGAATCATACCTTCGAGTCCGAAAGATAAAGAGGATGAAAGATATGAACGGCTAGTTTCCAATGGAGGAAACCTCAAGCTTGTATACCCAACGAGCTCCAACAAACACCTTGGTTGCTAGGGTCCTAACACTTGATGCAAGAACAACCTTTGTTCTTATTCTTCTTCTTTTTCACGGCTCAAAATGAGGAGAGAAAGAGAGAAGAGATGTGTGTGAGAGAGAAGGTGTTGTTAAAATTAATTCTCAACCAACAACATTACTTGCATGTTCTAGTAAATAACAAAAGTAATAAAGAAAAGAGAGAGGGGGACAAAGGGGTGGCCCCACTTTTAGTTTCCCTCCATCAATTCAAATGTCAAGTATTATTATTTGTTATTTATGTGACATGGATTTTATGTTTGTTGTTTAACCAACTTAAACAACAACATAAAATACTTTCTCTCAAAATATAAATTAACCAGATAATTTATATATTACACAAGTGCAAATATCTAGAAACCCATTTCTAAATATTCTAAGTGTTTGATAATCATTACTTAGATCATATCTAATAATAATTATTGTGGCGTTTGTCTTGCTCATTATTGGGTATGACCCGACTTGGATCAATACGTACTAGCCACATCAACTCTAATATGTGTCTTGGGCTTTCCAACAATCTCCCACTTGCACAAGATACATAGAAGATTGATGCAAATAGCAAATACCGCCTAACAACGGTTTACTATACCTAATACGCATGACGAAGTGCCATTCAATAACATCATCCCCTTCAAGTCCCACACTTGAAAATTATTTAGGTGAAACTATCATTTATCCTTTTGCCACAAATGTCATATTAAATCCAGAGAAACAGAGTGATCATTCTCTGTTGATTTAACTTTTCAGGCCTTACACATTTAACTCTCAACGAAGAAGAGGGACAAATCCCCTATTGACTACATACGTCTCTCACTATCACCTTGTACTATACTTGAGCTTAGCCTTATGTATTGACATATTTCAGAGCAGCGAAGAACTAAGTCAAAGTATAATAGTCGATGAAAATCAAGACCCAATATGTATCTCAGGTCGGAGGATACTATGATGTTCGCCTTTACTCAAATTTACTTATGATCACAAATCACAAGGATTCCATGCAGTAAAATTTGAGGGCGGGTCGGTCCAATATTTATCCCATAAATATCTTTGAACCTTGGCAGCAAACCCTTTGCTATATCCATACCTTATGAATATCTACCAATCCAAGTTCATAATAGTCTTACTTTCATATTTGTTCCCACAAGTATGATCGACTACGGACATTTAGAATAATTCAATTATTCACGGATTTAAACATGCTAAAATGGAACATAACTCAAAAGTCATAATCATAAACCATAATCATATGAATGAGTCAAAATAACAATTGTTCCGATATCCAAATACAAAATAGATCAAATCCAATCACTAGAATATCGAAGTCCTAAGGCGCAAGTATGACCCTCATGCTTCGGCCTTTAAAGGAGCTTCTTGAGTGGATCCGCAATGTTTTGATCAGTGTGAAATTTGCGAATACATATCTTTCCTTTTTCAACTTCATCCCTTATGTAGTTGAATCTCCGCTCAATGTGCCTAGTCTTTTGGTGTGCACGGGGTTCCTTGATTTGAGCAATCGCACCCTCGTTGTCACAAAAGATCTCTAGAGGGTCCTGAATGGTACGGACTACCCCTAGATCGACAATGAACTTTCTAATCCATGCAGCTTCTTGAGCTGCCAATGAGGAAGTGATGTATTCCGATTCAGTGGTGGACAAGGCTACCACGTCTTGTTTTGCGCTCTTCCAAGAGACAGCACCACCATTTAGAACGAAGACATATCCCGATTGTGATCGAGAATCATCTCGATCAGTTTGGAAACTCGCATCCGTGTAACCCTTTACAACGAGCTCCTTCTCACCAGAGCCATATATTAGAAACATATCCTTAGGCCTCCTAAGGTGTTTCAATATGCTCTTAACCGCCATCCAATGGCTGGTTCCCGGATTTTGTTGATATCGACTTGTCATGCTCAAAGCGCATGACACATCCGGTCTGGTGCAAATCATGGCATACATGATGGATCCTATAGCAGATGCTTATGGGATTCCACTCATTTTGTCTTGCTCATCCTTTGAGCTTGGACATTGACAAACACTCAACATTGTTCCTCTTTGAATAAGTACCAAACCTTTCTTAGAGTTTTCCATCTTGAACCTTTTCAAGATTTTGTCAATGTATGCACTTTGATTCAAACCTATCAACCGCCTTGATCTATCCCTATAGATCCTAATTCCCAGAATATAGGCGGCTTCACCAAGATCCTTGATAGAAAAACAGTTTCCAAGCCAGGTTTTTACACCTTCCAAGGTTGGAATGTCATTTCCAAATAGTAATATGTCATCGACATATAATATACCAAAAGGTAATGATGCTCCCACTAGCTTTCTTATACACACAAGCTTCATCAGCGTTTTTGATGAATCCAAATTTCTTAACTTCATCATCAAAACGGTGATTCCAACTCCTAGATGCTTGTTTCAATCCATAGATTGATCTCTTCAACTTGCATACCTTATTAGGATGTTGTGGATCGACAAAACCTTCAGGCTGAACCATATTGACATCTTCCTCAAGATGCCCATTTAGAAAAGCGGTTTTGACATCCATTTGCCATATCTCATAGTCATAATATGCGGCTATGGCAAACAATATCCTTATAGAGTTTAGCATCGCCACAGGCGAGAAAGTTTCATCGTAATCAACCCCTTGAGTTTGGGTGAAACCCTTTGCTACAAGTCTAGCTTTATAAGTATCCAAGTTTCCATGCATATCGGTTTTCTTCTTAAAAACCCACTTACTTCCAACCAGTTTGGAATTAAGAGGTGGAGCAACCAAGTCCCATACTTGGTTATCATGCATGGATTGCATCTCAACGTTCATGGCTTCCAGCCATTCATCACAATCAGATTGTAACATTGCATCTCGGTATGTGGTTGGTTCGTCGGAATCCACCACATAGCATCCATCCATGAAAAATCCATATCTTTCAGGTGGGGTGCTAATTCTACCAGATTTGCGAACGTTTTGTGTGGGTTGATCAACCAATTGATCATTATCAACAACCTCTTGTTGACGGCTAGTGTCAACCAAACGTGTATCGGCTTGTGGTTCTCGATCCTCCTCGAGTTCCATAGTTCTATTAGTTCCTTCCATAAGGAACCTTCTTTCCAAGAACTTAGCATTGTGAGCTATAAACACTTTATGCTCATTTGGATTGTAGAAATAATATCCCATCGAATCTTCGGGATATCCTACAAAGATACACTTAGTGGATCGGCTTTCAAGTTTGTCTAGGGTGTAGATCTTAAGATAAGCCTCACAGCCCCATACCCTTAAATATGATAACGATGGAACCTTTCCATGCCATATTTCAAAAGGTGTCCTTTCCACTTTCTTGGTTGGTGCCATATTTAAAATACGGGCAACAGAGATCAAAGCGAAACCCCAAAATGATAGAGGTAATGTGCTTCTAGCCATCATGGATCGAACCATATCCAATAAAGTTCGATTCCTCCTTTCAGACTCACCATTATGTTGTGGTGTTCCGGGTGGAGTAAGTTGTGAGACAATCCCACAACTCCTAAGATGCTCTAGAAACGCATCATTGAGGTATTCACCTCCTCTATCGGAACGTAGTACTTTGATTGTTTTGTTGAGTTGATTTTGTACTTCATTTTGGAAGACTTTGAAAATTTCAAAGGCTTCATTTTTGTGTCTTAACAAGAACACATACCCATATCGACTATAATCGTCGGTAAAGGTAATGAAGTATCTTTCACCATTCCTTGTCATTGTCCTAAAAGGACCACATACATTCGAATGTATGATACCTAATAAGTCTTTCGCCCTTTCATTAGTTCCATTAAAGGGCTCCTTGGTCATCTTTCCCAATAAACAAGATTCACATTCATCAAATGAATCATCACTTGATTTCAAAAGATCATTCTTTTGAAGTGTATGAATGCGATCCTTGTTTATGTGACCAAGGCGTCAATGCCAAAGAAAAAGTTTTACTCAAATCCAATTTGAGTCTTTTGGTGCTTGCTTGGTACAACGAGTTATCAATGGATGTATCATCATGAACCAATTCATAAATGCCATTAAATGGCATCGCTTTAAAATAAAAGACATCATTCATGAATACATAAAAACCATTGTCTACAAACTTGAAATCATAACCAAATTTTCTTAAAAGAGAAACGGAGATAATGTTCCTAGTCAAACTAGGAGCATACAAAATGTTTTTCAAAATAACTTCCAAACCATTTGGAAGCTTCAAAACGTAATCTCCTCGGGCTTGGACGTCAACCTTTGCTCCATTGCCCATGAAGAGACTTATATCTCCTTTCTTCACACCATTTCTTCTTTTGAACCCCTGCAATGAATTGCAGATATGAGTTCCACATCCGGTATCCAATACCCATGTGTTAGAAGAGATAATATTAAGATCAATGTGGATCATGAAAGTTGTACCTGAGGTTTGCCCCGCATCCCTATTAGCTTTCAACTCCTTGAGATAGGTCGGACAGTTTCTCATCCAGTGACCTATCTCCCCATAACCAAAGCACGGATCCTCAACGCTAACCTTTAGCTTCTTGATTTTGGGTTCCGCCTTTGCCTTCCCCTTGAACCCCTTTTTGACTTGCCCCTTACCAACGACAACTTTTGCCTTTGGTTCCGGGTGATGCCTCTTCTTCAAGCCACCCTCATTGATCGTAAGAACGGGTAAAACCTTTTTACCCATGCCGGCTTCGGCTGTCTTAAGCATTGCGTGAAGCTAACCAACGCTTTTATCCCATCCGTTCATGTTGTAGTTCATGAAGAATGTCTCACACCTTTTAGTTAGGCTGTTCAGGATCAAATCCGTGGCTAACTCTTTTGAGACGGGACAGTTAAGCCATTCAAGCCGATCAATGTGGCTTTTCATCTTAAGCACATAAGATGACACAGATTGGGTTTCTTCCATATGGCATGCATGAAGTGCTCGAACCGTTTCGAAGCGCTCCACCCTAGCTTGAGTAAGGAACATTTCCTTAAACTGGGTTATCATGTCATACGCCCCATGATTCTCGAAATCCTTTTGGATCTCGGGAATCATTGTTCCCAACATGAGGCAAGAAACTTGCACCGAATCCTCGGTGTATTTCAACCAATCCACATAGGCATCCAAGTTGTTGACATCGGGTTCATCGAGAATAGGATCGTCTAAAATATAGGACTTCTTCTCTTGCTTGAGAACAATTCTCAAGTTTCGATACCAGTCCATAAAGTTATTAAAGTTTAGACGATCCTTATCCAGAATGGATCTAAGTGATAGATTATGCACATTAGGGATAATAGCGTTCTGTGGATTGTTTGCGGCCATCTATAAAGAATTTAACAAAGTTCAATTTAGTATTTTCGATATCAATAAATTTTAATCTTTAATACCCTTTAATGTCTCCAAGACAATTATTGATTAAAATCTAGAATCCAACGTTTCATTCAAATAGTAGTTAGGTGACCTTTATCCTACTATTCAAATTAACAAGGTAGTCAACGTTTGACAATTGCAACCCTTTGCAACTTCTAGTTTTATGGGATCGGTTAAACATCATATGTTTAGATGGCACGTTTAATCCCATCAACACCTTTGAACGCCATGTGCCGGTGACCCTATTCACATGGTTTCAAATCAAGTCGTCCTACTTACACACACGTGCGAGTTTACACATACAAGTGGTTAGGTGACCCTCATCCCAAAAGTATTGTAAAACCACCTTAAGATCACAAGTTTTCTTAAATATGGTTAGGTGACCCTATCCCAAAATTCAAGTCTACAAGTGACTTAAGTGTCGTATAAAAGGATGTTGTTTAACTTGTTCTTTTAAAAGGGATTTTAGTTTTCAAAATTCTAGATTGGAAAACTATTTAGTGTACCTTCCATTTGCATGCATTCAAACGTATGGTACCTTTGAAAACTGATTTTCATATTCCTTTTAATAAAACCCATTTTATTATGAAATCATTAATAGTTAATAAAACCAATTTTATAACATAACAATTTCAAAGGAATCACTTTTATGCTAGTTGTCGATTTTAATTGTTAACATCCAAACATGATTAAACAATAAAAATAAATCAACCATACAAGCATAAAATATAAACACAAGTCCATAACCATAACCACCTAGAATGACAACACTTGTTGACCGAAACAAGTGTGCCAAAAGGTCTCCCCTAAGGGACGAGAATGACACAAGGCATGTGTCGGTAAACTCCCACTTGATCCCGCATCCATATGCTTCAAGTGTCCACCTTATGTTGTGACTCTTCCACTTTATTTGGGCTTCCAATTGGGCTCCAACTTCAGCTCCTAGCTATCTTGGCCCTCCAAGTTTGTGCTTTGGCCTTTGGGCTAAAATCCCATCTTGGACTGTTAGGTCCATTAAGGCCCAAAACCAAAACCTTAACCTCGATGTATCTTCTTTTACAAAAAATATATCGTAATACATTTTTCTATAGTAAAAGAAATACAACTAATCTACTTATTATTACAAACCAATATGAAATAAATAAATAGATTACAAACCCAAATAAATGAATATTACAACCAAATTGAATATTGAATAAATCACGACACAAACACACATCCAAAGATCATGGCTAGGTTATGAACATCCAAATATGCAAGGTATTAGAAGACCAAAATGGTTCCCCTCTTACCCATAAAACTTTCGGCCAAGAGGAACAAAACTGAAAGTTTCGGGTTTTTGTCCAAACAAAATAATTAATCATCCATATGACTTAATTATTCAAGATTATCACATGCATGTAAAGTATAATCTTGAGGAACCAAGGGGTAACCAAAAGCCCCAAAATTTCGGCCATATGGTGAACCACACCATAAAACCCGAAAATTTTTAGATCTATGAAGCATGTATCCGTATAAGCGGCTCTTGATGCCATTGTTGGGTTTTAACAAGATTATCAAAGTCCATATAACCCATTATATAGAAAAACGCAGCGGATAATAAAGTTTTAAATCTTGTTAGTTTGATAAATATAAAATCGATTTTATATATATTAACCCAATGTCCGGATCCGTATACTAAATACATGCTATCAAAACAACCATAGGGTGTTGCATGAATCATACCTTCAAGTCCGAAAAATAAAGAGGATGAAAGATATGAACGGCTAGCTTCCAATGGAGGAAACCTCAAGCTTGTATACCCAACAAGCTCCAACAAACACCTTGGTTGCTAGGGTCCTAACACTTGATGCAAGAACAACCTTTGTTCTTATTCTTCTTCTTGTTCACGGCTCAAAATGAGGAGAGAAAGAGAGAAGAGATGTGTGTAAGAGAGAATGTGTTGTTAAAATTAATTCTCAACCAACAACATTACTTGCATGTCCTAGTAAATAACAAAAGTAATAAAGACAAGAAAGAGAGGGGGAAAAAGGGGTGGCCCCACTTTTAGTTTCCCTCCCACAATTCAAATGTCAAGTATTATTATTTGTTATTTATGTGACATGGCTTTTATGTTTGTTGTTTAACCAACTTAAACAACAACATAAAATACTTTCTCTCAAAATATAAATTAACAAGATAATTTATATATTACACAAGTGCAAATATCTAGAAACTCATTTCTAAATATTCTAAGTGTTTGATAATCATTACTTAGATCATATCTAATAATAATTATCGTGGCGTTTGTCTTGCTCGTTATTGGGTATGACCCGACTTGGATCTATACGTACTAGCCACATCAACTCTAATATGTGTCTTGGGTAGATCGTTTCCAATAACTACCACCATAGAAAGCAGGGTCTTGACTTTCTTTAGAAGATTTTTGACATTTGAGATCATATTCACGAGCTTCAATCTTTTGTAAAAATTCACTTGCAGTCAAGTCTTCATTAAAATAACTATTTTCTTTCAAGACCATTAGGAAAGTAGAGTACGAACTTGGAAGTGCACTCTTAATAGTATCAATCATATCAATCTCAGAAATTTCCAATTTCATTTTGTCCATCTCAGCAATCAAGTGATTAAACATGGTTGTCATCTATTCAACAGTCTTACCTTTTAGTAAATTATTTCTAAATTGAAACTTGAGCATTAGATTCTTGCTTTCTGCTGTATTACCCATACTTCTCACACGAATATGTTGGAATAGTGAAGCACAGATTTTTATAATACCCACTTAGTGAAAAATGTTCTCAGGTAAAGCCATAGTAAGAGTAGAATAAGCTTTTGTTTCAATCTCTAATGCTTTCTTTTCTTCAACCGAGTATTGAGAGATAGCTTTAGGTGTAAAACCAATAGTCTCATCCCCAATCATTGGAACGGTATAAACTTCATTTAAGCAGTATGAACAATCAGGGTGAACTGACCCGAGATGAGCACGAAAACGGGATTCCCATTTAGCAAAATCACTAAATTTCATCAACCTTGGACATTTCGAATGTGAACCTACCTCGGTATCAAGTTGCAACATTTGTTGCATTAATATATTCTGTGAGGCTTGTGCATACATACCAGCCATTTTTGACAAGTTTCAAAAATTCAAGGATGAATTTTAAAAGATAGGACTAACGAATGGTAAACAATGAATGTAACGAACTGTAAATAGTTTAGCGAACTGTGAACAGTGATAAACGAATTAGCCTTAACGAAGTTGAAGTTTAACGAATCAGAATTGAAATTTAATGAATTAAACAACAAATTAAACAACGAATCTGATGGTTAACGAATGAGTCCAACTAACGAATTGACCAAGCAAATCACTAACTACAAGCTTAGCGAATTAGAAAGTTTTTCTATAACGAATCACTAAGATAAACTTAGCGAAGAAGATGACGAACCAGCTACGGTTGATAGTGAATCAACCTATAGCGAATCAGGTTGTTACAACCGTTTGTAACAAACTATGACACCTAATGTCACGTGAAAAAGGTTGTTATTGTTGGAATTAAGTATGCCCGAGACACATACTTATACTAATGTGGCTAACTGTGTTTGATCCAAGTCGGGTCATACCCAATAACAAGCTAGACAACACCAAATGTATTCTTTTAATGATTTGATCATTTAAACGAATACCGAACACTAAGTGTTTAGAGAATTGGTTTTCTAAACAAACACACTTGATAATTTAAATAAATTATCTGGATAATTTATTTATATAAATTAATTATTTAATTGGTTAAATAATTAATATAGCATGTATGTTTTATAAAATTAGTTTTATAAAATAAGAGATGGAGATGTTTTAAATGTTAAAACACAAAACAAAAAAAAAAAAAAAAAAAAAAAAAAAAAAAATAATAATAATAATAAGCATAACCGGCCACCCATGTGGGTGGGGGTTTTTGGTCCAATTAAATTGCATGCTTCCTTTGCATGTGAGGTGTTTTTTGTTTCAAAATCTCTCCATACAAATTACATGCATTTTGGTCCTACTTTTGGAATCTTATTCAAGTGTGTTCAAGCTTCAAAAACCTCTCTCTCCCTCTCAAAAAGCTCACGGCAGCAGCAGCAGAAAATAGGGGAGCCTTGTGAGCTTGTTTTGTGTTCATAAATCCTAGCAACTAGTTGGTGTTGTTGCTCAAAGCTTGGGGTATCAAAAGCTTGAGGGTTTCTCCTTTGCAACCTAGCCATTCAAAGTCATCATCTTCTTCATCCACCTACATCCTCTTCTAAAGGTAGAAGAGGTACCATTTACATTTTGTAAGCATATTGTTCTTGTAATATTGATCCTTGGCTTTGGGTTTTAGTTTTAACATAATGGTATGTTTATAACTAGATTTAAAATCTAAGCTTCCGTTGCGTTTTCTAGTTAAATATGGTTAACTTGAACTTTGATAAACTTGTATAAAACCAAACAATGGCATCAAGAGCCGGTTACAAGGACTTATGCTTCTTTCATGTTCATAGATTTCGGGTTTTTTCATGGGTGAAAAGGGGTCCGAAATTTTGGTGGATTTTACCCCTCATGGTTTTGTAAGATCTTGACATGCATGAAAGATCTTAGGAAACCATTATTAACATTTGGATGTTGAAAATAAAATAAAATAAAAAAAATAAGATTTGGCCGTAGCCTTTTGGGGGGGGGGCCGATTCTTTTGGGGTTTTTGGGCATTGGTTGCTTAGGTTGCATGCTTAGAACATTTGGTATGTTTGGATGTGTCATAACCGAAACCTAGACCTTGGATGTGTTGATTGTTGTTTGTGTATGTTGATTATGTTTATTATTCAATATGGTTGTAATAATTCATAATCTTAGGCTTGTGTAATTTATTTATTCATAAGTTGGTTTGTAATAAATAGATTAGTTGCATTTTTTTTTTTTTTTTTTTTAGAAAAATATGTATTAGGATACATTTTGTAAAAATTGAAGATGCAAGAATTGGTGGATTTGGGCCTTGGACCGAAATTTTGGGCTTGTTGGGCCTCACCGGCCCATCATGGGATTCAAGCCCATTAGGCCCATAAATTTCACTCTTGGGCCCAAGAAGACTTTTGGAAGTTTGGAGCCCATTAACAAGCCCAACAAGAACACAACAACTTTGAAAGGATACTTGAAGCATTTGGATGCAAGGTCAAGTGGGAGTCAACATTCCATCCTTGTGTCATGTTTTGTCCCTTAGGTGTGACTTATGACCTATACTTGTTTCGGCTAACAAGTATGGTCAAACTTAGCGGTTCTCGGTTATGACTATATTTTGCATGTGTTTGCTTGGTTGTTTGTTTTACTTATTGTAATGTGTGGTTGATAGATATTAGGATATCCAAACCGTCACATAGGAACGACAACCAGCATAAAACGGGTTCTAATATATATTTGGTAATATCGCGTCAATTAGTTTAATTAAATGGGTTTATTAAAACTAAGCGATTACTCACATATAATAAAATTGGTTTTATTATAACTTGAACCTTGAAAATTGGTTTTCAAAATCGCCATATTACTAAATGCATGTTAGGATATGGCATAATGTTTTTCAAACTAGAATATTGGAAAACTTAAAATCCCTTTTTCATAATTACCAAGGAAACAAGTCTTACACCATCCTTTTGTATGACACTTAACGTATTAGGGAACTTTAAATGGGATAAAGGTCACCTAACCATTTTGAGCAAACTAATATACTTAGGGTAATATTAACATATTTGTGGGATAAAGGTCACCTAACCACTTGTATGTTAATCTTACATGTTTATACAAGTAGGACGACTTGAATTGGAAACCATGTGATAAAGGTCACCTAAGCATGGGGGTCCAATGGTGTTGATGGGATAAACATGCCAACACGAAATATGGATTTCGTATGGTCCCATACCTCTAGAAGTTGCAAAGGGTTGCAATTGTCAAGGTTGACTACCTTGTTAAATCAAATAACGGGATAAAGGTCACCTAACCGAAATTTGATTTATCGTTGGATTCTAGAATTTAATTATTATTTTAAAATTTGGAATAAAAGGGTATTAATAATTAAATTGTTTATAATACTAAAATAGAACTTTGTTAAATTTTGTAGATGGCCGCTAACAATGCAAACACCTCTACCCATAACACCCGTAACCTATCCTTAAGAACCATCCTTGAAAAGGATCGTCTAAACCATAATAACTTTATGGATTGGTATCGCAACTTGAGAATAGTTCTCAAGCAAGAAGAGATATCATATGTCTTAGACGATCCCATTCCCGATGAGCCTAACGTGGAAGATGAGGAGGCGTATAACAATTGGGTCAAGTACACCAAAGATTCGGTGCAAGCCTCTTGCCTCATGTTGGGGACTATGATTCCCGAAATCCAAAAGGATTTCGAGCATCATGGGGCATACGACATGATAACTCAATTGAAGGAAATGTTCCTTCAACAAGCTAGAGCGGAACGTTTCGAAACGGTTCGAGCGTTTCATGCATGTCGTATGGAGGAAACCCAAAGCGTCTCATCTTATGTCCTAAAGATGAAAAGCTACATTGAAAAGCTTCGTAGGTTGAATTGTCCCGTCTCTAATGAGTTGGCTACGGATTTGATCCTCAACTCTTTGACCAAAAGGTTTGAAACCTTTGTCATGAACTATAACATGAACGGGTGGGACAAAAGCATTGGTGAGCTTCACGCAATGCTAAGAACGGCCGAAGCGGGAATGGGTAAAAGGGTTTTACCCGTTCTAACAATCAATGAAGGGAAAAGGGGACATAACTCCAACCCCAAAGCAAGTGTTGCTAAGGGCAAGGGCCACGTCCAAGGAAAGGGAAAGAGGAAAGCCATCACGCCCATCAAACCGAAGGAAAAGAAGCAAAAGGTTGCGGCGCAAGATCCATGCTTTGAGTGTGGAGAGATAGGTCATTGGAAAAGGAATTGTCCGACCTATCTCAATGCGTTAAAAGATAAGAGGGATGCGGGGCATACCTCAGGTATTATCTTTACTATACATATTGAACTAAATGTTATTTCTTCAAATACATGGGTACTTGATACCGGATGTGGAACTCACATTTGCAATTTGTTGCAGGGGTTCAAAAGAAGTAAACAACTCAACAAAGGGGACATTAGTCTCTTTATGGGCAATGGAGCAAGAGTTGAAGTCCAAGCCCAAGGAGACTACTTGTTAAAGCTTCCAAGTGGTTTGGAAGTAATTTTGAAGAATGTTTTGTATGCTCCTAAGTTAAGGAGAAACATTATTTCCGTGTCCCTTTTAAAACAATGTGGCTTTGATTTTAAATTTATGGATTATGATATTCATGTTTTGATGAATGGCATATTTTATTTTAAAGCTATACCCATGAATGGTATATATGAAATAGATCAAAGTGGTATATCACATAGTAGTTCAATGTATAATGTCAACACCAAGAAACTCAAGAAGGACTTGGGTGATCCCTATCTTTGGCATTGTCGCCTTGGACATATAAGCAAGAATCGCATGCAAACTCTTCGCAAGAGTGGTATTCTAGAAACCAATGAGTTTGATTCATTTGATGTATGTGAATCTTGTTTACAAGGCAAAATGACAAAGCAACCCTTTAATAAAACTTTTGAAAGGTCAAAAGAATTATTGGGTATCATACATTCGGATGTATGTGGTCCTTTTAGACCAATGACTAGGAATGGTGAAAGATACTTCATTACCTTTATTGACGATTATAGTCGATATGGTTATGTGTACTTAATGAAACACAAAGATGAAGCTTTTGAAATGTTCAAAGACTTCAAAACTGAAGTAGAAAGACAACTTAAGACAACAATCAAAGTACTTCGTAGTGATAGAGGAGGTGAATACCTAAGTGGTGTTTTTCAAGATCATCTTAAGAGTTGTGGAATTATTTCACAACTTACTCCACCTGGAACACCACAACATAATGGTGTGTCTGAAAGGAGAAATCGTACCCTATTAGATATGGTTCGATCGATGATGGCTAGAAGCACTTTACCTCTATCATTTTGGGGCTATGCTTTACTTTCCGCTGTTCGCATATTGAATATGGCTCCAACCAAGAAAGTGGAGAAGACACCTTTTGAAGTATGGCATGGAAAAGCTCCATCGCTATCATTCTTAAGAGTTTGGGGTTGTGAAGCTTATGTAAAGCAATACACCCCAAACAAATTAGAAGTCCGATCCACTAAGTGTATCTTTATAGGTTATCCTAAAGATGATTTAGGATATTACTTTTACGATCCTAGTGAGCAAAATGTTATTATTGCTCGAAAGGGTAAGTTCTTGGAAACTAAGTTCCTTGAGGAAGGAACTAATAGTAGAACAGTGAAATTTGATGAGGATCAAGAATCACAAGATGATACACAATTGGTTGATACTAGCACTCAACAAGAGGTTGTTGAAAGTGATCAAGTGGTTGATCAAAACACACAAAACGTTCGCAGATCTGGTAGAGTTAGCAATCCACCTGAAAGATATGGATTTTTTGTAGAAGGTTGCTACGTGGTAGATTCGGATGAACCAACCACATACCGTGATGCAATGTCCAAGAATGATTGTGACAAATGGCTTGAAGCCATGAACGTTGAGATGCAATCCATGTATGACAACCAAGTTTGGGAATTGATTGAACTACCACTCAACTCCAAAGCTGTTGGAAGTAAGTGGGTTTTCAAAAGAAAAACTGATATGCATGGAAACTTGGATACTTATAAAGCAAGACTTGTAGCTAAAGGTTTCACTCAAACTCAAGGGGTTGATTATGATGAAACTTTTTCGCCTGTGGCAATGCTGAAGTCTATTAGGATATTATTTGCCATAGCTGCACATTATGATTATGAAATTTGGCAAATGGATGTCAAGACCGCTTTCCTAAATGGATATCTTGAGGAAGATGTCTATATGGTTCAGCCTGAAGGTTTTGTCGATCCAAAACATCCTAATAAAGTATGCAAGTTAAAGAAATCAATCTATGGATTGAAACAAGCATCTAGAACTTGGAATCATCGTTTTGATGAAGAAATCAAAAGTTTTGGATTCATCAAGAACGCTGATGAGGCTTGTGTGTATAAGAAAGCTAGTGGGAGTATAATTACCTTCTTAGTATTGTATGTCGATGACATTCTACTATTTGGAAATGACATTCCAACCATGAAAAGCGTTAAGGCTTGGCTTGGAAGTAGATTTTCCATCAAGGATCTTGGTGAAGCTGCCTATATTTTGGGAATAAAGATCTATAGGGATAGGTCAAGGCGCTTGATAGGTTTGAACCAAAGTACATACATTGATAAGATCTTGAAAAGGTTCAAGATGGAAAACTCCAAGAAAGGTTTTGTACCTATTCAAAGAGGGACCATATTGAGTTCAGCTCAATGTCCAAGCTCAAAGGGTGAGCAAGAGACGATGAAACAAATCCCATATGCTTCTGCTATAGGATCCATCATGTATGCGATGATATGTACTAGACCGGATGTGTCATGCGCTTTGAGCATGACAAGCAGATACCAACAGAATCCAGGAAACAGTCATTGGATGGCTGTTAAGAGCATATTGAAATACCTTAGGAGAACTAAGGATATGTTTCTGATATATGGATCTGGTGAGGAGGAACTCGCTATAAAAGGTTACACGGATGCGAGCTTCCAAACTGATCGAGATGATTCTCGATCACAATCTGGGTATGTGTTCACTCTTAATGGAGGAGCTGTCTCTTGGAAGAGCTCAAAACAGGAAGTGGTAGCATTGTCCACTACAGAATCAGAATACATCGCCGCTTCATTGGCAGCTCAGGAAGCTGCATGGTTGAAGAAATTCATTACTGATCTAGGGGTGGTCTCTTCCATTCAAGACCCCCTAGAAATCTTTTGTGACAACGAGGGTGCGATTGCACAAATCAAGGAACCTCGTTCACACCAAAAGACAAGGCACATAGAGCGGAGATTCAACTACATAAGGGATGAAGTTGAAAAAGGAAAGATATGTATTCGCAAAGTTGGAACTGATCAAAATCTTGCGGATCCATTCACGAAGCTCCTAGAAAGACCGAAACATGAGCGTCATGCGAGTGGCTTAGGACTTCGATATTCTAGTAATTGGATTTGATCTATTTTGTATTAAAGTTTAAAAGACTTTTGTAATTTAACTCTTTTATATGATTATGGAATCTTGAGTTAAATTCTAATTTTGCATGTTTAATCCATGAATAAGTTATCTTATTCTAAAAGTCCGTAGTCGTCCACATTTGTGGGAACAAATATGAAGCAAGACTATTATGAACTAGGTTCGGTGGATATTCATAAGAAATGAATATGGAGCATAGGTTTGCTGCCAAAGTTCATAGATATTTGTGGGATACAAATATTGGACTGACCCGCTCTCAATATTACTACATGGAGTCGATTGACTTGATCATTAGTAATCTTGAGTAAAGGAGAATTTCATATTATCCTTAGACCTGAGATGTATATTGGGTCTTGATTTTCACCAAGTATTACACTTTGACTCTCCCCTTCGCTATTCGTAAAAGATGGTACATAAGGATGAGCTCAGGTGGAGTATAAAAGTGATAGTGAGAGGCGTATACAGTCAAGATGGAATTTGTTCCTCTTATGTGTTGAGAGTTTAGATGTCTAAGGCCTGATAAAGTTGAATTGTAAAGAGAATGATCACCTATGTCTCTTAGATCCAACATGACATCTAGTAACAAAGGGATATAATGATAGATTCACCTAAGTCATATCAAGTAAGGGACTTGAAGGGATGATGTTATTGAATGGCACTTCGTCAAACACATTAGGGGTGGTGAACTGTTGTTAGGCGGTATTCACCACTTGCATTAATTTTCTATGTATCTCGTGCAAGTGGGAGATTGTTGGAATTAAGTATGCCCGAGACACATACTTATACTAATGTGGCTAACTGTGTTTGATCCAAGTCGGGTCATACCCAATAACAAGCTAGACAACACCAAATGTATTCTTTTAATGATTTGATCATTTAAACGAATACCGAACACTAAGTGTTTAGAGAATTGGTTTTCTAAACAAACACACTTGATAATTTAAATAAATTATCTGGATAATTTATTTATATAAATTAATTATTTAATTGGTTAAATAATTAATATAGCATGTATGTTTTATAAAATTAGTTTTATAAAATAAGAGATGGAGATGTTTTAAATGTTAAAACACAAAACAAAAAAAAAAAAAAAAAAAAAAAAAAAAAAAAAAATAATAATAATAAGCATAACCGGCCACCCATGTGGGTGGGGGTTTTTGGTCCAATTAAATTGCATGCTTCCTTTGCATGTGAGGTGTTTTTTGTTTCAAAATCTCTCCATACAAATTACATGCATTTTGGTCCTACTTTTGGAATCTTATTCAAGTGTGTTCAAGCTTCAAAAACCTCTCTCTCCCTCTCAAAAAGCTCACGGCAGCAGCAGCAGAAAATAGGGGAGCCTTGTGAGCTTGTTTTGTGTTCATAAATCCTAGCAACTAGTTGGTGTTGTTGCTCAAAGCTTGGGGTATCAAAAGCTTGAGGGTTTCTCCTTTGCAACCTAGCCATTCAAAGTCATCATCTTCTTCATCCACCTACATCCTCTTCTAAAGGTAGAAGAGGTACCATTTACATTTTGTAAGCATATTGTTCTTGTAATATTGATCCTTGGCTTTGGGTTTTAGTTTTAACATAATGGTATGTTTATAACTAGATTTAAAATCTAAGCTTCCGTTGCGTTTTCTAGTTAAATATGGTTAACTTGAACTTTGATAAACTTGTATAAAACCAAACAGTTATAACATAGTTTCCAAGGTAAACATGTGTCACACGAATCAGTTAACACGAATCACGAATCAAGTGACACGAATCAACTAATAAGGCAAACTGTTTAACGAATTAACCAAACCTTATAACGAATTGGCCAAATTGGTTAACGAATCAAAAGTGAATATGTTAACAAACTAAGGAAAATACTTAGCGAATTATAACCATATTCAAATCTTCAAAGAAGATTTCCATAAATATGGAAATGAAGAACACGAACCCAGAAGCATAAATTTGTAATACACACTTAATACTTAACTAAATCGCACAAATCAATTACCACAATACTCGCAAACCAATCGCGAATCCAAATCAACAATTCTCGTAACCCAATTCATAAACAATCATAACCAATTGACCAAAAACCATTCTCTGTTTTTCGGCCAACTCAGATTCAAACCAAACAATCCAAAACCAAACCAATATCCAATTCCAACTCACACTAACCTTTCAATACCTTAACAATCACAAATCTAATCCAAACACTCCATAATTTAACCAATTATCCTTAATTTAATCCAATTTTGACCAAACAGAACTTTAACAATACTTAATACCAATTAACAGTCTAATAACCCAAATTAACAATCAAATCAAGAGTAATCGAGCACCGAAAGCTCTGATACCACTTGTTTGAACCTCTTAAATTAGAATTAACACTTAACGATTAACAGATCTAGGATCTGATCTATACTATTAATTCTAAACTCGGATCTAGCTCATGATCACGATCGATTGATTATATGTTGTATGTGGATATATTATCAGTATTATATATATAAAGTTAATATTATAATATGAAGATTGAGAGAGAGATCGGACAAAGTTTTGTTAATTAAATCTCAAAACTTTAACTTAATTGTGAACAGTGTTCACCTATAAATAGAAGATGGACCTAGTTCGTTAACATCCCCTAACGAACTAGAGTCCACTTTGTTACATACATTAAACGAAATAAACCTTAACGAATCACCCCCTAATTCGATAACATCCTTAATGAATTAGGAGGGACTTAACTTAGATCTTCGCTAAACATCCTTAGCGAACTAGACTAATATATTAACGAACCACAAAGATACATTAATTGTTATTACATTAAATAAAACGACAAATACATTAACGATAAATAAAAAGACTCGAGACGCAAAACCGCGTACTAACAAATCTTTTCAGAGGTTTCAAGTACTAATTCTGGACCAGTGATTTGGCTATCACCCACTTCTGCCCAGCAAAGAGGTGATCGACACTTCCTTCCGTACAACGCTTCAAACGGCGCTGCTTTAATGCTTGCGTGGTAGCTGTTATTATACGAAAACTCTACCAATGGCAAGTGGGGTTCCCAACTTTTTCCGAAATCCAACACGCATGCACGGAACATGTCTTCCAAAGTCTGAATGGTGCGTTCACTTTGCCCATCCGTTTGAGGATGGTATGCTGTGCTCATATCAAGGCGGGTGCCTAGTGCGCTTTGCAGTGACTTCCAGAAGTGCGAAGTGAAACGGGAATCTCGATCAGATATGATTGAGACAGGCACTCCGTGTCTAGACACTACTTCTTTCATATAGATGCGAGTCAGTCTTTCCATTTTGTCTGATTCCTTGATCGCTAAGAAATGCGCAGACTTAGTCAACCGGTCAACGATCACCCAGACGGTATCGCATCCCGTCGGTGTTTTGGGTAATCCCATGATGAAATCCATGGAAATGTGTTCCCATTTCCACGTTGGGAGTTCCGGTTGCTGTAGCAGACCAGATGGTTTATGGTATTCCACTTTGACTCTTGCACAAGTCAAGCATTTTCTCACGTAGGTGGCAATGTCGGCTTTCATGTTTGGCCACCAGTAAAGTGCCTTTAGGTCATGGTACATTTTATCTGAGCCAGGGTGGATGGAATATCGGGACTTGTGTGCTTCGTCCATCACCAGATTCCACAAGTCTCCGTATCGAGGGACCCAAATTCGGTTTTTTGAAATATCGGACCGCGTCCGATTTGGTTTCAAGTTGTTTGTTAATGCCCCGCATGAGTTATGATGGAAGGCTATCGTCCTTCAACTCTTCGCGTGAGATGTAATGCTCGCACTCGTCTTGGCTTATCGGTTTCTTTCCTGCTGAGAGCATCGGCCACTACATTGGCCTTGCCCGGGTGGTACTTGATGGCACAATCATAATCCTTAAGTAGCCCGACCCAACGACGTTGTCGCATGTTCAACTCCTTTTGATCTTAGATATGTTGGAGACTCTTGTGGTCGGTGTAAATGGTAAACTTGGTACCGTACAAGTAATGTCTCCATATCTTAAGAGCAAACACCACAGCTCCGAGTTCCAATTCATGGGTCGTATAGTCCTTCTCGTGTATTCGCAGTTGTTGAGAGGTATAGGCTATAACTTTCTCGAGTTGCATTAACACGCAACCGAGACCCTGTATCGATGCATCACAGTGCACTTCAAAGTTTTTCGTTCCCTCAGGGAGGGCTAGGATAGGTGGGCTACAGAGTTTTGTTTTCAAGAGTTGGAAAGCGGACTCCTGCGCGTCACCCCAATTGTACTTAGTACCCTTGTGTGTCAATGCGGTGAGGGGTTGAGCAATCTTTGAAAATCCCTCGATCAAACGTCGGTAGTAGCCAGCCAGTCCTAGGAATTGTCGCACCTCAGTCGGAGTCTTAGGTGCTTCCCAGTTTTTGAGCCTCCACCTTGCCTGGATCGACATGGATACCACTCTCATTGATCACATGTCCTAAGAAGTGAACCTCGCAAAGCCAAAATTTGCGTTTCGAAAGTTTTGCGTACAATTGTTCCTTCTTTAGCAATTCTAGGATTAACCTCAGGTGTTCTTCATGGTCGGTCTTGTTCTTGGAGTAGACGAGGATATCATCTATGAAAACGATAACAAACTTGTCGAGGTATGCCTTGCATACTTGGTTCATGAGGTCCATGAATACGGGTGGTGCGTTGGTTAAGCCAAAAGGCATAACCGAAAACTCGTAGTGACCGTACCGAGTTCTGAATGCCGTATTTGAGATATCTTCTTCGCGCACTCTCAATTGATGGTAACCAGATCTCAGATCGATATTTGAGTAGTAACTCGATCCTTGAAGCTGGTCGAACAGATCATCAATTCGGGGTAGGGGATAACGGTTCTTGATCGTCACCTTGTTCAGCTCCCGGTAATCGATGCACATGCGGAAAGTCCCGTCTTTCTTTCGAAAAAATAAGACAGGGGCTCCCCATGGTGATTTGAGCTCCTAACCATCATGATGAGGATCCAGGATGCTTGATTTATCTTCTTCATCAAAGAAGATTTTTCTTATCAGTTGTTAAGGTAGTGGAGATGACTGGTCGCTCCCATTCTCTAACTTTGCTTCTTTAACGTGCCTTTTGGCTGCGGAAAACGAAGTTCCACATATGTCTGAGCCACCGGAGATGAAGTTGATGACTTGTGCGTCTGGTGGGGGCGGAGTTGCTTTCTACGAGACATTTTTAGGATCCTGGATCCTTGACTTTTTTCTTCCCAAAAGCTCTTTGAAATGGTCCTTGCTTAGGAGGTATCCAATTTCCCTCCTTAAACCAATGCAGTCATCAGTCATGTGACGAAAATCCTCATGGAATGCACAAAATTTGGATTTGTCTTTGAAGGTCGTTGACGTCTCGTTTTTCCGAGGCCACCTTGTTTTCTCTCCAAGATCCTTCATGGCACAAATTTAGCCATGAGTATCAATAAAGAAGCTATATTCGGAAATACTTGGGTAGTCCTCATCATCATCTCCTTCTTCAACTGTCTGGACGTTTTGATTGTTGAACTTGGAGTACGGCATAGAGTTGTTGTTCTTGAACGAGGATCCTTGTTTCTGGTTAGGTGGCTCATGTTTTGTTTGAGCTCCTAGCTGTTCTTGGATCTTCTTGTCATCTTCTAGCCTTATGAATCTGAGTGCCCGGAATCTGACTTCATCTAAAGTCTTTCATGGAGTCATCACAAGATCGTCATAAAATGGGGAGCCCCTTTGAAGTCCCATCTTGAATGCTTCAACAGCCGTAACCATATCAATATTAGGGATCTCTAGGGCCTTCCTGCTAAACCTTGTGACAAAGTCCCTAAGGGATTCATCATAAGGTTGGACAACTCTATATAAATCACTAGTTAACTTTTCAAATTCCCTACTACAAGAAAATTGGTTGTTGAACAAGTTAACTAAATGCGAAAAGGAAGTAACAGAATAAGGAGGAAGACTTAGCATCCATTTAAGTGCAGATCCTGTTAGTGTGGATCCAAAACCCTTGCAAAGACAAGCTTCCTTGAGTCTTTCAGGAATTGGATTGATCTCCATCCTTTCCCTATATTGAGCCACGTGTTCTTCCGGATCAGTGGTCCCATCATACACCTTTATGTTGGGAGTTTGAAAGCGTTTTGGGATCTCCGCATCACATAAAGGTGGAGCAAATCTGGACAGCTTATGGCTCCCTTCTGGTATTTTAGGGATTGGACGGACCACTCCTGGTACGCTGGATATCATATCCTTAAGCTTTTGAAGTTCCTTAGCCATAGCTTGGTTGATATTGAATCCTTCATAGAGCCAAGGTTGGTATCTAAGGATATGTGATTATATGTGTTACCTTTCAGTTGGTTGAACGTTGGCATCCCATAAGAGTAGCTAAAATAAGAAGCATCTGCTGTAGGAGTTGGTCCACCAGAGGCAATGGTTTGCATGGGGATGATGTCTCCTTCATGGACCTCTTAGGATCTTTGATGTTGAACCCCTAAGGATCCTTGAGGTTGGGAGTTGAAAGATCCTTGAGGATACAATCCAGAGGATCCTGGTTGAAGGATAGACGATCCTTGTTGAAGAAACGAGGATCCTTGAGTTTGTTGACCCATGGATCCTTGTTGAAGGAACGAGGATCCTTGAGTTTGCTGACCCATAGATCATTGTTGGAGGATAGATAATCCTGGCTGCAGGAACGAGGATCCTTGAGTCTGTTAACCCATGGACCCCTTTTGAAGGATAAATGATCCTTGAGTAAGTTGAGCCAAGGATCCTAGTGTCACACCCGGCCCTGAACGGCGGAAACAGCCGGGCGCGCGCGAGTGGGGATTGATACTTAAGCACGGGCCATTTCAAACATTCAAAGTAAGATTTTCATTGCGCGTGAAATGTTTAATACAAATACATTACATTGTTTAAAAATTACATAAAAACATCCAAGTGTAAAAACTGTTGAAGATTTCCACGCCATATCCCCTTGCGCGGCGGAAACAACCGCGCGCATCGAAGGGATAGAACTAAAATCTTCCAAAAAGCTAGTTTTAGATGTTCAGCGTGAGGTGCCCTAAGTGTGACTCCATGCGCTACCTAGTTATCTCCTGAAAGACACGTAAAATATTTGAATCAGTATAAACTGAGTGAGTTCACAAGTTTTAGTAACTTGATAAATCGTATTACATCATAATCTTGATAAAAATCATTCTGAAACATAATTCTGATAGCATCATTATAACACATGCTTGGTAAAACATAGTTCTATCAACATATTCTGATAAAATCGTTCCGCGGGCTGCGCGCGAACATTTCTGGGAACTGTGCTCGTCTGTGTAAGTGGCGCTGCCACTACGAGCGAAATAAGTAATGTCGTCCCGCGGGTTACGCGCGGACACTTCTGAAAAATCGTGCTCGTCTGTGTAAGTGGCGCTGCCACTACGAGCGAATAATACCGTCCCGCGGGTTACGCGCGGACGTTGTGCCGGAAAACAAGGCGCTCGTCTGCGTAAGAGGAGCGACCTCTACGAGCGGGCTTACTCCCATAGTACTGCCCCGTGCTAGGCACTCGTCTGTGTAAGAGGTGCGACCCTTACGAGTGGGTGGATCAAACCAGCAGTCCCTACCCTTAGAGTTCCAATGGTAAAGTGATCACTTACTCGAATCTGGTGCACTAACATCGAAAACCATAGATAACCGTTTGCATTGCTCGTAACTATACCATAATGAAACATTATTTAAACACATAATTGCTTGTATTGCTTGTAAGAGTATCATGATAAAACATAATTTAGGTACGTGTCCCTCGCCCCGAAAACAGTTTAAAATAGTGAAAACAGTGAGAATAGGGGCTGTGAAACTCACCTGTGGTTCTTGTTAAGGGATTTAATCGAGATTCGGGTTTTCTTGGTGTTGGCCTTTGAATTGAAGGTCTAGAATACGATTAAATATCAAGAAGTATATATATTAAGATCAAGAAATAGGAGAATATAAGGGTTGGAAAGTAGATCTCAAGGTTATAATCTCGGCTTACCTAGTAACAGGATCGGAAATGAAAACAATGGATGCTTGGGAGATGATTAGTGCAAGTTTGCAGTTTTTAAGAGAGGAGTTTGAAGTGTGTTTGGTTGATAATTTAGGTTACATATTTATAGGCAAACTCAAGGGGACACAATCCCTTGCTTTAGGGGATTGTAATCTTTTCATATCTAGGTGTAATGATGATAAAGTATGGAGATTATTATTATTTATTTAAAAGTGGAGTAGTGGATAAAAGATTTTGATTTGATTTGGACAGAATATGCAGGTCTGTGGTTGGTGGGAGTAGGGTGGCTGACAGTTGACTTTTCATGTTACAGGGTGCTTTTTCAGGTACTTTTGTCAGTGTACAGTAAAAAGTGGAAAATCTCTGAAACACGCTACTGTTTCCTTTTGGGCGGGAATAATCCTCCTTAAATCTGGAGATTAGGCTAAGGGTTCTGCGCGTATAACTTTGTGCGCATAGCTTTCTGCGTGAAGGACATTTCTTTGCTGCGGGTAGGTGCGTAACCTTCTCGCAGTTAGGGACATTGAGTTTCATTTGTAGATTCTCCAGGTGGTCTTGGTATTTCAACATAGTGATCAGTCATGTTGAAGTCAATTCCATCTTGGAGCTTCAGGCAAACTAGCTCTCAATGTTCCCGCCATGCGGGGAGGTTAGTTCCCTTCCGCACGCGCATAAACGATTTAGGATGCACCCGCCTTAGCATCATGCGGGACGGTCAACCCATTAGACAACATAAAGTTAAGTTACATGAAAACATAAAGCCAAAACATTCGCGCATGGCGCATATAACATATGCCCGCGCTGACTCTAACATAGCGCGCTCGCGCAGGGCGAACATAACAATTGCCCGCGCTGATTCTAATATAGCGCGCTCGCGCAGGGCGAACATAACAATTGCCCGCGCTGATTCTAATATAGCGCGCTCGCGCAGGGCGAACATAACAATTGCCCGCGCTGATTCTAATATAGCGCGCTCGCGCGGGGCGAACATAACAATTGCCCGCGCTGATTCTAATATAGCGCGCATAATATTCACAATCACCTAATTGTTAGGTTGATTACTTAGTTTATAGGATTGGGAAATTACCGGGTGTCACATTTTCCCCCTGTTAAGAGAATTTCGTCCCGAAATTTAGGAGACGTTGCTGGCAGAAGCCATGCTCTGAAAGAGGTGTGGGTATTTCTGGCGCATTTGATCTTCTCTTTCCCAAGTGAATTCAGGCCCACGCCTTGAGTTCCATTGAACCTTTACTAACTTGATTCTGCCTCTGCGTAACTTTTGTTCTTTCCAATCGGTTACTGCTATAGGTTCTTCTACGAAGTGCAGTTGTTTGTCGATGTGAATCTCTTCCAACGGCAAAATCAATGTTTCGTCAGATAAACACTTTTTGAGGTTGGACACATGAAACGTATCATGAACTCCACTGAGTTCGGCGGGTAAACGGAGTTTATAAGCAACCGGACCGATCCTTTCCAGGATCTCAAAAGGTCCAATGTAGCGCGGATTCAACTTTCCTCGCTTGCCGAAACGGGGGACTCCTTTCCATGGAGAGACTTTCAAAAGTACTCTATCCCCTACTTGAAACTCCAATGGTTTCCTTCGCACATCTGCGTAGCTCTTCTGTCTGTCGCGCGCTGTCTTAAGGCGATCCCGTATCTGAAAAATCTTGTCTGTTGTTTCTTGGATCAATTCTGGACCAGTCATTTGCTTGTCACCCACTTCAGCCCAGCAGAGTAGGAATCTACACTTGCGCCCATACAAAGCTTCAAACGGCGCAGCCTTGAGGCTTGTGTGATAACTGTTGTTGTAAGAAAATTCAACCAATGGGAGGTGAGTATCCCAGCTACCTCCGAAATCGATTGCGCACGCGCGCAGCATATCTTCCAATGTCTAGATTGTTCGCTCGCTTTGCCCATCCGTTTGGGGATGATATGCCGTACTCATGCCAAGACGAGTACCTAAAGCCCCATGTAACGATCTCCAGAACCTTGAGGTGAACCGACTATCTCTATCAGAAATGATGGACACTGGGACTCCATGTTTTGAAACTACTTCTCGGATATACAATCGGGCTAACTTTTCCATCTTATCGGTTTCCTTGATCGGCAGGAAGTGCGCTGACTTAGTTAGCCGATCCACAATAACCCAGATCGTGTCATAACCCCCAGGTGTCCTTGGCAGTTTGGTGATGAAGTCCATAGAGATTTGTTCCCATTTCCACATGGGAATTTCTGGCTGCTGAAGCAACCCCGACGGCTTCTGGTATTCAGCCTTCACCTTCGAACACGTCAGGCAAAATATCGAGTGTCGTTCTCTTTGAGCTCCAAATCCTTAATCATACCCCCAAGGGATTCGTTTTTAACAAACTCTGGTTTCAAGGCTTCTTGCTGAGCGTCTCGGATGCGGGTAGAGAGATCTGCGCGAATGGTCAACCTCAGAGCCTTGACTCGTAGCGTTTTTATTCGCTCCTTCCTACTTAGCGCGTCTGCTACCACATTCGCCTTTCCAGGGTGGTACTTAATTTCACAATCATAATCATTCAACAACTCCACCCATCTTCGTTGCCTCATGTTTAAATCCTTTTGATCAAATATATGTTGAAGGCTCTTGTGATCCGTAAAGATTATACACTTTGTACCATAGAGGTAATGGCGCCAAATTTTTAGCGCGAAGACAACCGCTCCAAGTTCAAGATCATGCATTGTGTAGTTCTTTTCATTGGTCTTGAGTTGGCGCGAGGCATATGCTATGACTTTGTCTCGTTGCATAAGGACACATCCGAGTCCCTGATGTGAAGCGTCGCAGTAAACGACGATGTCATCCGTCCCCTCGGGCAGAGACAAAATTGGCGCACTACATAACTTCTGTTTTAACATTTGAAATGCTGCTTCCTGATTTTCGCCCCAAACAAACTTCTTGTCTTTCTGAGTTAGCGCGGTCAGAGGTAGAGCTATCTTGGAGAAGTTCTCAATGAAGTGTCGATAGTAGCCAGCTAGTCCTAGGAATTGCCTCACCTCAGTTGGGGTTTTTGGCGCTTCCCAGTTTTCGATGGACTTGACCTTGGAAGGATCAACGTGTATTCCTTTCTCGTTTACAACGTGACCGAGAAAGTGAACTTCTCTAAGCCAAAACTCACACTTGGAAAACTTCGCATACAACTTTTCTTTCCTCAACAATTCCAAAATCAATCTCAGGTGTTGCTCATGCTCGGCCTTGGTCCGAGAGTAAATCAAAATATCATCTATAAACACAATCACAAACTTGTCCAAGTATGGTTTGCACACGCGGTTCATCAGATCCATGAATACAGCCGGCGCATTAGTTAGCCCGAAAGGCATCACTAAGAACTCATAATGGCCGTATCTAGTTCGGAAGGCTGTTTTCGGCACATCTTCCTCATGGACCCTAAGTTGGTGGTATCCTGACCGTAGATCTATCTTCGAATAATAACTGGATCCCTGCAACTGGTCAAATAAGTCGTCAATCCTCGGTAAGGGGTACCGATTCTTGACTGTCAGCTTGTTCAGCTCCCTATAGTCAATACACATTCTGAACGAACCATCCTTCTTCTTAACAAACAGTACTGGAGCTCCCCAAGGTGAGAAGCTTGGGCGTATGAAACCCTTATCCAATAGTTCCTGTAGCTGATTGGATAGCTCCTGCATCTCAGATGGAGCTAATCGATAAGGCGCTCGAGCTACTGGCGCAGCTCCTGGGACTAAATCAATACGAAATTTGACTTGTCGCGGCGGCGGTAATCCGGACAAATCTTCAGGAAAAACTTCTGGAAATTCGCGCACTACTGGTAAGTCTTCAATTCTTCGCTCATCTCCTTTCTTCTCTACGACATGCGCCAGGAAGGCGTAGCACCCTTTCCTTAGGCACTTGCGCGCCTTTAGGCACGAAATCAGTTTCGTCGCAACTCCCCTTCTTTCCCCTTGAATCACCAAGGTTTCTCCGTTCAACAGTGGGATCCGAACCTGCTTCTCATGGCAAATAACTTCCGCGTGGTTCTCGACTAACCAATCCATACCTACTACCATGTCAAAACTTCCCAAGTCTATTGGCAACAAGTTAATATTGAACCCGTGACCTCCCATGACTATAACACATTGTTCAGTTCTTTCGTTCGCGCATAACTGCCTACCATTGGCTAGTTCTATAGTATAAGGTGTGTCTAGCCTACTGGTTGCTAGGCCTAGGGAGTCTTTAAACTCGGCGGATATAAAACTTAGGTCAGCGCCAGTATCAAATAAAACAGATGCAAAATGGCCGTTAAGCAAAAACGTACCGGTTACCACATTCGGCTCTTCTTTAGCTTCGCCCGCGCCGATCACAAAAGCTCTCCCGCGAGCTTGGTTTCCCTTTTGCGGGCAATCCCGACTAAAATGCCCTGGCTTCCCGCATGCGTAGCAGTTGTCACTAGCTCCAGCTTCCTTAGCACGGCAATTCACCGTCTTGTGCCCTGGCCTGTTACATTTGGCGCACGTGACGCTCGCGCATTCACTCTCGTGGTGAAACTTGCATTTGTTGCACCATGGGTAAGGCCCGCTGTATCCTTTCCTTGATGGCTCCGCGGCTTGGATCGCGTAAACCCTTGCGCTCTCCTACTTCTTGAACGGTGGCTGCTTGGAGTCGGACCCTCGGTGGTGAGAGTTCCATTTCCTCTTGGAGTCAGAGGTTCGCTGCTCGTTTCCGCGCGTAGTCAACATACCCGCACGGACCGTATCCCTTGTAAGGGTGATGGCCCGCGCTACCGCCTCATCAAAGGTTGGAGGCGCTGCGGCGTTGAGCGGAACCCTAACAACAGGAGGTAACCCAAAGATATATCTCTCGATCTTCTTTTCCTCCGTGTTTGCCATGTCTGGCACCAACTGGCAAAGCTCGTTGAACCGGTTGTTGTAGGCGTCGATATCCGTTCCTACCATGGTGTGGTTCCAGAATTCCTGCTGCAGACTCTGGATTTCTGCGCGAGAGCAGAACTTTCTCATCATCATTTCCTTCAGTTCTTCCCAGGTCTTGTGAAGAGCAACTTCTCGCCCCAAAGTCTTCACTTGAAGCTTCCACCAAGACGAAGCTGCTTCTTGGAACATGCAGGTCGCGTAAAGGACCTTCTGGTTCTCACTACAACCGCTAATGGAGAGAACTGTCTCCATCTTGTCAATCCAGTTGTAGAGCCCAATGGCCCCTTCGGTACCCTTGAATGGCCAAGGCCTACAGGCCATGAATGTCTTATAGGAGCACCCTTTGTCCAAGGCTCCTGATTCGGGTTCTGGGGTCTCGTTCTGACGACCCTGACTAGATTCGGCCTTCCTGGCCTCATGTGTCGCGATCGCCTGCGCGATTATTTCCGCGAGTTCCTCGGGTGTCATGGTAATTCCCTTGGCTCTAGTTGGAGGCATTCTCGCTTTAAAAGAGTGAAAATATATTAAACTTAGCGCATGTACTCTGAGCACATAATGTTCTTATCTTTATTCACTAGACACTGTGTGACCCGTGTTCCTAAGTGTGTGTATAGTTTCTTTTGAAAATATTCTTTGAAAAATATTTCATGCGATTCCCCAACGGTTATAGTCTAGGTTAAAACTTCTTTTCCTAGTTCGCTATAACCAGTGCTCTGATACCAATCTGTCACACCCGGCCCTGAACGGCGGAAACAGCCGGGCGCGCGCGAGTGGGGATTGATACTTAAGCACGGGCCATTTCAAACATTCAAAGTAAGATTTTCATTGCGCGTGAAATATTTAATACAAATACATTACATTGTTTAAAAATTACATAAAAACATCCAAGTGTAAAAACTGTTGAAGATTTCCACGCCATATCCCCTTGCGCGGCGGAAACAACCGCGCGCATCGAAGGGATAGAACTAAAATCTTCCAAAAAGCTAGTTTTAGATGTTCAGCGTGAGGTGCCCTAAGTGTGACTCCATGCGCTACCTAGTTATCTCCTGAAAGACACGTAAAATATTTGAATCAGTATAAACTGAGTGAGTTCACAAGTTTTAGTAACTTGATAAATCGTATTACATCATAATCTTGATAAAAATCATTCTGAAACATAATTCTGATAGCATCATTATAACACATGCTTGGTAAAACATAGTTCTATCAACATATTCTGATAAAATCGTTCCGCGGGCTGCGCGCGAACATTTCTGGGAACTGTGCTCGTCTGTGTAAGTGGCGCTGCCACTACGAGCGAAATAAGTAATGTCGTCCCGCGGGTTACGCGCGGACACTTCTGAAAAATCGTGCTCGTCTGTGTAAGTGGCGCTGCCACTACGAGCGAATAATACCGTCCCGCGGGTTACGCGCGGACGTTGTGCCGGAAAACAAGGCGCTCGTCTGCGTAAGAGGAGCGACCTCTACGAGCGGGCTTACTCCCATAGTACTGCCCCGTGCTAGGCACTCGTCTGTGTAAGAGGTGCGACCCCTACGAGTGGGTGGATCAAACCAGCAGTCCCTACCCTTAGAGTTCCAATGGTAAAGTGATCACTTACTCGAATCTGGTGCACTAACATCGAAAACCATAGATAACCGTTTGCATTGCTCGTAACTATACCATAATGAAACATTATTTAAACACATAATTGCTTGTATTGCTTGTAAGAGTATCATGATAAAACATAATTTAGGTACGTGTCCCTCGCCCCGAAAACAGTTTAAAATAGTGAAAACAGTGAGAATAGGGGCTGTGAAACTCACCTGTGGTTCTTGTTAAGGGATTTAATCGAGATTCGGGTTTTCTTGGTGTTGGCCTTTGAATTGAAGGTCTAGAATACGATTAAATATCAAGAAGTATATATATTAAGATCAAGAAATAGGAGAATATAAGGGTTGGAAAGTAGATCTCAAGGTTATAATCTCGGCTTACCTAGTAACAGGATCGGAAATGAAAACAATGGATGCTTGGGAGATGATTAGTGCAAGTTTGCAGTTTTTAAGAGAGGAGTTTGAAGTGTGTTTGGTTGATAATTTAGGTTACATATTTATAGGCAAACTCAAGGGGACACAATCCCTTGCTTTAGGGGATTGTAATCTTTTCATATCTAGGTGTAATGATGATAAAGTATGGAGATTATTATTATTTATTTAAAAGTGGAGTAGTGGATAAAAGATTTTGATTTGATTTGGACAGAATATGCAGGTCTGTGGTTGGTGGGAGTAGGGTGGCTGACAGTTGACTTTTCATGTTACAGGGTGCTTTTTCAGGTACTTTTGTCAGTGTACAGTAAAAAGTGGAAAATCTCTGAAACACGCTACTGTTTCCTTTTGGGCGGGAATAATCCTCCTTAAATCTAGAGATTAGGCTAAGGGTTCTGCGCGTATAACTTTGTGCGCATAGCTTTCTGCGTGAAGGACATTTCTTTGCTGCGGGTAGGTGCGTAACCTTCTCGCAGTTAGGGACATTGAGTTTCATTTGTAGATTCTCCAGGTGGTCTTGGTATTTCAACATAGTGATCAGTCATGTTGAAGTCAATTCCATCTTGGAGCTTCAGGCAAACTAGCTCTCAATGTTCCCGCCATGCGGGGAGGTTAGTTCCCTTCCGCACGCGCATAAACGATTTAGGATGCACCCGCCTTAGCATCATGCGGGACGGTCAACCCATTAGACAACATAAAGTTAAGTTACATGAAAACATAAAGCCAAAACATTCGCGCATGGCGCATATAACATATGCCCGCGCTGACTCTAACATAGCGCGCTCGCGCAGGGCGAACATAACAATTGCCCGCGCTGATTCTAATATAGCGCGCTCGCGCAGGGCGAACATAACAATTGCCCGCGCTGATTCTAATATAGCGCGCTCGCGCAGGGCGAACATAACAATTGCCCGCGCTGATTCTAATATAGCGCGCTCGCGCGGGGCGAACATAACAATTGCCCGCGCTGATTCTAATATAGCGCGCATAATATTCACAATCACCTAATTATTAGGTTGATTACTTAGTTTATAGGATTGGGAAATTACCGGGTGTCACACCTAGTGTGGTGAAATCCAGCATCCTAGGCACCAAAGGAGTCTGATCCTCCAGTGGCCTATTGCTCTTCTTGAGATCTTCTATCTCACGAAGGATCTTCTGATTAGACCTGCTTTGCTGCTCCATATATGCTTTAACCTGTGAAAACATAGCAGAAAAAACATTGTTAGAATTAACAACCGAAGTGGCAGCAGTGGTTTTTGAGCTCTGGAACACTGGAAGTTGTGTCTTGTTTCCAGTCGCGGTGATCCTTGGAGCTACTGCTAGTGGAGGAGGCATCGGTGGTAAGGTTCTTGGTGGGTGAGAAACTGATGAAGGCTTAGTGGATGAAGTAGAAGATTGTTGAGAGGCCATTGATGGTAGTATAGGTAATAAAGTTGAAAATTGATAGGAATTAATATGGATTATAGCACCAACTGCCCCATGGTGGGTGCCAAATTGTTTTGGTCAAAAATCAACTAAGGATAATGTAACCAAATTCGTAAATATGAGGTTTAGTGCTAATTCGATGATAATAGTAATGAAACGATTGCAAACACAAACACAAGGATTTGTTACGAGGAAAATCCCTTAATCTTTAGTGGATCGCCGGCTTAAAAACCCTGGGTGACGACAGTTGTCTGTCACCACTTTATTAATCAAAAATCGGGTTACAGATGGTGGAGATTATGATCAATGATTAGAATGAAATCTATATGTGTGTGAACTGATAGAGAGATTTTGGAGTAGTATTCATGAACGTGTTGTGACCTAATTGATCATAATCTCATTTATAAAAGTAAACAACAACTCCTACAAATCCGCCACTCTTCCACTAACTCCTTCAACGTCTTTTGACAACGTGCTAGGAGTCTCCAATAGCAAAATATGAGGTGGACTCGGTCATAGATCCGTTGTACCTATCAAACACAACACCAAAACACAATTATTAGTAAACAGATAATACCGAGGATACTTGATCCTTAGCAACCTGGAACATATCTCAAGGATAATTCATCCATAAGTTACTTAAGGATACATGATCCTCAGCATAAATTCTATGCCCTAACAACTATTACTATTACTATCAGAGCACAAATCATAAACATATTATGGTAAGAACCTTATTACATTAATTTTTTTTATATGCCCAACGGTTATATTAATCAAAATGTGTGTCATTTGAACGTTATGTATAAAATGCTAGCTTCGAAACGCCATCGAAAACTCCAGAGCGGGGAGGTGTTCTACTAAATTTAGGCTCCATAAAGCCACCAACATTGGCTGACTTAGGAGAAGACTCGTTGTCTTGACATAGTGAAATTATAAGAAATTGTAAAGCTGAGTACTTGGTGTACCTGGTGAAGAAGGTGATCACTTCCTTTGAAGAGTTAGACTTTTTTATTTGTGATCCCTGCCATTTTAAGGTGATGACTAGTGAAGAAAACTCTCGATCGAGGATCAGGTAAAATACGTAGAGTGAATTAGTTAACATTCACTTGAACCTCTATAAATCCGTTTTTCATCTTTAATTTAACTCTTTACTTATTTGTGTTTATTATTTTTAAGTTGTGTAAAGAGTTTGACAAAGTCATTATTAGCTTGTTAAAATTGGATAAAAGGAAAAAAAATTCACACCCTACCCTTCTAGTTTTGTAAATTTTCTAAAGTTATCAATCTTGTGTTAATTTTTGTTATATTATAAAAAAATTAAAGTTTGTTTTGTGGTCCTTTTGTAAAATTTTAAATAGCAATGGTGGTGGTGGTAGCTATTTTTTTCCCATGCGTGTTGCGCTGGGTAGGGATGAACATTTGTTCCAAATACCCATACTCATACTCGTACACATACCTGTCCCTATACCGATTTAGCCTATTCGATAAGTGTATTGGTACTCATTTTTGTTGAATTTGCAATCGGGTACAAGTACGGGTACGTTTGGTATTTTTTACATGCTTGGAATATTAAAGGGTTTAATTGGGATCTTCATATTTTATATATAAAATATATTCTCCAACCATGTTATTATTGAACAAGTACCAAACGTTTCTTCAATATTAAATAATATAGCATCCAAGACTTGAACCAACAAACAAATCAGTTAAAGTTGACGACCAAATTAGGGTTCTTTAATACTATCTTACCATTAAATCGGCACCAATTTGGTACTTGTACTAATTTGGTATCCGTCACTTACATGTGCAAGTACCGGTACCGGTGTCAAGATCGTCGAGAATTTGGAAATAAAAACGCAAAGTGGTACAAAAACGGGTACCATACCGAAATACCCGTACCATACCGAAAAAATTTGGTATGAGTATTGGTACATGCTTTTATTGATTTTAGGTACGAGTACAGGTACGAGTACGGATACGAGTAATGTCCCAAGCTCATTCCTAGCACCGGAGCAGCTGATATCTGGTTATGTACTCTTTGTGAATTCGTTCAGATTCGATTACGTTCATTACGGTCCGGAAACTAAAAGAAACCCATATAGCTTATGATACAAATAATATGTTTAAAATGATGTTTATACGGTCAGTAAAACCCGGATGTTTCGGTGGCGAATCGACACAAATTGAGTCGATTTCGGTTATGACACATTTCAAACTACATTTATTCGGTCGGTAAAGCCTAAACGTTGTCGCACAGTTGTGACTCTGGTCTGTCTCGGTTCCAACACATTTTACACTACGTTTATTCGGTTGGTAAAACCTAGACATTGTGAGGGTATTTGATGCGAATTCGATCTTTATGATACTTGAACTAGAAAATTGTTACATGTTAAAAGCAAAAAGAGATAAAACTCATTGCAAAAAAAAAAGAAGTAAAAGAAATGAAAAATCAACATAGGGGATTTGACCATGCATAGGGAAGTGTATAATGCTTAAAGAAACACAATAATAACCACCAAGCCACATGTATACATTATGCTAAGACATCAAATGAATTACCTAAATATTTCAAACTAATCATGGCTTTCAAGATTTTGTGGCACCAACAAGCAATATTTATCTTATATAATAATAATTATTATTATAACAACAATAATAATAAGGGGAGGGTGAAGACAAACAATATTATACTACGAGTTGTTGGTGGTATCAGTCTGTTTATGGGTATAGCAGAATCGGAGGGCAGACGCCGTCACTATTGACCGGAGAACACCACTTGTAAGTAACATAACATAAGATATCGAATGAAGTTAATTTTGTTTGTTATCTTAAAACTTAAACTAAACTAGGTTTTCGTATGTAAACCATAAATCTTCCTCATCGATTAGTTATAAAATAATAATTTTCAATTGATTGAATGTTGTTGTGGTTATGTGTGTATGATTCAACTTAACTGATTATTCCACTCTAAACTTGTTTTTTTGTCCATAGTCACATAGTTCGTGGTATGCTCCGGTATAAGAACGAGATCGAAATTCGCTAAAAATTCGGTACAAGAGGGGGTAGGCTTATTTTTGGTTTGCTCCGGTATGATGTAACGTAAAATGTGGTACGATAAACCATTAAAAATCGATATGTAGCACATCCGGATGCAATAATATGTAAAATTTTATTATAATAAAAGGTATAACTACAAGGATGAAAATTATCATTTTGCTAAAGAAAAAGTAAAAAAAAAAAAAAAAAGAGACGTAAAAAGAACCTAAATCTATCTAAGCCGTCACTATCTTCTCCTTCTTCATCTCTCCCGCCTCAGCCCTCAATTCAGCCAGCCGGAAGGAAATAGTAATAATATATTTCTACATACAAATCAAATCGGTATGTAACGACTAATCACTATCCAAATTACGATCGATGCTATGTTAAGGAAGCGTGTTTTGCAGGTTACGAATTCACGAGCCCTATACTAATCATTAGGTACGACTATATTAAATTACGCTAATTTCAGTGTCGCCTAATTAACATTTCAATCTCTATTTCCTTTTTGTGTGTGTGTGAAAATTAAATATATATATATATATATATATATATATATATATATGTTTATGTATGTATGTAGGTTAACAGAGAACAATAATCAATAAAGACGAAAGTCGAAAGCGTAAGAGGGGAGGAAACAACCACCGCCCAAAAAAAAACCCAAACCACTTCCACCGCTGCCTCTTCCTCATCTTTCCTTGAAAAGTTCCTTTTTTTATAATGTTTATTACAATTACAATTACAATGCGTTGTTTATATATATATATATATATGAATGATGATGCAGATGAAAGCAAAATTATCACGAGGTCATTTTCATATGATTAACGAGAAGCTTTATACCTCCTCGTAAACACCCTTCCTTCCTCATTTTTTTATATTTATTTTCAACTGTTATTTCAATTATATTATCATTTACATGATATGCATGCAGTGGAGATGAAGCCCTTAACTACTTTAAGGAAGACCCTTCCTTGTTTAACGTCGTAAGATTACTAGCTAGCTTGGTTGAATTATCAGAAATAATAGAAACTTCTCAGCATTGGTTTACAACTTTACATACTATATCTTTTCATATTTCCACCTTTTCATTTTATATGAAATGCCAAATAATTGCTTCAAATATGCTATTAGTTGATTTTGGCATGTGCATTTTGAAAATAAATAGATATGTGATGTTATTTTTCAAAATAAGGTAAGTTATATTAATATAATATTATAAAGAAAACAAACAAGAGACTGGCACGTCTTTGGCTATTTGTTTTAAGAATAAAATGATTAATCACTTTATTATTTTTATTATTAATATATTTATTAGTAATAATAATTAAATAAGAATATAAATAAATAATATTAATAATAATATTAATAATAATATAAATATTCATACTAACTAATTTTTGGGACCCTCGTGCTTCAATGAGATCGTTAAATCGAATAAAAGTAATCGTAACCATGTTGACTCACGCATATAGGTTGTGAAATGTTAACTCGTTAAATTTAAAAAGATAATATTGATAATGTAGTGATAGTTTTAATATAATAATAGTATATTATAATATACAAAACAATAATGAATAATTATATAATAATAATAATATAATGACTACAATTGGAACATAATAATAATTATATTATCATTATCATTATAATTATATAATACTCTTTTAACTTTCATTCCTTGAATGAACGAAAAAATACACACATAAAGGTTTATTTGTTATGAGTTAATGGAATGAATAATGAAATGAAATGAACTACAGAATTAAATAAATTATTATCATTTCTATTGTCTTATTTAGTTACAATATAAGAATGAAATTTATCATCAATTTATATTATTTTGTTTATTATAAAAAGGTTTTATATAATTTACTATAAAACGATTACAATAAAGTGGCAGGCAAACGGGCAACAAGCTGCGCCGCAACCCAAATGTACTATTTTCACTAATTAATAAAGGATAAGTGAGTGACATTGTAACTTTATTTGAAGATTTAAAAGACACTATGTTAGTGTTGGTTACAGAGGAATGAAATATGGAATAAAATGGGTTATTTTAAAGGAATGAAAAATAATTTATTTGGTTATCATGCATGAATGGAATGAAACTCCTTTTATTTTTAGGATTTTTATTTTTTTCGGTATGTTTGGTATATGATAATGGAATAAACGAGGGAATAGAATGAGCGTGTTAAAGAAATGAACAACGGAATGAAATATATCATTACCATTCAATTGTCATGTTTGGTTACCATGTAAGAATGAAATGATTAATCAATTTATTATTATTATTATTATTATTATTATTTTTATTAGTAATTATAATTAAATAAAAATATAAATAAATAATTTAATAATAATATAAATATTCATAATAACTAATTTTTAGGACCCTCGTGCTTCAACGAGATCGTTAAATCGAATAAAAATAGTCGTAATGATATTGAATCACGCATGTACGTTGTGAAATGTTAACTCGTCAAATTTAAAAAGATAATATTGATAATGTAGTAATAGTTTTAATATAATAATAGTTATATTATAATATACAAAACAATAATGAATAATTATATAATAATAATAATATAATAACTACAATTGAAAAATAATAATTATTATAATATCATTATAATTATATAATAGTAATAATGATTGTCTGACTCTTTTGACTTTCGTTTTTTGAAAGAATAAAAAAAAAACACTCAGACCACTCCTATTAGCAAATCATCTTTGAAATAAAAAATCAAAAGATTGGAGAAACTAGTTTGTCTTTGTCTCAACAAACTAGTTTGCAAATGCTTACATGTAAACTTTTCTATGAATCTATTTTTTCATTTATATCCCCTTTTTGTTTCACCCTAATTAGTTTTAACTATAATATTGTTTTCTTCTAATAACTTTTGATAATTAAGTTTTTAAAAAATCTAAAAACGTAGTCTTGTTCAATTTTTTTTTGTGAACACGGCGGTATAAATTTTATTAAAAAAAAAGCTCGTAAAAAATATTTTTCAATATAAAATAAATATGAAGTATGTTTGATGAGTACAAATATATTTTTTATTTTTTTAAATACTTTTAAATTTAATATATTGTTAAACTTTTAAATAAAGTTACTATTTTTTATATTTCTAGTCACTTTAATCAAAAAACAACAATTATAAATTATATTTATTTAATAAAAAATAGTGTGGTTTGGGTTGCTAATGAGTGAGAAAAGTTTGGTTTGGTTGGATTGGTAGGTGGAAAGAGAGAAATTGATTTTATAATAAACAAATTGGTTTAGGTTGGTTTATGAATGGGGATGGTCTAAAGAATATAAAGGTTTGTTTTTTTATGAGGTAATATAATGAATAATAAAATGAATGAACTAAAGAATTAAATGAATCATTACTATTTTTATTATCTTGTTTAGTTACAACATAAAAATGAAATTTATCAACACTTTATACTATTTTGTTTGACACACATATTATTTTGATTAATTAATAAAGAAAATAACATAACAATGCCATAATAATATAAATAAAATTATAATTATAATTATTATATAATAATAATAGTTATTATATTTTAATAGAAAAGTAACATCAATAAACAAAATAATAAAAATAATAATGATAATAGTTACATTGCAATAGAAAAACAATATTAATAATATAATAATTATTATAATATTTATTATTATTATTATTATTATTAATTACTTTTTTTCATTTCATTTTTTTGAAGGAATGAAAAAAAAACACTTTTCAAAAAATGAAAAAATTTAAAAATGAAAGCAATTACGTTAATTTGAAATGATCCATTTATTGGTACATAACTGTCAAATATATTTAATTCCATTCCTTTAAAATAATCCTTTTCATTCCAATCTCCATTCCTTTATGTCAAACACTACCTAAGTTGAATGATTGCCCTAGTTGTACTATAGATATTAGCTAGAAGGAGTACGGGAAAAACTTCAATTACCAGTCTAAACCTTAAAACAAATTGCAATTACTAAAATACTCAAAACAAACCATATGGCAAACACCTAACTACTAAATATGAAAAAACCTATAAGTGGAGTACAATTCAGAAACAGTTTGGTCTAGTCTGTTTTAACAGAACCAACAATTGTTCTGTTAAAACAAGCCAAGAATTCAATGTTTCCCTCGGCACCCTTTAAAGGAGACTCGATCCACCCGTCGCATCGAAAACCAAGATCTTCAACACCCTTAACGATCCTCTCACGCACCTATATTAGTCAACAAAAGTCAACCTTTAACATCATAGGTAATAAGAAAACAGAATGAAACATACCTCTTGATGAACCAAGGGGTCTCTCACAATCCCCCCTCCTCCCACCTGTTGAAAAAAAATTAACCACATTTCTCAGCTTTAACAGAACAGACGATCAAACACGAACAATTAAGTGAACGAGGTTTTCTTGTTCGTGTTCGTTTGCTAACGGTATAAACATGCGGTTCAAGAATGTAAACACACGTAACTAAACATAGATGAACAGACATAACTGAGCTAAGACCAACTTCTAGGCTTGTAAGCAAAGCAAACGAACACAAATGGACCGTCCATACTCATCTTTGTCCGTTTAACATTAACCGAACAAATGATCAAACACAAATATTTAAGCAAATGAGGTTTTCTTGTCCGTGTTCATTCAATAAGAAAATGAACACGTTCAAGTTCGTTTATGTTCATTCGTTAACAGTATAAACAAACATACATAAATGAGCTAAGACTAATTAAAAAGTAAATGTGAAGAATGCATTAGGCATAAAACGTTTATTAAAACTAGATTATGATATAATGGACCTAAGAAACTTATATATTAACGAATGTAAACGAACGGACTTAAAAC